>NC_141693.1:2017596375-2017921375 GCF_964263255.1 Lissotriton vulgaris | reverse complement strand
TAGGGTAAACTCTTGAAACTAAATCTATCGCGTGGCGGATGCCTGTAACATCTGCGGTAGTGTTGGGGGTTGCCTTGACTGGGGTCCTGTGCGCTCCCGCTTGGCCCGGTCTGCCCTTCTGTTCGCTCCTTGCCCGCCGCCGCTCCTTTCTCACTCCGACACGAGGCTCAGCGGCAGCTCTGCCATTTTACCGAGAACCGCGGAGCGGGACCGGCCCGGAGCACAAAGAACAGTCAGAGGGGAGTGGAGAGCGGCAGGTTGGAGAGGCACTTACTGGGAGCGAGTGGAGAGCGGCAGGTTGGAGAGGCACTTCTCCGGTCTCCCCGCGGGCGCCGCCATACTGCTGCTGTCTTCTTCTCCTTCTTCCCCCGGGCTGCGGGGGGCGGGCACTTCCGGCCGGCCGCGCTAGGATTGGCCGGCCGGCCAGTCACGGGGTTAGGAGAGACGCAGAAGTGCCGGCAATGCCGGACCAGACACGGGGGTGTTCCCGGCGTCCCGTGACGTCGGCAAAAGCCAAAGAATGTCGGGAACGCCCCCGTGTCTGGTCCGGCATTGACGGACAGGCCCCTCGTCCAATGGCAAGGCTCCGTTTACGGAGCCAGCCAATGAACGACGAGGGCCGAACCAAGCAGCACTACAGTTCTCATCAGGTTTTCGCCTGCGCGAAAAAGCTGCGCAGAAAGCGCAGCTTTCGCCAGGCAAAACCTAATAAAGGGATTTTCTCGCCCCCTCTGTAGCCCCGTGCGTCGCACCGATCTGCTAGCGCCTGGACAGTCACTCCGCGTGCGCGCTACACACGTCTTTTGATGTGAAGTGTGAGTGACAACACTGTGTGCATTTGGCATCTACTGATGTTTGTTGAGTGCGTCATCGCTGTTTGCCAGCTGTGTGTGGCACAGCACTGTGTGCCACTGGTAGCCACTGCTGGTTGTTGTGTGCATCACCGCTGTGTGTGTGTGTGTGTGCCCTCGAGAGCTAGAGAGAGAGGGAAAGAGGGACAGCGCTGTGTGCCACTGGTGGCCACTGCTGGGTGTTGCGTGAGAGGTGTGTGTGTGTGTGTGTGTGCGAGCTAGAGAAAGAGGGACAGCACTGTGTGCCTTCGACAGCCACTGGTGTTTGTTGAGTGCATCACCGCTGTGTGTGTGTGTGTCTGTGGGACAACACTGTGTGCCACTGGTAGCCACTGCTGGTTGTTGAGTGCATCACCGCTGTGTGTGTGTGTGTGTCTGTGGGACAACACTGTGTGCCACTGGTAGCCACTGCTGGTTGTTGTGTGCATCACCGCTGTGTGTGTGTGTGTGTCTGTGGGACAACACTGTGTGCCACTGGTAGCCACTGCTGGTTTTTGTGTGCATCACCACTGTGTGTGTGTGTGTGTCTGTGGGACAACACTGTGTGCCACTGGTAGCCACTGCTGGTTTTTGTGTGCATCACCACTGTGTGTGTGTTTGTGGGACAACACTGTGTGCCACTGTTAGCCACTGGTGTTTGTTGAGTGCATCACCGCTGTGTGTGTGTGTGTCTGTGGGACAACACTGTGTGCCACTGGTAGCCACTGCTGGTTGTTGAGTGCATCACCGCTGTGTGTGTGTGTGTGTCTGTGGGACAACACTGTGTGCCACTGGTAGCCACTGCTGGTTGTTGTGTGCATCACCGCTGTGTGTGTGTGTGTGTCTATGGGACAACACTGTGTGCCACTGGTAGCCACTGCTGGTTGTTGAGTGCATCACCGCTGTGTGCGTGTGTGTCTGTGAGACAACACTGTGTGCCACTGGTAGCCACTGCTGGTTGTTGTGTGCATCACCGCTGTGTGTGTGTGTGTGTGTCTGTGGGACAACACTGTGTGCCACTGGTAGCCACTGGTGTTTGTTGAGTGCATCACCGCTGTGTGTGTGTGTGTGTCTGTGGGACAACACTGTGTGCCACTGGTAGCCACTGGTGTTTGTTGAGTGCATCACCGCTGTGTGTGTGTGTGTGTCTGTGGGACAACACTGTGTGCCACTGGTAGCCACTGGTGTTTGTTGAGTGCATCACCGCTGTGTGTGTGTGTGTCTGGGGGACAACACTGTGTGCCACTGGTAGCCACTGGTGTTTGTTGAGTGCATCACCGCTGTGTGTGTGTGTGTGTCTGTGGGACAACACTGTGTGCCACTGGTAGCCACTGGTGTTTGTTGAGTGCATCACCGCTGTGTGTGTGTGTGTGTCTGTGGGACAACACTGTGTGCCACTGGTAGCCACTGCTGGTTGTTGAGTGCATCACCGCTGTGTGTGTGTGTGTGTGTGTGTCTGTGGGACAACACTGTGTGCCACTGGTAGCCACTGGTGTTTGTTGAGTGCATCACCGCTGTGTGTGTGTGTGTCTGGGGGACAACACTGTGTGCCACTGGTAGCCACTGGTGTTTGTTGAGTGCATCACCGCTGTGTGTGTGTGTGTGTCTGTGGGACAACACTGTGTTCCACTGGTAGCCACTGGTGTTTGTTGAGTGCATCACCGCTGTGTGTGTGTGTGTGTCTGTGGGACAACACTGTGTGCCACTGGTAGCCACTGGTGTTTGTTGAGTGCATCACCGCTGTGTGTGTGTGTGTGTCTGTGGGACAACACTGTGTGCCACTGGTAGCCACTGGTGTTTGTTGAGTGCATCACCGCTGTGTGTGTGTGTGTGTGTGTGTGTGTGTGTGTCTGTGGGACAACACTGTGTGCCACTGGTAGCCACTGCTGGTTGTTGAGTGCATCACCGCTGTGTGCGTGTGTGTCTGTGAGACAACACTGTGTGCCACTGGTAGCCACTGCTGGTTGTTGTGTGCATCACCGCTGTGTGTGTGTGTGTGTGTCTGTGGGACAACACTGTGTGCCACTGGTAGCCACTGGTGTTTGTTGAGTGCATCACCGCTGTGTGTGTGTGTGTGCGTGTGTGTCTGTGAGACAACACTGTGTGCCACTGGTAGCCACTGCTGGTTGTTGTGTGCATCACCGCTGTGTGTGTGTGTGTGTGTCTGTGGGACAACACTGTGTGCCACTGGTAGCCACTGGTGTTTGTTGAGTGCATCACCGCTGTGTGTGTGTGTGTGTGTGTGTGTGTGTCTGTGGGACAACACTGTGTGCCACTGGTAGCCACTGGTGTTTGTTGAGTGCATCACCGCTGTGTGTGTGTGTGTGTGTCTGTGGGACAACACTGTGTGCCACTGGTAGCCACTGCTGGTTTTTGTGTGCATCACCACTGTGTGTGTGTGTGTGTCTGTGGGACAACACTGTGTGCCACTGGTAGCCACTGGTGTTTGTTGAGTGCATCACCGCTGTGTGTGTGTGTGTGTGTGTGTGTGTGTGTCTGTGGGACAACACTGTGTGCCACTGGTAGCCACTGGTGTTTGTTGAGTGCATCACCGCTGTGTGTGTGTGTGTGTGTCTGTGGGACAACACTGTGTGCCACTGGTAGCCACTGCTGGTTGTTGAGTGCATCACCGCTGTGTGTGTGTGTGTGTCTGTGGGACAACACTGTGTGCCACTGGTAGCCACTGGTGTTTGTTGAGTGCATCACCGCTGTGTGTGTGTGTGTGTGTGTGTCTGTGGGACAACACTGTGTGCCACTGGTAGCCACTGGTGTTTGTTGAGTGCATCACCGCTGTGTGTGTGTGTGTGTGTCTGTGGGACAACACTGTGTGCCACTGGTAGCCACTGCTGGTTGTTGAGTGCATCACCGCTGTGTGCGTGTGTGTCTGTGAGACAACACTGTGTGCCACTGGTAGCCACTGCTGGTTGTTGTGTGCATCACCGCTGTGTGTGTGTGTGTGTGTCTGTGGGACAACACTGTGTGCCACTGGTAGCCACTGGTGTTTGTTGAGTGCATCACCGCTGTGTGTGTGTGTGTGTGTGTGTGTCTGTGGGACAACACTGTGTGCCACTGGTAGCCACTGGTGTTTGTTGAGTGCATCACCGCTGTGTGTGTGTGTGTGTCTGGGGGACAACACTGTGTGCCACTGGTAGCCACTGGTGTTTGTTGAGTGCATCACCGCTGTGTGTGTGTGTGTGTGTCTGTGGGACAACACTGTGTGCCACTGGTAGCCACTGGTGTTTGTTGAGTGCATCACCGCTGTGTGTGTGTGTGTGTCTGTGGGACAACACTGTGTGCCACTGGTAGCCACTGCTGGTTGTTGTGTGCATCACCGCTGTGTGTGTGTGTGTGTCTGTGGGACAACACTGTGTGCCACTGGTAGCCACTGCTGGTTTTTGTGTGCATCACCACTGTGTGTGTGTGTGTGTCTGTGGAACAACACTGTGTGCCACTGGTAGCCACTGCTGGTTTTTGTGTGCATCACCACTGTGTGTGTGTTTGTGGGACAACACTGTGTGCCACTGTTAGCCACTGGTGTTTGTTGAGTGCATCACCGCTGTGTGTGTGTGTGTCTGTGGGACAACACTGTGTGCCACTGGTAGCCACTGCTGGTTGTTGAGTGCATCACCGCTGTGTGTGTGTGTGTGTCTGTGGGACAACACTGTGTGCCACTGGTAGCCACTGCTGGTTGTTGTGTGCATCACCGCTGTGTGTGTGTGTGTGTCTATGGGACAACACTGTGTGCCACTGGTAGCCACTGCTGGTTGTTGAGTGCATCACCGCTGTGTGCGTGTGTGTCTGTGAGACAACACTGTGTGCCACTGGTAGCCACTGCTGGTTGTTGTGTGCATCACCGCTGTGTGTGTGTGTGTGTGTCTGTGGGACAACACTGTGTGCCACTGGTAGCCACTGGTGTTTGTTGAGTGCATCACCGCTGTGTGTGTGTGTGTGTCTGTGGGACAACACTGTGTGCCACTGGTAGCCACTGGTGTTTGTTGAGTGCATCACCGCTGTGTGTGTGTGTGTGTCTGTGGGACAACACTGTGTGCCACTGGTAGCCACTGGTGTTTGTTGAGTGCATCACCGCTGTGTGTGTGTGTGTCTGGGGGACAACACTGTGTGCCACTGGTAGCCACTGGTGTTTGTTGAGTGCATCACCGCTGTGTGTGTGTGTGTGTCTGTGGGACAACACTGTGTGCCACTGGTAGCCACTGGTGTTTGTTGAGTGCATCACCGCTGTGTGTGTGTGTGTGTCTGTGGGACAACACTGTGTGCCACTGGTAGCCACTGCTGGTTGTTGAGTGCATCACCGCTGTGTGTGTGTGTGTGTGTGTCTGTGGGACAACACTGTGTGCCACTGGTAGCCACTGGTGTTTGTTGAGTGCATCACCGCTGTGTGTGTGTGTGTCTGGGGGACAACACTGTGTGCCACTGGTAGCCACTGGTGTTTGTTGAGTGCATCACCGCTGTGTGTGTGTGTGTGTCTGTGGGACAACACTGTGTGCCACTGGTAGCCACTGGTGTTTGTTGAGTGCATCACCGCTGTGTGTGTGTGTGTGTCTGTGGGACAACACTGTGTGCCACTGGTAGCCACTGGTGTTTGTTGAGTGCATCACCGCTGTGTGTGTGTGTGTGTCTGTGGGACAACACTGTGTGCCACTGGTAGCCACTGGTGTTTGTTGAGTGCATCACCGCTGTGTGTGTGTGTGTGTGTGTGTGTGTGTCTGTGGGACAACACTGTGTGCCACTGGTAGCCACTGCTGGTTGTTGAGTGCATCACCGCTGTGTGCGTGTGTGTCTGTGAGACAACACTGTGTGCCACTGGTAGCCACTGCTGGTTGTTGTGTGCATCACCGCTGTGTGTGTGTGTGTGTGTCTGTGGGACAACACTGTGTGCCACTGGTAGCCACTGGTGTTTGTTGAGTGCATCACCACTGTGTGTGTGTGTGTGCGTGTGTGTCTGTGAGACAACACTGTGTGCCACTGGTAGCCACTGCTGGTTGTTGTGTGCATCACCGCTGTGTGTGTGTGTCTGTGGGACAACACTGTGTGCCACTGGTAGCCACTGGTGTTTGTTGAGTGCATCACCGCTGTGTGTGTGTGTGTGTGTGTGTGTGTGTCTGTGGGACAACACTGTGTGCCACTGGTAGCCACTGGTGTTTGTTGAGTGCATCACCGCTGTGTGTGTGTGTGTGTGTCTGTGGGACAACACTGTGTGCCACTGGTAGCCACTGCTGGTTTTTGTGTGCATCACCACTGTGTGTGTGTGTGTGTCTGTGGGACAACACTGTGTGCCACTGGTAGCCACTGGTGTTTGTTGAGTGCATCACCGCTGTGTGTGTGTGTGTGTGTGTGTGTGTGTGTCTGTGGGACAACACTGTGTGCCACTGGTAGCCACTGGTGTTTGTTGAGTGCATCACCGCTGTGTGTGTGTGTGTGTGTCTGTGGGACAACACTGTGTGCCACTGGTAGCCACTGCTGGTTGTTGAGTGCATCACCGCTGTGTGTGTGTGTGTGTCTGTGGGACAACACTGTGTGCCACTGGTAGCCACTGGTGTTTGTTGAGTGCATCACCGCTGTGTGTGTGTGTGTGTGTCTGTGGGACAACACTGTGTGCCACTGGTAGCCACTGGTGTTTGTTGAGTGCATCACCGGTGTGTTTGTGTGTGTGTGTCTGTGGGACAACACTGTGTGCCACTGGTAGCCACTGCTGGTTGTTGAGTGCATCACCGCTGTGTGCGTGTGTGTCTGTGAGACAACACTGTGTGCCACTGGTAGCCACTGCTGGTTGTTGTGTGCATCACCGCTGTGTGTGTGTGTGTGTGTCTGTGGGACAACACTGTGTGCCACTGGTAGCCACTGGTGTTTGTTGAGTGCATCACCGCTGTGTGTGTGTGTGTGTGTGTGTGTGTCTGTGGGACAACACTGTGTGCCACTGGTAGCCACTGGTGTTTGTTGAGTGCATCACCGCTGTGTGTGTGTGTGTGTCTGGGGGACAACACTGTGTGCCACTGGTAGCCACTGGTGTTTGTTGAGTGCATCACCGCTGTGTGTGTGTGTGTGTGTCTGTGGGACAACACTGTGTGCCACTGGTAGCCACTGGTGTTTGTTGAGTGCATCACCGCTGTGTGTGTGTGTCTGTGGGACAACACTGTGTGCTACTGGTAGCCACTGGTGTTTGTTGAGTGCATCACCGCTGTGTGTGTGTGTGTGTGTGTGTGCGTGTGTGTCTGTGGGACAACACTGTGTGCCACTGGTAGCCACTGCTGGTTGTTGAGTGCATCACCGCTGTGTGCGTGTGTGTCTGTGAGACAACACTGTGTGCCACTGGTAGCCACTGCTGGTTGTTGTGTGCATCACCGCTGTGTGTGTGTGTGTGTGTGTGTGTCTGTGGGACAACACTGTGTGCCACTGGTAGCCACTGGTGTTTGTTGAGTGCATCACCGCTGTGTGTGTGTGTGTGTGTGTGTGTGTGTCTGTGGGACAACACTGTGTGCCACTGGTAGCCACTGGTGTTTGTTGAGTGCATCACCGCTGTGTGTGTGTGTGTGTGTCTGTGGGACAACACTGTGTGCCACTGGTAGCCACTGCTGGTTGTTGAGTGCATCACCGCTGTGTGTGTGTGTGTGTCTGTGGGACAACACTGTGTGCCACTGGTAGCCACTGGTGTTTGTTGAGTGCATCACCGCTGTGTGTGTGTGTGTGTGTCTGTGGGACAACACTGTGTGCCACTGGTAGCCACTGGTGTTTGTTGAGTGCATCATCGCTGTGTGTGTGTGTGTGTGTCTGTGGGACAACACTGTGTGCCACTGGTAGCCACTGCTGGTTGTTGAGTGCATCACCGCTGTGTGCGTGTGTGTCTGTGAGACACCACTGTGTGCCACTGGTAGCCACTGCTGGTTGTTGTGTGCATCACCGCTGTGTGTGTGTGTGTGTCTGTGGGACAACACTGTGTGCCACTGGTAGCCACTGGTGTTTGTTGAGTGCATCACCGCTGTGTGTGTGTGTGTGTGTGTGTGTCTGTGGGACAACACTGTGTGCCACTGGTAGCCACTGGTGTTTGTTGAGTGCATCACCGCTGTGTGTGTGTGTGTGTCTGGGGGACAACACTGTGTGCCACTGGTAGCCACTGGTGTTTGTTGAGTGCATCACCGCTGTGTGTGTGTGTGTGTGTCTGTGGGACAACACTGTGTGCCACTGGTAGCCACTGGTGTTTGTTGAGTGCATCACCGCTGTGTGTGTGTGTGTGTGTCTGTGGGACAACACTGTGTGCTACTGGTAGCCACTGGTGTTTGTTGAGTGCATCACCGCTGTGTGTGTGTGTGTGTGTGTGTGCGTGTGTGTCTGTGGGACAACACTGTGTGCCACTGGTAGCCACTGCTGGTTGTTGAGTGCATCACCGCTGTGTGCGTGTGTGTCTGTGAGACAACACTGTGTGCCACTGGTAGCCACTGCTGGTTGTTGTGTGCATCACCGCTGTGTGTGTGTGTGTGTGTGTGTCTGTGGGACAACACTGTGTGCCACTGGTAGCCACTGGTGTTTGTTGAGTGCATCACCGCTGTGTGTGTGTGTGTGTGTCTGTGGGACAACACTGTGTGCCACTGGTAGCCACTGGTGTTTGTTGAGTGCATCACCGCTGTGTGTGTGTGTGTGTGTCTGTGGGACAACACTGTGTGCCACTGGTAGCCACTGGTGTTTGTTGAGTGCATCACCGCTGTGTGTGTGTGTGTGTGTCTGTGGGACAACACTGTGTGCCACTGGTAGCCACTGGTGTTTGTTGAGTGCATCACCGCTGTGTGTGTGTGTGTGTGTCTGTGGGACAACACTGTGTGCCACTGGTAGCCACTGGTGTGTGTTGAGTGCATCACCGCTGTGTGTGTGTGTGTGTGTGTCTGTGGGACAACACTGTGTGCCACTGGTAGCCACTGGTGTTTGTTGAGTGCATCACCGCTGTGTGTGTGTGTGTGTGTGTGTGTCTGTGGGACAACACTGTGTGCCACTGGTAGCCACCGCTGGTTGTTGAGTGCATCACGCTGTGTGTGTGTGTGTGTGTGTGTGTGTGTGTGTGTGTCTGTGGGACAACACTGTGTGCCACTGGTAGCCACTGCTGGTTGTTGAGTGCATCACCGCTGTGTGTGTGAGACAACATTGCGTGCCTGTAGTCATTGATATTTCTTGGCTTCATCTTCACTGTGCGCGAGCTGTGTGTGTGAGTGACAGCAATCAAAATCAGGCACAATCCTCGTGTAGGGGCCAGAGGAGGTGGTGTAGGCTTTATTTTTAGGGAAGCTTTGGACATTTCCCAGCTTGAGACTAAGGAAATCCCGGGTTGTGAGCTAATGGGTTTTCCCTAAAAGGAGAGGGAGGTGTCCTGCACTCCGGATTGCTGTGTCATAGACCCCCGGCCAGTGCTCTGTCTGCAGTGCCTGAGTTGATAAATCTTATTTACGATCTTTCCAACACCCATGCCAGGACTTTGGCCAGACGGGCCTACAGACTTAGCTTATAAAGACCTTATCCAGGCCTGTGGCAATATTCATTTGCAGCAGCTGGTGCTCTCCCAGACTCACTCAAAGGGTCATGCCCTAGACCTGATCTTTGCAGAGGCTAGCCAGGTGACTATTCGGAACATTGTCCCTCAATGCTGGACGGAGGAGTGGCAGTACAGGAGTTACTACTAAGCTCGGTAGGCATTGGTCCAGGCTCCTGAAACAGTCGCGCCTGCCAACCCTGCTGGCAGAGGGTTCCACCTTAGGAGGCAGTGTGGAGGAGAGCTATGAGATCCTTAGCCAGCAAATCTTAGTTTCATTGGATGTGCTGGCCCCCCTGCGGAAGACCAGGGTCAGGGCTAAAATTGCCATGCCTTGGTTTTCAAAAGATCTTCTTCAGATGAAATTTCAGTGTAAGCGGGCGGAGCGTGCCTGGAGGAAACAGTACCTTGAGTCAGATAAAGTCCTCTTTAAACAGGCACTGACGGACTATAAAGCGCAGATTAAAAGTGTGCCAAAGCCAAGTTTCTCGCGGAGACACTACTACAAGCAGCGAATAAATCTCAGACCTTATTTAAGATCATTAAGGATCTCTCTCGTCCTGCCTGTGCTACTAATGACATTCCGGCCTCTCAAGCTTTATGCGACTCTCTGGCAAAGGCCTTTGAAGACAAGATTGCCACTATTTTGAGCAATCTTGGCACTACGGCCATCCCAGGTATCCAGTTCACGCCTGATCCTGCACTAGTGACTACCTCAGGGTCCTCGGAGGTGGATGGAAGGCAGGCACGGCTGAACAGTTTTCCCCTTCCATCCTTTGATGATTTCTGTCTGCTGGCCAACAGTGTATCTTCAGGCTCTCCCCTGGACCCGCTACCACATAAATTTTCGAAAGTGTTCCAAGAGGAGCTTTTCCCCCCCCTCCATGCCATCTGCTGCCAGTCCCTCAGTACCGCCCGAGTTCCGGATTGTTGGAAACTGGCCGTGGTCTCTCCGCTGCTGAAGAAGGAAACGCTGGATCCCACCTGTTCAGCGAACTACAGGCCCATCTTGTTGCTTCCTATTCCCATTAAGATCCTGGAGAAGATGGCCACCAAACATCTGTCCAGTTTCATGGAGACCAACACCTGTCTGGATGTGGCCCAGTTTGGTTTTAGGCCAGCCCACGGTACTGAGTCCGCATTGGAGACCTTTCTGGACGATCTTCGTTCGCGAGTCGACCTTGGTCGGGCAGCCTTTTTAGTGCTGCTTGATATGTCGGCCGCGTTCGACACAGTCAGCCATGCCATTCTGGTCAGGAGACTGGAGGAAATTAGGGTGTCTGGCCTGGCTTTGGACTGACTGGTCTCCTATCTTGGTAATAGACACCAGGTGGTAGCCTTGCCGCCCTACAGATCTGACATCAAAAAAGTGGGGCAGGGCGTATCCCAAGGGTTGGCCATTAGCCCAATCTTATTCAATCTTTACCTCCGTCCCCTGGTCAGACTGATTAAGTCCTTTGGTATTGCGGTCATCAGGGATGCGGTGTCTCAGGAGACTTTCCATCGCTGTATGACAGCCAAAGTCAAAACTCCCTGCAATTTAACAGCTCTAAAACGAAGGTACTGCACTGTTCGCTGGACCGTACCCCTCGGCCGCTGCCGTTGGACTTTTGGCCTACTTCTTCCCAGGGCGCTGTTTTTGGCAGCAGACTCTGTTCGGAACCTGGGTGTGATGTTTGGAGCTAACTTACAGTTAGATACGTTTGTGAATAAAACAGTGGCTACCTGCATGATGTTGCTCTGCACACTACGGAAGATCCTTCCCCTGCTCCCAGTACATGCCCGACCAGAGGTAGTGCGTGGCATCATCTTAAGCAGACTCGACTACTGCAACGCACTACTTCTGCGTACGCCAGCTACTCTGGTGGATAAACTGCAGCGAGTACAGAACATGGCTGCCAAGCTGGCTCTTTCTCGTCGGTGCTCTGATTCATCTGCCTCGGCGCTTATGGACCTTCATTGGTTGCCAATCTCCCAACGCATCGATTTCAAAGCACTATGTTTAGTGTTTAGGGCCCTTCACGGGCAGGGTCCGTCTCCTCTGCAGGAGCTGTTTTCTTGGTATACGCCTCTTCGCTCCTCGTCAGCCTGCCTGGTGGTAGTCCCTAAGATCTTGAGGACCCTGATGGGCGGACGCTCTTTTAGATTTACCGCAGCTAAATTGTGGAACTCCCTACCTCTGTCTTTGAGAAGCCTGGGGGACCTTCCTTCCTTTAAAAAAGGATTAAAAAGGTTTCTCTTTCCTAGGATAGTGTAAGTATTGCAGCAGTGTAACATCGCGTCTGGTCCGCTAAGAGTCAAAGCGCCAGGATACCCTTTGGGTGATAGTTGCGCTATACAAATATGCGATACATACATACATACATACATACATACATACATACATACATACATACCCACCTTCAGCCTGGCAGGGTGGGCCATAAGATGAACAGGCTCACACAAAAACAGTTTAAAAATGTCTTGCTTGGAACCCCAAAAATCCTTAAGATGACCGGGGCAGAGACAGAGTCCGAGGTAGAAGGAAGCAGAGATGGAGAGAAGTTCAGATAAAGAGACAGAAGAGGCAGAGGTGAAGGAGAGGAAGTGCACGTCCCAGGGCTCTTGAGCAATGACCCACTTTGCCCAGGCCTTAAGACATCGCTGCCCCAAAGGGCATGTGGAGAGGGGGTGTCCCAAGAAAGCCCCTTGATTGGCTGGTCACATTGACAACATGTTGTGGCAGCCATTATAGGACTCTGGGACATGGTCCCCATTGAAATGCATTGTAGTGAAAGCTTGTTTTGAGGGTCACAAAAGGAGCACAAATAAAGGGTGTTAACATATTCTAGTCACAATATAAGGGGCATATCAGCAACATTTTGCGATAACTATCGCAAAGCGTGCTTAGCGCTCCTTTCCCTAACGCCCGATATCGCAGGATTTTATCACAGAGATATAGCGTTATTAGCAACGCGTATCTCCAAGGCGATAAAAATTCCTGCGATAGCTGGGAAATCGCCGTTTTGCAGTCAACATTGCTGGTTTTCCTGCGATGTTCCCTGCAAAACGGCGATAACCTTGCTGATACGTATCAGCAGAATCCACCCCTATGTTAGGAGTGGCTAAGTCAAGAATTTAGCAGACGTTAGTTATTGGAGAAAACAGCGGTTTTCTCTATAAACTAACGTCTGCTAAAATGCTGGGGCATCCTTGCTGATAGCGCCGAGCCGCGCTATTGATGTCCTGACATGCAGCGTATGTCAGGAACGCCCACTTTGCATCTCATTAGAGATGCAAAGGTAGGCGTAGTGCAAAAGGGTGCTAACATGCGATTATGCATGTTCGCACCCTCTTGCTGATAGGGCGATGGTTTTATCTCTGCTTTTCTGTCTTTTAAAGCCAAAAATGCGGAGATAAAGCCCTTGCTAATATGCCACTAAATCGTTTGTTGGAGGCACCATACTCCTTTTAGGAACTCCAGAGTATTCTAAGGTGATTTTACCCTGTGACAAAATGCTGACCCACTGCTGGGATTTGACGAACTATGCTAGAGAGAACATTGGTTTTCTCGCAGAGAGCATGAAAGATGCTGTAGAGACATACTTAGCACTGTTTTCCTCATCCATATGAGATTCAAGTCTGACATACTAAGTAAAACATGTACCTCTACCAGCAGCAGCCTGTCTGGTGATTCCCCATTTGTCTGCTGCAGTCTTGCAGTGTTCTAATAAACAACTAGAGCGCTAACACATTTGTGACAAACATGTGGCGTGCCTGAGTGCCATCTTGGTCGAATCAAAGCTGTAAAACTAAAAACATTTCCTTCAGAAATGAACAAAATGGAGAAGTTTGTTTAATCATAGAAATTCTAGTTAGTGGTGTTGAAAGGAAAATTAGGACATATTTTGTATGAGTTATCAAATATCTTCTGCGTTCATTTCAGTAAAATATTTTGCCATTCAGAATGAAACATGCACTTCAAACACCAGCATCCTCTGCCTGTTAACACGCTGGTGACCAACTCTAGTATCACCACAGACTACTAACGAGCCACTAGAGCGCTAACATTCTATGCTCACGGCAAAAGTGTGGCACGCCTGAATGCCATGTTAAAGGAATCACGGCTGTAAGACTGGAAGCTTCTCTCACAGTCAATTCTGCAGTAAATGAATTAAGTGAATGTGAGAAGGAGGCTTGATAACAAAAACAAGTCTCCCAAGATGGCCACCTGAGGAAAAAGAACCCAATTGTAGTACAAATTTCACCCCCACAATGTAGCCCAAACCAAGCCAATGACAGATGTGCAAAAAGTAACCTGTGCGACAAACAATCAAGTAATGCATTGAATAAAACATACAAATAGTAGCTAAAGTAAAAGCTCTTTGTCTCTATTTCAGAACCCAGGAAATGTCTTCACGTTTTAGCTTCCAAGAGCACCAATAAACATTTTGAGGAGGAAAACAACCTTGTTTTGTTTATTTCAGATGAAATGCTTTATGTTTTACAGTTTTGATTACATCAAGATAGTTTCAGGTGTGTCACACATTTGTCCTTAATGCAGAATTGTAAGGCTATTTTCATTAGAACACTGGAGAAATAGAAGACATGGCACAGACTAAGACAACGGAGGGCAGGCGGTACACAGAGCGGACAGAGGCAGCAAGCTCACCACCCCGGGCAGGTGGAGGAGCAGTGTCAGCACAACGGACCATGTAGGACAGGCGAGAGGGGCAGTGGCGGAACAACAGGCCATGGAGGAAGGGGGCAAAGGCAGCAAGCCAACCATGCAGGACAAGCGAGAGGGGCAGTGGCGAAACAACAGACCATAGAGGGAGGGGGCAAAGGCAGCAAGCCAACCATGAAGGACAGGCGAGAGGGGCAGTGGCGGAACAACAGACCACGGAGGGAGGGGGCAAAGGCAGCAAGCCAACCATGAAGGACAGGCGAGAGGGGCAGTGGCGGAACAACAGACCACGGAGGGAGGGGGCAAAGGCAGCAAGCCAACCATGAAGGACAGGCGAGAGGGGCAGTGGCGGAACAACAGACCACGGAGGGAGGGGGCAAAGGCAGCAAGCCAACCATGAAGGACAGGCAAAAGGGGCAGTGGCGAAACAACAGACCACGGAGGGAGGGGGCAAAGGCAGCAAGCCAACCATGAAGGACAGGCAAGAGGGGCAGTGGCGGAACAACAGACCACGGAGGGAGGGGGCAAAGGCAGCAAGCCAACCATGAAGGACAGGCGAGAGGGGCAGTGGCGGAACAACAGACCACGGAGGGAGGGGGCAAAGGCAGCAAGCCAACCATGCAGGACAGGCAAAAGATGCTGTGGCAGCACAAGGGACGATAACAGGCAGGAGGGAAGGAAAGGGGCAGCACACCGGATCAGAGAGGGTAGGAGGGATCAAGCAGGGGCACAGACTTGGACAATGGAGGACAGGAGAGAGGTATCAGGGGCAGCCAGCTGCCTACGTAGGGCAGGCAGCAGGGGTAGTGGTAACACAATAGACCACACAGGGCAGGCGGGAGGACAGTGGCAGGACAACAAACCACAGAGAGAAAGAGGGAGGGGCCAGGTACATGCGCACGAACAACAGAGGAAGGGGCAGTTGCAGCAAGCTGACTGAGCAGGGCAGGTGGAAGGGACAGTAGCAGCACCACAGACCACGGTGGGCAGGAGGGAGGAGCAGAGACACTCCAGTGGACCATGGAGGGAAGGAAGGAAGGGACACATGCCTGGACCCGGACTCTGTAGGTCAGTGGGAGGCAGCCAGGGGCAACAAGCTGACTACGTGGAGAAGGAGAGAGGGGTAATGTCAGCCCAACAGACCATAGAGGGAAGGAGGGAGAGGCAGTGGCAACAAAACGGACCATGGAGGGCAGAAGGGAGAAGGCACGGGCATGGACAGTGGAGGGCAGGCAGACAGGGGCAGGAGCAGCGAGCTGATTTGCAGGGCAGGCAGGAGCAACAGAGAAAGCACAACACACTATGGAGGGAAGGAAGTAGGGGAAGGGGCAGACATACGGACAACGAAAGGAAGGTGGGAAGTGGTCAGGGGTAGCAAACTGACCATGCAGAGCAGGCGGGAGGGGCATTGGTAGAACAATGCACCACGTATGACAGGCGGGAGGGGCAGTGGTGGCACAATACACCACGTATGACAGG
This sequence comes from Lissotriton vulgaris, assembly GCF_964263255.1. Classification (NCBI taxonomy): domain Eukaryota; kingdom Metazoa; phylum Chordata; class Amphibia; order Caudata; family Salamandridae; genus Lissotriton; species Lissotriton vulgaris. The sequence goes on along the minus strand of NC_141693.1, from coordinate 2,017,905,870 downwards.
CAGGAGGGGCAGTGGTGGCACAATGCACCACGTATGACAGGCGGGAGGGGCAGTGGTGGCACAATGCACCACATATGACTGGTGGGAGGGGCAGTGGTGGCACAATGCACCACATATGACAGGCGGGAGGGGCAGTGGTGGCACAATGCACCACATATGACAGGCGGGAGGGGCAGTGGTGGCACAATGCACCACGTATGACAGGCGGGAGGGGCAGTGGTGGCACAATGCACCACGTATGACAGGCGGGAGGGGCAGTGGTGGCACAATACACCACGTATGACAGGCGGGAGGGGCAGTGGTTTCACATTGCACCACGTATGACAGGCGGGAGGGGCTGTGGTAGCTCAATGCACCACGTATGACAGGCGAGAGGGGCAGTGGTGGCACAATGCACCACGTATGACAGGCAGGAGGAGCAGTGGTAGCACAATGCTCCACATATGACAGGCGGGAGGGGCAGTGGTAGCTCAATGCACCACGTATGACAGGCGGGAGGAGCAGCGGTAGCACAATGCTCCACATATGACAGGCGGGAGGGGCAGTGGTAGCACAATGCACCACGTATGACAGGCAGGAGGGGCAGTGGTAGCTCAATGCACCACGTATGACTGTCAGGGGGGCAGTGGTAGCACAATGCACCACATATGACAGGCGGGAGGGGCAGTGGTGGCACAATACACCACATATGACAGGCAGGAGGGGCAGTGGTGGCAAAATGCACCACATGTGACAGGCGGGAGGGGCAGTGGTGGCACAATGCACGACGTTTGACCGGTGGGAGGGGCAGTGGTAGCACAATGTACCACATATGACAGGCGGGAGGGGCAGTGGTGGCACAATACACCACATATGACAGGCAGGAGGGGCAGTGGTGGCAAAATGCACCACATGTGACAGGCGGGAGGGGCAGTGGTGGCACAATGCACCAAGTTTGACCGGTGGGAGGGGAAGTGGTGGCACAATGCACCACGTATGACCTGCGGGAGGGGCAGTGGTGGCACAATGCACCACCTTTGACAGGTGGGTGGGGCAGTGGTAGCACAAAGCACCATGTATAACAGGCGGGAGGGGCAGTGGTAGCACAATGCACCACATATGACAGGCGGGAGGGGCAGTGGTGGCACAATACACCACATATGACAGGCAGGAGGGGCAGTGGTGGCAAAATGCACCACATGTGACAGGCGGGAGGGGCAGTGGTGGCACAATGCACCACGTTTGACCGGTGGGAGGGGCAGTGGTGGCACAATGCACCACGTATGACCTGCGGGAGGGGCAGTGGTAGCACAATGCACCACGTTTGACAGGTGGGAGGGGCAGTGGTGGCACAATGCACCACGTATGACCTGTGGGAGGGGCAGTGGTGGCACAATGCACCACGTTTGACAGGTGGGTGGGGCAGTGGTAGCACAATGCACCACGTATGACAGGCGGGAGGGGCAGTGGTGGCACAATAGACCACATATGACAGGCAGGAGGGGCAGTGGTGGCACAATGCACCACATGTGACAGGCGGGAGGGGCAGTGGTGGCTCAATGCACCACGTTTGACCGGTGGGAGGGGCAGTGGTGGCACAATGCACCACGTATGACCTGCGGGAGGGGCAGTGGTGGCACAATACACCACATATGACAGGCAGGAGGGGCAGTGGTGGCACAATGCACCACATGTGACAGGCGGGAGGGGCAGTGGTGGCTCAATGCACCACGTTTGACCGGTGGGAGGGGCAGTGGTGGCACAATGCACCACGTATGACCTGCGGGAGGGGCAGTGGTGGCACAATACACCACATATGACAGGCAGGAGGGGCAGTGGTGGCACAATGCACCACATGTGACAGGCGGGAGGGGCAGTGGTGGCTCAATGCACCACGTTTGACAGGTGGGTGGGGCAGTGGTAGCACAATGCACCACGTATGACAGGCGGGAGGGGCAGTGGTGGCACAATAGACCACATATGACAGGCAGGAGGGGCAGTGGTGGCACAATGCACCACATGTGACAGGCGGGAGGGGCAGTGGTGGCTCAATGCACCACGTTTGACCGGTGGGAGGGGCAGTGGTGGCACAATGCACCACGTATGACCTGCGGGAGGGGCAGTGGTGGCACAATACACCACATATGACAGGCAGGAGGGGCAGTGGTGGCACAATGCACCACGTATGACCTGTGGGACCACCAGCAACAGGCCGCCCGCAGAAGCTGGAACAAGATCACAGCAGACCAGCTCGCCACCTCCCTGAGCCAGCACCCTCCTGCCAGCTCAGCGGACCCCAGCCAGGCCGCCGACAACCTCACGAAGTGGATCAGCATCTGCGCGGACGAGCTCGCCCCGCTGAGGACCCCGCCCAGCAGACCCGGCAGCAAGAAAGCCCCATGGTTCACCGATGAACTCAAGAGCTCCAAGAAGAACTGCCGAGCCCTCGAGAAAGTATGGAGAAGGGAACCTACACCGGACAACAGGACCTCCCTCAAGCTTGCCACCCGGAAGCACCACCAGCTGATCCGCGCCGCCAAGAAAACAGCATTCAAGGACCGGTTGGACAACAACGCACACAACTGCAAGGAACTCTTCAACATCGTGAAAGAGCTTTCCAACCCCAACGCCGGAAACAACGACATCACCCCATCGCAAGACCTCTGCAACTCCCTCGCTTCATACTTCCACAACAAGACCGCGGACATACACAGCAGCTTCAACAACCAACCAACGCACACCATGACCGAACAACCACCCCCCACCACCACCCTACTCGCCTGGACCCCGATCAGCACCGAAGACACCATCCGCACGATGAACTCCATCCACTCCGGATCACCGACCGACCCCTGCCCTCACCACGTCTTCAACAAGGCCGACGCTGTCATCGCACCCCACCTGCGAGACATCATCAACACCTCCTTCAACACCGCCACCTTCCCTGAGAGCTGGAAGCACGCCGAACTCAGCGCTCTACTCAAGAAACCAACAGCGGACCCCACCGAACTCAAAAACTACCGCCCCATCTCGCTCCTCCCGTTTCCAGCCAAAGTCATCGAGAAGACCGTCAACAAGCAGATGGCCGCCTTCCTCGAGACGAATGGATCCCTCGACCCCTCACAGTCCGGCTTCCGAGCCAATCACAGCACCGAGACCGCCCTCATCGCCGCCACCGATGACATCCGAGCCCTGATGGACAACGGCGAAACAGCGGCTCTCATCCTCCTAGACCTCTCCGCGGCATTCGACACTGTCTGCCACCGCACCCTAGTACAGCGCCTCAGCAACATCGGAATCCAGGACAAGGCGCTGGAATGGATCATCTCCTTCCTCGACGGAAGAACACAGAGAGTCCGCCTACCACCGTACAAGTCAGAGGCCTCCGAAGTCATCTGCGGCGTCCCTCAAGGATCATCTCTGAGCCCCACCCTCTTCAACGTCTACATGAGCCCCCTCGCGGCCATCGCACGCAAACACAACCTCAGCATAATCTCCTACGCCGAGGACACCCAGTTGATCCTCTCCCTGACCAACGACCCCGCCTCCGCCAGAGCCAACCTGCACGAAGGGATGAAAGAGGTAGCCGAGTGGATGACGACCAGCCGCCTGAAACTAAACTCTGACAAGACGGAGGTCCTCATCCTGGGCTCTTCACCCTCCGCCTGGGACAACTCCTGGTGGCCTCCCGCCCTGGGCACCGCACCCAAACCGACAGACCATGCACGCAACCTGGGCTTCATCCTGGACTCCTCCCTCTCCATGACCAGGCAAGTCAACAACGTCTCCTCGGCATGCTTCAACATCCTACGCATGCTACGGAAGATCTTCTGGTGGATCCCCACCGAAACCAGGAAGACCGTCACCCAGGCCCTCGTCACCAGCCGACTGGACTACGGCAACGCCCTCTACGCCGGTACCACCGCCAAGCTCCAGAAGAGACTCCAGCGGATCCAGAACGCCTCAGCCAGACTCATCCTCGACATCCCACGAACCAGCCACATCTCCGGACATCTGAGAGACCTTCACTGGCTCCCCGTCAACAAAAGAATCACCTTCCGCCTCCTCACCCACGCACACAAAGCCCTACACGACCAAGGCCCGAGCTACCTCAACAGCCGGATCAACTTCTACGCTCCCAAACGCCACCTCCGATCAGCCAACCACGCCCTCGCCGCCGTCCCCCGCATCCGAAGAGCGACTACAGGAGGAAGGTCCTTCTCCTACCTGGCCGCCAAGACCTGGAACTCCCTCCCGACCGACCTGCGCCTGACCCAAGACCACCTCTCCTTCAGGAAGAAGCTGAAGACCTGGCTGTTCGAGCAGTAGCGGCCCCCCCTCCTCCCCCCCCAGCGCCTTGAGACCCTACGGGTATGTAGCGCGCTCTATAAGTGTCATTGATTGATTGATTGATTGATTGGGAGGGGCAGTGGTGGCACAATGCACCACATATGACAGGCGGGAGGGGCAGTGGTAGCACAATGCACTACATATGACAGGCATCCCGTGTGACTCAAAGGACAGGCAGGGATGTCTGTAACAGTCCACAATGCACTGGAACACCAGCCTTTTGTGGAAAGACTCATGGTGTAGGCCATGATGTCTGGACCAACATTAATCCTCACCTCCTCGCAGCCTGTAATATCATGGAAGACTAGACCATCGTGAAAAGACTGGGAGCCTTTGCCAGGATGTCTGTAGAAGCATTATTACTCACATCTGAGCAGCCAGAGATATCCTGGAAAGCCAGGCTTTCGTGAAAAGACAACGAGCGGGAGCCTGGAAGTCTGGAATTGCCGCCGCAGCGAAGGGGTTAAAACAAATATTGCTAGCGGTTTAATGCATTTAAAATATATTTTTTCACATAAATTAATAGTTATGCTTGTCAAAATAATGTTTTTATTAAAATACCTTTTATTTGGATAATGTTGTTATTTTGTTGCCTAATTTAATATTTTTTACATGAATGTATAAACTTATAATAAGAAAGTTATGTGTTTTTAACAGTAAGCTTTTACATTTAAAAAATTCAATGCTAGATGTTATATTTATGCATTTCTTAATATATGTATATTTTCTAAATAATCTAACATATTTTTCGTTACAAAAATATAAATTACTAATTAAATACATATATTACCAGTATCATGTAGATATGTTGGCCCTCAATCTTTTCGCAGGTGATATTTTTGTACTTTACATTGGGGGCCAAATTACGATGTCGGTCAGAGTTGCCTCCGACCTACACCATTTCGGAGAAGGAACTGCATGACTATAGGTCAGCAGTTACAACAACCCCCTTAGGATGCGACTGCACACGGTACGGTCGCAAGCTTCCACTTTTCAATTGGAGCTTGTGCGGCGGGCCAAAACTGCCCGCAGCACAAGCGCCCATTGAACGACTGAAGTCTGTAAACATCCCTGCACCGTGTGACAGGCACCTCATGATGGGCTTGGGGGAAGGGACCCTGCTGGGGCCCCCAAAGTCAGTTTCCGAAAGCCAATCCATGTCAGAAAGACCGTCATGGATTGGCTGTCGGAAACCAACATCATAATCTCAATGGTGGAAACGCCATCCTTAAGGGATTATGAGCGCTTTCCCACTGGCCGGCGGGCTTCTTGAGCCCGCCAGAACTGCGTCGGATTCCCTCACTGGTTTAAACTCCGACCGCCATCATCATAATGCGGCGGTCAAACTTAACCCTACCATGTTGGTCGGAAACGACCAGCGGTCTGAGCCTTTCCGACTGATATCATAATCAGACCCTATATGTATATAAAGTTGATATTTTGGTGTTCAATGTTTTTGGCATTGGTAGTTTTGAACCAACAATGCATTCTGTCATACAATCCAAGACAAGCAAATGGCGCCCTCTAGGGATCACTGTGCAGTTCAGCCAATGGTTCTTCTCTATGGGTTCTTACACATTCCTCCGTCTTTACACCTTGCTCCAAAACATGTCATTTACCAGTTACATACTGTGCTTTGCAGGAGACCTTTCAACCCTCTATGCTCTTTTGATTCAAAACTGGGGCCAGACAAACAGATCTCTCCAGCAAATATGTTGTCCTACAGAGTTATTTTAACATTACCGTTATTCCCTGTGATTTGACTGGCACACAAAGATCTCTGCAGCAGGTGCCGGAACCCCATAAAATAGTTTAAAATATGGAATTTACAACCAATGAAGCAGAACAGATGTCCTGCCACTTTCTCCTTGTTGCCAGTTTCTTTGTGGCAGGGTTTAAATAAATTAAGGGTTTATTAACAAGCCTATTGCGCCACAGGCGCGTCACTTTTATTGACGCACCAGCAGTACAAGGGGCTTCCCCATATTTACAAGGCCGTGTAAAGCCTCCCTGCATCACTTTCCATGGCCTTGTAAATATTTTTCCCTTTCACGCAAAACTCTGTGTGAAAAGGGGCGCTCCGTGGGTGTTGCTGTGGGCGTTCCCACGTAGCATCCACGGAACATGGCGCATTCCCATATTTACAACATTTTGTCAAGGTGGAATGCGTCAGGATCCCAGCCTCCACAGGGGAAGGTTTCCCTTCTGGCACAAACACAATTATCCCCTCATCGCAGGGCCTCTTGCAACGTGACGCAAGGTTGACTGCGTGGCGCGCGGCTGCTGTTTGTGCGCCGGCGCAGGGGAGAAAGATAAGAATGCGCCGTGTCTGGGAGATGCGTTGCTTTCCTACCCTTTTCTTTTGACGTGAGAGTGTCTGCGCTGGCGCGGGGCTGTTGTTTGTGCGCCGGCGCAAGACAGGAATGTGCCGTGTCTTGGAGATGCAGTGCTTTCCTACCCTTTTCTTTTGACACATGGCCGCACAGAAGGAAGGCTCGCTCCGCTGCCACGCATCAAAATATTGTAAATGAGGCTCACAATGTATACTTTGTTGCCTAGATTTTGCTCCAAGGTTGCGTCAATGTTTGGAGCAACCCTGACGCTAAATCTCATTTTTTAATGTTGCACTGTGGTCAAATGTACCCATGATAGACCTGCCAGACATATGTGAAGCCTTAAGATGGGATGTCACTTCCTGTGAGGCCATGTGTTGTGATGTCACGCCCCGTGACGTCACTTGCATACTGCCTACCTTGGTTAGTCCTCCCGCTTCTTTTTCTTTAGACGTGTGCCCTGTGCATGGTGGCGCGCTGTAAGGCGGGGATTGGACCGTGGGGGTGGTCTGAGGCGGGTGGCTCTGCTGTGGAGTGGGGGTCTTCCTGTAAGGCAGGGAGGGGGTCATGGACTGTATGATGGAGGGGCTGTAGTGTGGGGGCACTATAGGGTGAGGTTGCTGTAATGGAGGACTATAGGGGTCCTGTATGGGGGGGCTGCGGAAGCTGTATGGTCGAGGGGCTGTAATGAGGGGGTGTATGCTTGTCTGCAGTAATGTGGGAACTTTAGGCTGGGGTCCTGAATGGCGGGGGCTGGGGCTGTGATGTGGGGGCTGCATGCATGTTGTGGCAAAGATGGGACTTTGGGCTGGGGGTCCTGTATGGCAGGGGCAGGGGCTGTGATAGGGGGGCTGCATGCATGTTGTGGCAAAGATGGGACTTTGGGCTGGGGGTCCTGTATGGCAGGGGCAGGGTCTGTGATAGGGGGGCTGCATGCATGTTGTGGCAAAGATGGGACTTTGGGCTGGGGGTCCTGTATGGCGGGGGCAGGGGCTGTGATAGGGGGGCTGTATGCTTCAATGTGGGGACTTTAGGCTGGGGATCCTGTTTGGCGGGGGCTGTAATGTGGTGGTGGTGGGGGGACGGGGGGCTGCTGTCACGCGGGGCCCGTCTCCAGGACCCGGTGTTTTTGGAAAGCTGCGCACGCGCTGCATTAATCCCCCCGCGCCTCGCGCCGCCGAGCTCTCTCCTAATTAGAGCTGAGAAAGCAGGATGCGAAGGTGCCCCCCACCCCCCTCCATCCCTCCTCCCTCGTACCCCGGGCCTCTCTCCCTCCCTCCCTCCATCCATCTCTCCCTTCACCGGCGCCCTCTCCCTGCCTCCTCTCCCCCATCTGTCTTCAGTCAGCCCCCCCATCACTTCCAACCCCCCTCGCCTGTCTCTTCCATCTCCGGAGCCCCCCCCCCCCCCCCCCCTCCTCACCTCCCTTGAACCCCAGCCTGGGGGGATTCATCGCTCTGCACTCCCCGCCCCCTGCAGCAGGGCCTGAAGGCACATACATCCTACTCTGCCTGCCCCAGCCCCCCTCACTGCCCCCGCTGCTCGCTGGTGATACCCAGGCTGGACATTTATTGACATCGTTTTATAAAGCGCCAACCAGCCCCATGGCTTAAAGCACCCACCAAGCGCTTTACACAGAGGTGGACAACAGCCCCGCGCTTCACACTGTTAGCCTCCAGCCGCTCTCTCAGCCGCTCAGCGAGGTGTTTTCTTTCGTGTGCCTCTATTTAATGTGTCTGCTTTTTATACAGCGCCCTGAAACCCGCAGGGGTCATGTTCGCGCTATAGAACACTCCTCAAATAAATAACACAACTGCGAAGAGACGCCTGAAACAAGCCAGAGCTATTGGCTTTGCGAGTGCTTCTTACAGCAGCAAACAAGTTACAAGGATGAATTTGTTGTGAAAATGGTCATATTAGGGGCGTAGGAAAGCCGTAAGGACCCCTTGGCGTTGGCGTTGGGGGCCCATATCCTATCACCCTCCACCCGGGTTGGTGTCAGAGATTTACAAACTGGGGCCACGGTGGAGCGCTGAGTGCGTGGGGCCCCCAGGGCACAGCAGCCATGGCAGGCAGGGGTGGGGCCCCTGTGCTGTTAAAGATGCTTTATTTGCACCGCGCCAATGGGCCCTATTTTCCCTTTTCTCCATCCCATCTTTCCAGCTGCTGCCCATCTCTAGCCTGATTCTTTAATCTCCTTTCCTGCTTTCTCCATCGCACCAGCAAAGCTTCCTTCCAGCATTACCGCTCCTCGTCAATACACTGACGCCCCACTCTCACTGACGCCCCGCTCTCACTGGCACCCCGCTCTCACTGACGCCCCACTCTCACTGACGCCCCGCTCTCACTGACGCCCCACTCTCACTGACGCCCCACTCTCACTGACGCCCCACTCTCACTGACGCCCCACTCTCACTGACACCCCACTCTCACTGACGCCCCACTCTCACTGGCACCCCGCTCTCACTGACACCCCACTCTCACTGACGCCCCACTCTCACTGACGCCCCACTCTCACTGACGCCCCACTCTCACTGACGCCCCGCTCTCACTGGCACCCCGCTCTCACTGGCGCCCCACTCTCACTGACGCCCCGCTCTCACTGACGCCCCGCTCTCACTGACGCCCCACTCTCACTGACGCCCCGCTCTCACTGACACCCCACTCTCACTGACGCCCCACTCTCACTGACGCCCCGCTCTCACTGACGCCCCACTCTCACTGACACCCCACTCTCACTGGCGCCCCACTCTCACTGACGCCCCGCTCTCACTGACGCCCCGCTCTCACTGACGCCCCGCTCTTACTGACACCCCACTCTCACTGACACCCCACTCTCACTGACGCCCCACTCTCACTGGCACCCCGCTCTTACTGACACCCCACTCTCACTGACACCCCACTCTCACTGACGCCCCGCTCTTACTGACACCCCGCTCTCACTGACACCCCACTCTCACTGACGCCCCACTCTCACTGACGCCCCGCTATCACTGACGCCCCACTCTCACTGACGCCCCACTCTCACTGGCACCCCGCTCTTACTGACACCCCACTCTCACTGACACCCCACTCTCACTGACACCCCACTCTCACTGGCACCCCGCTCTTACTGACACCCCACTCTCACTGACGCCCCACTCTCACTGACGCCCCACTCTCACTGGCACCCCACTCTCACTGGCACCCCGCTCTTACTGACACCCCACTCTCACTGACACCCCACTCTCACTGACACCCCACTCTCACTGGCACCCCGCTCTTACTGACACCCCACTCTCACTGACACCCCACTCTCACTGACGCCCCACTCTCACTGGCACCCCGCTCTTACTCACACCCCACTCTCACTGACACCCCACTCTCACTGACGCCCCGCTCTTACTGACACCCCACTCTCACTGACACCCCACTCTCACTGACGCCCCACTCTCACTGACGCCCCGCTCTCACTGACGCCCCACTCTCACTGACGCCCCACTCTCACTGGCACCCCGCTCTTACTGACACCCCGCTCTCACTGACACCCCACTCTCACTGACACCCCACTCTCACTGACGCCCCACTCTCACTGACGCCCCACTCTCACTGACGCCCCACTCTCACTGACACCCCACTCTCACTGACGCCCCACTCTCACTGACGCCCCACTCTCACTGACGCCCCACTCTCACTGACGCCCCACTCTCACTGACACCCCACTCTCACTGACGCCCCACTCTCACTGACGCCCCACTCTCACTGACGCCCCGCTCTCACTGGCGCCCCGCTCTTACTGACACCCCACTCTCACTGGCGCCCCGCTCTTACTGACACCCCACTCTCACTGACACCCCACTCTCACTGGCGCCCCGCTCTTACTGACACCCCACTCTCACTGACACCCCACTCTCACTGGCGCCCCACTCTCACTGACGCCCCACTCTCACTGGCGCCCCGCTCTTACTGACACCCCACTCTCACTGACACCCCACTCTCACTGACGCCCCACTCTCACTGACGCCCCGCTCTCACTGACGCCCCGCTCTCACTGACGCCCCACTCTCACTAACGCCCCGCTCTCACTGACGCCCCGCTCTCACTGACGCCCCACTCTCACTGACGCCCCACTCTCACTGGCGCCCCGCTCTTACTGACACCCCGCTCTCACTGACGCCCCACTCTCACTGACGCCCCACTCTCACTGACGCCCCACTCTCACTGGCGCCCCGCTCTTACTGACACCCCACTCTCACTGACACCCCACTCTCACTGACGCCCCACTCTCACTGACGCCCCGCTCTCACTGACGCCCCGCTCTCACTGACGCCCCACTCTCACTGGCGCCCCACTCTCACTGACGCCCCACTCTCACTGACGCCCCACTCTCACTGACGCCCCACTCTCACTGACGCCCCGCTCTCACTGGCGCCCCGCTCTCACTGACGCCCCGCTCTCACTGGCGCCCCACTCTCACTGGCGCCCCACTCTCTCTGACGCCCCACTCTCTCTGACGCCCCACTCTCTCTGACGCCCCGCTCTCACTGACGCCCGCTCTCACTGACGCCCCACTCTCACTGGCGCCCCACTCTCTCTGACGCCCCGCTCTCACTGACGCCCCACTCTCACTGGCGCCCCACTCTCTCTGACGCCCCGCTCTCACTGGCGCCCCACTCTCTCTGACGCCCCGCTCTCACTGACGCCCCGCTCTCACTGGCGCCCCGCTCTCACTGGCGCCCCGCTCTCTCTGACGCCCCGCTCTCACTGACGCCCCACTCTCACTGATGCCCCACTCTTACTGACGCCCCATTCTCACTGGCGCCCCACTCTCTCTGACGCCCCGCTCTCACTGGCGCCCCACTCTCTCTGACGCCCCACTCTCACTGACGCCCCACTCTCACTGACTCCCCACTCTCACTGGCGCCCCGCTCTCACTGACGCCCGCTCTCACTGACGCCCCACTCTCTCTGACGCCCCGCTCTCACTGACGCCCCGCTCTCACTGACGCCCCGCTCTCACTGACGCCCCACTCTCACTGACTCCCCACTCTCACTGGCGCCCCGCTCTCACTGACGCCCGCTCTCACTGACGCCCCACTCTCACTGACGCCCTACTCTCACTGACGCCCCACTCTCACTGACGCCCCGCTCTCACTGGCGCTGCTGGCCTTTACCTCTGTCATTCTTATTTCTATCGTTCACAGTTTCCCTCGCCCCCCCACCCTGTTCTCTCTCTCACCAGTGCTTAATTTGTAAAAAGAAGTGTAGGTGCTGCAAACTTTGCCAAGGAGGCCACAGCTCACTTCTTCCTCTGGTGACCCCCACTTTCAACACTCTCACTGCCTCAGTCTCTATCTTCAAACCTTGATCTGTTGTTTGTCCCCTATGTCTTTGCTCTAAGAGTCCATCTTCTCACCTCTCTCATTGTTTTCTATCATCTTTTTCACACCTGGTGTGTTACCTTATTCCCTGCATTTCTGATTTGCCCTCTATTCATTCTACCCCTGCGCTTTTTAGGTCTCGCTGGAGCAATGCGCTTCCTTGGCCCTGGGTGTTTTCCGTGTTCTCCCATTCAGTGCCTTCTCGACCCTGTACTTGATTGCTGTCCAAGCCCCAGCCCTCGCTGCCTCTATCATTAGATACTCTCCCTGTGTTTTCCTGTTTCCCCTTGCTTTTTCCCGGCTCCATCATTCTGAGCTTTGATAAGCTGAACCCTGCGAGTTCTTAGCTTCAGTCACTGTGCTGCTGCACCACATCACTCGGGGACACCACCACATCACTCGGGGACACCACCACATCACTCGGGGACACCACCACATCACTCGGGGACACCACCAAATCACTCAGGGACACCACCACATCACTCAGGGACACCACCAAATCACTCGGGGACACCACCACATCACTCAGGGACACCACCAAATCACTCAGGGAACACCGCCACATCACTCGGGGACACCACCACATCACTCAGGGACACCACCACATCACTCGGGGACACCACCAAATCACTCGGGGACACCACCAAATCACTCGGGGACACCACCACATCACTCGGGGACACCACCAAATCACTCAGGGACACCACCACATCACTCAGGGACACCACCACATCACTCGGGGACACCACCAAATCACTCGGGGACACCACCACATCACTCAGGGAACACCGCCACATCACTCGGGGACACCACCACATCACTCGGGGACACCACCACATCACTCGGGGACACCACCAAATCACTCGGGGACACCACCACATCACTCGGGGACACCACCACATCACTCGGGGACACCACCAAATCACTCGGGGACACCACCACATCACTCGGGGACACCACCACATCACTCTAGGACATCACCACATCACTCAGGGACACCACCACATCACTCAGGGACACCACCAAATCAATCAGGGACACCACCACATCACTCGGGGACACCACCAAATCACTCAGGGACACCACCACATCACTCAGGGACACCTCCACATCACTCAGGGGCACCACCACATCACTCTGGGACACCACCACATCACTCGGGGACACCACCAAATCACTCGGGGACACCACCACATCACTCGGGGACACCACCACATCACTCTGGGACACCACCACATCACTCGGGGACACCACCAAATCACTCGGGGACACCACCACATCACTCGGGGACACCACCACATCACTCGGGGACACCACCACATCACTCGGGGACACCACCACATCACTCGGGGACACCACCACATCACTCGGGGACACCACCAAATCACTCGGGGACACCACCACATCACTCGGGGACACCACCAAATCACTCAGGGACACCACCACATCACTCGGGGACACCACCACATCACTCTAGGACATCACCACATCACTCAGGGACACCACCACATCACTCAGGGACACCACCAAATCATTCAGGGACACCACCAAATCACTCAGGGACACCACCACATCACTCGGGGACACCACCAAATCACTCGGGGACACCACCACATCACTCGGGGACACCACCACATCACTCTAGGACATCACCACATCACTCAGGGACACCACCACATCACTCTAGGACATCACCACATCACTCAGGGACACCACCACATCACTCTGGGACACCACCACATCACTCGGGGACACCACCACATCACTCTAGGACATCACCACATCACTCAGGGACACCACCACATCACTCTAGGACATCACCACATCACTCAGGGACACCACCACATCACTCGGGGACACCACCACATCACTCGGGGACACCACCACATCACTCGGGGACACCTCCACATCACTCGGGGACATCTCCACATCACTCGGGGACACCACCACATCACTCAGGGACATCACCACATCACTCTAGGACATCACCACATCACTCGGGGACACCACCACATCACTCGGGGACACCTCCACATCACTCTAGGACATCACCACATCACTCAGGGACACCACCACATCACTCAGGGACACCACCACATCACTCTAGGACATCACCACATCACTCAGGGACACCACCACATCACTCTAGGACATTACCACATCACTCAGGGACACCACCACATCACTCGGGGACACCACCACATCACTCGGGGACACCACCACATCACTCGGGGACACCTCCACATCACTCTAGGACATCACCACATGCCTCAGGGATACCACCACATCACTCTAGGACATCACCACATCACTCAGGGACACCTCCACATCACTCGGGGACACCACCACATCACTCGGGGACACCACCACATCACTCGGGGACACCTCCACATCACTCGGGGACATAACCACATCACTCGGGGACACAACCACATCACTCGGGGACACCTCCATATCACTCAGGGACATAACCACATCACTAGGGGACACAACCACATCACTCAGGAACACCACCACATCACTCAGGGACACCTCCACAACACTCGGGGACACCTCCACATCACTCAGGGACATAATCACATCACTCGGGAACACAACCACATAACTCAGGAACACCACCACATCACTCAGGGACACCTCCACATCACTCAGGGACACCTCCACATCACTCGGGGACACAACGACATCAATCGGGGACACCACCACATCACTCGGGGACACCACCACATCACTCGGGGACACAACCACATCACTCGGGGACACCACCACATCACTCGGGGACACCACCAAATCACTCAGGGGCACCCCCACATCACTCAGGGGCACCACCACATCACTAAGGGGCACCACCACATCACTCGGGGACACCACCACTTCACTCGGGGACACCACCACATGACTCAGGGACACCACCACATCACTCAGGGACACCACCACATCACTCAGGGGCACCACCACATCACTCGGGGACACCACCACATCACTCAGGAAAACCACCACATCACTCAGGGACACCTCCACATCACTCAGGGGCACCACCACATCACTCAGGGGCACCACCACATCACTCGGGGACACCACCACATCACTCAGGGACACCACCACATCACTCAGGGACACCCCTACATCACTCAGGGGCACCACCACATCACTCAGGGGCACCACCACATCACCCAGGAACACCCCCACATCACTCAGGGGCACCACCACATCACTCAGGGACACCACCACAGCACTCAGGGACACCTCCACATCACTCAGGGACACCACCACATCACTCAGGAACACCACCACATCACTCACGAACACCACCACATCACTCAGGAACATCACTACATCACTCGGGGACACCATCACATCACCCAGGGACACCACCACATCACTCTAGGACATCACCACATCACTCTGGGACACCTCCACATCACTCAGGGACACCACCACATCACTCAGGGACACCACCACATCACTCGGGTACACCACCACATCACTCTGGGACACCTCCACAACACTCAGGGACACCACCAAATCACTCAGGGGCACCACCACATCACTCGGGGACACCACCACATCACTCAGGAACACCACCACATAACTCGGGGACACCACCACATAACTCAGGGGCACAACCACATCACTCGGGGACACCACCACATAACTCGGGGACACCACCACATCACTCGGGGACACCACGACATCACTCGGGGACACCACCACATCACTCAGGAACGTAACCACATCACTCGGGGACATCACCACATCACTCAGGGGCACCACCACATCACTCGGGGACACCACCACATCACTCGGGGGCACCACCACATCACTCAGGGACACCACCACATCACTCGGGGACACCACCACATCACTCAGGGGCACCACCACATCACTCAGGGGCACCACCACAACACTCAGGGGCACCACCACATCACTCGGGGACACCACCACATCACTCAGAGGCACCCCCACATCACTCAGGGGCACCACCACATCACTCAGGGGCACCACCACATCAATCAGGGACACCACCACATCACTCAGGGACACCACCACATCACTCTAGGACATCACCACGTCACTCAGGGGCACCACTCGGGGACACCACTACGTCACTCAGGAACACCACCACATCACTCAGGGACACCACCAGATCACTCAGGGACACCACCACATCACTCGAAGACACCACCACATCACTCAGGGGCACCACCACACCACTCAGGGGCACCACCACAGCACTCAGGGACACCACCACATCACTCAGGAACATCACCACATCACTCAGGGACACCACCACATCACTCAGGAACATCACCACATCACTCAGGGACACCTCCACATCACTGAGGAACACCACCACATAACTCGGGGACACCACCACATCACTCAGGGGCACCACCACATCACTCAGGGACATACCCACATCACTCGGGGACACAACCACATCACTCAGGGACACCACCACATCACTCGGGGACACCACCACATCACTCAGGGACACCACCACATCACTCGGGGACACCACCACATCACTCAGGGGCACCACCACATCACTCAGGAACATAACCACATCACTCGGGGACATCACCACATCACTCAGGGGCACCACCACATCACTCGGGGACACCTTCACATCACTCGGGGACACCACCACATCACTCGGGGGCACCACCACATCATTCGGGGACACCACCACATCACTCGGGGACACCTCCATATCACTCAGGGACATAACCACATCACTAGGGGACACAACCACATCACTCAGGAACACCACCACATCACTCAGGGACACCTCCACATCACTCGGGGACACCTCCACATCACTCAGGGACATAATCACATCACTCGGGAACACAACCACATCACTCAGGAACACCACCACATCACTCGGGGACACAACCACATCACTCGGGGACACCACCACATCACTCGGGGACACCACCAAATCACTCAGGGGCACCCCCACATCACTCAGGGGCACCACCACATCACTCAGGGGCACCACCACATCACTCGGGGACACAACCACATCACTCGGGGACACCACCACATCACTCAGGGACACCACCACATCACTCAGGGACACCACCACATCACTCAGGGGCACCACCACATCACTCGGGGACACCACCACATCACTTAGGAACACCACCACATCACTCAGGGACACCTCCACATCACTCAGGGGCACCACCACATCACTCAGGGGCACCACCACATCACTCGGGGACACCACCACAACACTCGGGGACACCACCACATCACTCAGGAACACCACCACATCACTCAGGGACACCCCACATCACTCAGGGGCACCACCACATCACTCAGGGGCACCACCACATCACCCAGGAACACCCCCACATCACTCAGGGGCACCACCACATCACTCAGGGACACCACCACATCACTCAGGGACACCTCCACATCACTCAGGGACACCACCACATCACTCAGGAACACCGCCACATCACTCAGGAACACCACCACATCACTCAGGAACATCACTACATCACTCGGGGACACCATCACATCACCCAGGGACACCACCACATCACTCTAGGACATCACCACATCACTCTGGGACACCTCCACATCACTCAGGGACACCACCACATCACTCAGGGACACCACCACATCACTCGGGACACCACCACATCACTCTGGGACACCTCCACAACACTCAGGGACGCCACCAAATCACTCAGGGACACCACCACATCACCCAGGGACACCACCACATCACTCAGGAACACCACCACATAACTCGGGGACACCACCACATCACTCAGGGGCACCACCACATCACTCGAGGGCACAACCACATCACTCGGGGACACCACCACATCACTCGGGGACACCACCACATCACTCGCGGACACCACCACATCACTCATGGGCACCACCACATCACTCAGGAACATAACCACATCACTCGGGGACATCACCACATCACTCAGGGGCACCACCACATCACTCGGGGACACCACCACATCACTCGGGGGCACCACCACATCACTCAGGGACACCACCACATCACTCGGGGACACCACCACATCACTCAGGGGCACCACCACATTACTCAGAGACAGCACCACAACACTCAGGGGCACCACCACATCACTCGGGGACACCACCACATCACTCAGGGGCAACCCCACATCACTCAGGGGCACCACCACATCACTCAGGGGCACCACCACATCAATCAGGGACACCACCACATCACTCAGGGACACCACCACATCACTCTAGGACATCACCACGTCACTCAGGGGCACCACTCAGGGACACCACTACGTCACTCAGGAACACCACCACATCACTCAGGGACACCACCAGATCACTCAGGGACACCACCACATCACTCGAAGACACCACCACATCACTCAGGGGCACCACCACACCACTCAGGGGCACCACCACATCACTCAGGGACACCACCACATCACTCAGGAACATCACCACATCACTCAGGGACACCTCCACATCACTCTAGGACATCACCACATCACTCAGGGACACCTCCACATCACTCAGGGACACCACCACATCACTCGGGGACACCACCACATCACTCAGGAACACCACCACATAACTCGGGGACATAACACATCACTCGGGGACACAACCACATCACTCGGGGACACCTCCATATCACTCAGGGACATAACCACATCACTCAGGGACACCACCACATCACTCAGGAACATCACCACATCACTCAGGAACACAACCACATCACTCAGGGACACCTCCACATCACTCAGGGACACCTCCACATCACTCGGGGACACAACGACATCAATCGGGGACACCACCACATCACTCGGGGACACCACCACATCACTCGGGGACACAACCACATCACTCGGGGACACCACCACATCACTCGGGGACACCACCAAATCACTCAAGGGCACCCCCACATCACTCAGGGGCACCACCACATCACTCAGGGGCACCACCACATCACTCGGGGACACAACCACATCACTCGGGGACACCACCACATCACTCAGGGACACCACCACATCACTCAGGGACACCACCACATCACTCAGGGGCACCACCACATCACTCAGGGACACCACCACATCACTCAGGGGCACCACCACATCACTAGGGTACACAACCACATCACTCAGGAACACCACCACATCACTCAGGGACACCTCCACATCACTCGGGGACACCTTCACATCACTCAGGGACATAATCACATCACTCGGGAACACAACCACATCACTCAGGAACACCACCACATCACTCAGGGACACCTCCACATCACTCAGGGACACCTCCACATCACTCGGGGACACAACGACATCAATCGGGGACACCACCACATCACTCGGGGACACAACCACATCACTCGGGGACACCACCACATCACTCAGGGACACCACGAAATCACTCAGGGGCACCCCCACATCACTCAGGGGCACCACCACATCACTCAGGGGCACCACCACATCACTCGGGGACACAACCACATCACTCGGGGACACCACCACATCACTCAGGGACACCACCACATCACTCAGGGACACCACCACATCACTCAGGGGCACCACCACATCACTCGGGGACACCACCACATCACTCAGGAACACCACCACATCACTCAGGGACACCTCCACATCACACAGGGGCACCACCACATCACTCAGGGGCACCACCACATCACTCGGGGACACCACCACATCACTCGGGGACACCACCACATCACTCAGGAACACCACCACATCACTCAGGGACACCCCCCACATCACTCAGGGGCACCACCACATCACTCAGGGGCACCACCACATCACCCAGGAACACCCCCACATCACTCAGGGGCACCACCACATCACTCAGGGACACCACCACATCACTCAGGGACACCTCCACATCACTCAGGGACACCACCACATCACTCAGGAACACCACCACATCACTCAGGAACACCACCACATCACTCAGGAACATCACTACATCACTCGGGGACACCATCACATCACCCAGGGACACCACCACATCACTCTAGGACATCACCAAATCACTCTGGGACACCTCCACATCACTCAGGGACACCACCACATCACTCAGGGACACCACCACATCACTCGGGGACACCACCACATCACTCTGGGACACCTCCACAACACTCAGGGACACCACCAAATCACCCAGGGACACCACCACATCACTCGGGGACACCACCACATCACTCAGGAACACCACCACATAACTCGGGGACACCACCACATCACTCAGGGGCACCACCACATCACTCGAGGACACAACCACATCACTCGGGGACACCACCACATCACTCATGGGCACCACCACATCACTCAGGAACATAACCACATCACTCGGGGACATCACCACATCACTCAGGGGCACCACCACATCACTCGGGGACACCACCACATCACTCGGGGGCACCACCACATCACTCAGGGACACCACCACATCACTCGGGGACACCACCACATCACTCAGGGGCACCACCACATTACTCAGAGACACCACCACAACACTCAGGGGCACCACCACATCACTCGGGGACACCACCACATCACTCAGGGGCACCCCCACATCACTCAGGGGCACCACCACATCACTCAGGGGCACCACCACATCAATCAGGGACACCACCACATCTCTCAGGGACACCACCACATCACTCTAGGACATCACCACGTCACTCAGGGGCACCACTCAGGGACACCACTACGTCACTCAGGAACACCACCACATCACTCAGGGACACCACCAGATCACTCAGGGACACCACCACATCACTCGAAGACACCACCACATCACTCAGGGGCACCACCACACCACTCAGGGGCACCACCACAGCACTCAGGGACACCACCACATCACTCAGGAACATCACCACATCACTCAGGGACACCACCACATCACTCTAGGACATCACCACATCACTCAGGGACACCTCCACATCACTCAGGGACACCACCACCTCACTCGGGGACACCACCACATCACTCAGGAACACCACCACATAACTCGGGGACACCACCACATCACTCAGGGGCACCACCACATCACTCAGGGACATACCCACATCACTCGGGGACACCACCACATCACTCGGGGACACCACCACATCACTCAGGGACACCACCACATCACTGGGGGACACCACCACATCACTCAGGGGCACCACCACATCACTCAGGAACATAACCACATCACTCGGGGACACCTCCATATCACTCAGGGACATAACCACATCACTAGGGGACACAACCACATCACTCAGGAACACCACCACATCACTCAGGGACACCTCCACATCACTCGGGGACACCTCCACATCACTCAGGGACATAATCACATCACTCGGGAACACAACCACATCACTCAGGAACACCACCACATCACTCAGGGACACCTCCACATCACTCAGGGACACCTCCACATCACTCGGGGACACAACAACATCAATCGGGGACACTACCATATCACTCGGGGACACCACCACATCACTCGGGGACACAACCACATCACTCGGGGACACCACCACATCACTCGGGGACACCACCAAATCACTCAGGGGCACCCCCACATCACTCAGGGGCACCACCACATCACTCAGGGGCACCACCACATCACTTGGGGACACAACCACATCACTCGGGGACACCACCACATCACTCAGGGACACCACCACATCACTCAGGGACACCACCACATCACTCAGGGGCACCACCACATCACTCGGGGACACCACCACATCACTCAGGAACACCACCACATCACTCAGGGACACCTCCACATCACTCAGGGGCACCACCACATCACTCAGGGGCACCACCACATCACTCTGGGACACCACCACATCACTCGGGGACACCACCACATCACTCAGGAACACCACCACATCACTCAGGGACACCCCCACATCACTCAGGGGCACCACCACATCACTCAGGGGCACCACCACATCACCCAGGAACACCCCCACTCGGGGACACCACCACATCACTCGGGGACACCACCACATCACTCAGGAACACCACCACATCACTCAGGGACACCCCCACATCACTCAGGGGCACCACCACATCACTCAGGGGCACCACCACATCACCCAGGAACACCCCCACATTACTCAGGGGCACCACCACATCACTCAGGGACACCACCACATCACTCAGGGACACCTCCACATCACTCAGGGACACCACCACATCACTCAGGAACACCACCACATCACTCAGGAACATCACTACATCACTCGGGGACACCATCACATCACCCAGGGACACCACCACATCACTCTAGGACATCACCACATCACTCTGGGACACCTCCACATCACTCAGGGACACCACCACATCACTCAGGGATACCACCACATCACTCGGGGACACCACCACATCACTCTGGGACACCTCCACAACACTCAGGGACACCACCAAATCACTCAGGGACACCACCACATCACTCGGGGACACCACCACATCACTCAGGAACACCACCACATAACTCGGGGACACCACAACATCACTCAGGGGCACCACCACATCACTCGAGGACACAACCACATCACTCGGGGACACCACCACATCACTCGGGGACACCACCACATCACTCGGGGACACCACCACATCACTCGGGGACACCACCACATCACTCACGGGCACCACCACATCACTCAGGAACATAACCACATCACTCTGGGACATCACCACATCACTCAGGGGCACCACCACATCACTCGGGGACACCACCACATCACTCGGGGGCACCACCACATCACTCAGGGACACCACCACATCACTCAGGGACACCACCACATCACTCAGGGGCACCACCACATTACTCAGAGACACCACCACAACACTCAGGGGCACCACCACATCACTAGGGGACACCACCACATCACTCAGGGGCACCCCCACATCACTCAGGGGCACCACCACATCACTCAGGGGCACCACCACATCAATCAGGGACACCACCACATCACTCAGGGACACCACGACATCACTCTAGGACATCACCACGTCACTCAGGGGCACCACTCAGGGACACCACTACGTCACTCAGGAACACCACCACATCACTCAGGGACACCACCAGATCACTCAGGGACACCACCACATCACTCAGGGACACCACCACATCACTCAGGAACATCACCACATCACTCAGGGACACCACCACATCACTCGGGGACACCACCACATCACTCAGGAACACCACCACATAACTCGGGGACACCACCACATCACTCAGGGGCACCACCACATCACTCAGGGACATAACCACATCACTCGGGGACACAACCACATCACTCGGGGACACCACCACATCACTCGGGGACACCACCACATAACTCAGGGACACCACCACATCACTCGGGGACACTACCACATCACTCAGGGGCACCACCACATCACTCACGGACATAACCACATCACTCGGGGACACAACCACATCACTCGGGGACACCACCACATCACTCGGGGACATCACCACATCACTCAGGGGCACCACCACATCACTCGGGGACACCATCACATCACTCGGGGACATCACCACATCACTCGGGGGCACCACCACATCATTCGGGGACACCACCACATCACTCGGGGACACCTCCACATCACTCAGGGACATAACCACATCACTCGGGGACACAACCACATCACTCAGGAACACCGCCACATCACTCAGGGACACCGCCACATCACTCAGGGACACCTCCACATCACTCGGGGACACAACGACACCACTCGGGGACACCACCACATCACTCGGGGACACCACCACATCACTCAGGGACACCACCACATCACTCAGGGGCACCACCACATCACTCAGGGGCACCACCACATCACTCGGGGACACAACCACATCACTCGGGGACACCACTACATCACTCAGGGACACCACCACATCACTCAGGGACACCACCACATCACTCAGGGGCACCACCACATCACTCGGGGACACCACCACATCACTCAGGAACACCACCACATCACTCAGGGACACCCCCACATCACTCAGGGGCACCACCACATCACTCAGGGGCACCACCACATCACTCGGGGACACAACCACATCACTCGGTGACACCACCACATCACTCGGGAACACCACCACATCACTCAGGGACACCCCCACATCACTCAGGGGCACCACGACATCACTCAGGGGCACCACCACATCACCCAGGAACACCCCCACATCACTCAGGGGCACCACCACATCACTCAGGGGCACCACCACATCACTCAGGGACACCACCACATCACTCTAGGACATCACCACATCACTCAGGGACACCACCACATCACTCAGGGACACCACCACATCACTCGGGGACACCACCACATCACTCAGGAACACCACCACATAACTCGGGGACACCACTACATCACTCAGGGGCACCACCACATCACTCATTGACATAACCACATCACTCGGGGACACAACCACATCACTCGGGGACACCACCACATCACTCAGGGACACCACCACATCACTCGGGGACACCACCACATCACTCAGGAACATAACCACATCACTCGGGGACATCACCACATCACTCAGGGGCACCACCACATCACTCGGGGACACCATCACATCACTCGGGGACACCACCACATCACTCGGGGGCACCACCACATCACTCAGGGACACCACCACATCACTCGGGGACACCACCACATCACTCAGGGGCACCACCACATTACTCAGAGACACCACCACAACACTCAGGGCCACCACCACATCACTCGGGGACACCACCACATCACTCAGGGGCACCCCCACATCACTCAGGGGCACCACCACATCACTCAGGGGCACCACCACATCAATCAGGGACACCACCACATCACTCAGGGACACCACCACATCACTCTAGGACATCACCACATCACTCAGGGGCACCACTCAGGGACACCACTACGTCACTCAGGAACACCACCACATCACTCAGGGACACCACCACATCACTCGAAGACACCACCACATCACTCAGGGGCACCACCACACCACTCAGGGGCACCACCACATCACTCAGGGACACCACCACATCCCTCAGGAACATCACCACATTACTCGGGGACACCACCACATCACTCTAGGACATCACCACATCACTCAGGGACACCTCCACATCACTCAGGGACACCACCACATCACTCGGGGACACCACCACATCACTCAGGAACACCACCACATAACTCGGGGACACCACCACATCACTCAGGGGCACCACCACATCACTCAGGGACATAACCACATCACTCGGGGACACAACCACATCACTCGGGGACACCACCACATCACTCGGGGACACCACCACATCACTCAGGGACACCACCACATCACTCGGGACACCACCACATCACTCATGGGCACCACCACATCACTCAGGAACATAACCACATCACTCGGGGACATCACCACATCACTCAGGGGCACCACCACATCACTCGGGGACACCATCACATCACTCGGGGACACCACCACATCACTCGGGGGCACCACCACATCACTCAGGGACACCACCACATCACTCGGGGACACCACCACATACCTCAGAGGCACCACCACATTACTCAGAGACACCACCACAACACTCAGGGGCACCACCACATCACTCGGGGACACCACCACATCACTCAGGGGCACCCCCACATCACTCAGGGGCACCACCACATCACTCAGCGGCACCACCACATCAATCAGGGGCACCACCACATCACTCAGGGACACCACCACATCATTCAGGGACACCACCACATCACTCTAGGACATCACCACATCACTCAGGGGCACCACTCAGGGACACCACTACGTCACTCAGGAACACCGCCACATCACTCAGGGACACCACCACATCACTCAGGGACACCACCACATCACTCGAAGACACCACCACATCACTCAGGGGCACCACCACACCACTCAGGGGCACCACCACATCACTCAGGGACACCACCACATCACTCAGGAACATCACCACATCACTCAGGGACACCACCACATCACTCTAGGACATCACCACATCACTCAGCAACATCACCACATCACTCGGGGACACCACCACATCACTCTGGGACACCACCACATCACTCGGGTACACCACCACATCACTCAGGAACATAACCACATCACTCGGGGACACCATCACATCACAAGTCCCTCACCCTTTTCTCCTCTCTCTCCCAGTTTTCCTCGCTCCCCCACCCTGCTCTCCTCTCTCTCCCAGTTTCCCTCACTCCCCCATCCGGGCCTCCTCTTTTTCCCAGTTTTCCTCAGTCCCTCACCCTTTTCTCCTCTCTTTCACAGTTTTCCTTGCTCCCCCACCCTCTTCTCTCTCTCCCAGTTTTCCTTGCTCCCCAACCTGTTCTCTCCCTCCCAGTTTTCCTTGCTCCCCCAACCTCTTCTTTCTCTCCCAGTTTTCCTTGCTCCCCCACCCTGTTCTCTCACTCTCCCAGTTTTCCTCGCTCTCCCAAGCTGCTCTCCTCTCTCTCCCAGTTTTCCTCGCTCATCCACCCTGTTCTCCTATCTCTCACAGTTTCCCTTGCTTCCCCACCCTGTTCTCTCTCTCCCAGTTTTCCTTGCTTCCCCACCCTGTTCTCTCTCTCCCAGTTTTCCTCGCCCCACCAAGCTTCTCTCCTCTCTCTCCCAGTTTTCCTCACTCCCCCACCCTGTTCTACTCTCTCTCCCAGTTTTCCTTGCTCCTACACCCTTGTCTCCCCTCGCTCACAGTTTTCCTCACCCGACCCTGATCTCCTCTCTCTCCTAGTTTCCCTCGCTCCCCCACCCTATTCTCTCTCTCCCAGTTTTCCTCACTCTCCCACCCTGGTCTCCTCTCTTTCCCAGTTTTCCCAACCCTGTTCTACTCTCTCTCCCAGTTTTCCTTGCTCCCCCACCCTGTTCTACTCTCTCCCCCAGTTTTCCTCTCTCCCCCACTCTGTTCTACTATCTCTCCAAGTTTTCCTCAGTTCCCCACCCTGTTCTAATCTCTCTACCAGTTTTACTTGCTCCCCTAAGCTGCTCTCCTCTCTTTCCCAGTTTTCCTCACTCCCCCACCCTGTTCTACTCTCTCTCCCAGTTTTGCTCGCCCCCACCCTGTTCTACTCTCCCAGGTTTCCTCAGTTCCCCCACCCTGTTCTACTCTCTCTGCCAGTTTTCCTTGCTCCAATACCATTTTCTCCCCTCTCTCACAGTTTCCCTCAGTCCCCCACCCTGTTCTACTCTCTTTCCCAGTTTCCCTCAGTCCCCCACCCTGTTCTACTCTCTTTCCCAGTTTTCCTCAGTCCCCCACCCTGTTCTACTCTCTCTCCCAGTTTTCTTCACTCCCTCACTCGTTTCTCCTCTCTTTCACTGTTTTCCTCGCTCCCCATCCTGATCTCCTCTCTCTCAGTTTTCCTTGCTCCCCCACCCTGTTCTCTCCCTCCCAGTTTTCCTCACTCCCCCATGCTGTTCCCCTCTCTTTCCCAGTGTTGCTCAGTCTCCCACCCCGTTCTACTCTCTCTCCCAGTTTTCCGTGCTCCAATACCCTTTTCTCCCTTCTCTCACAGTTTTCCTCGCTCCCCCAAGCTGCTCTCCTCTATCTCTCAGTTTTCCTTACTCCCCCACCCTGTTCTACACTCTCTCAAAGTTTTCCTCGCTCCTCCACCCATTTCTCCTCTCTCTCCCAATTTTCCTCACTCCCCACCCTGATCTCCTCTCTCCCCCATGCTGTTGCCCTCTCTCTCCCAGTTTTCCTCAGTCCCCCACCCTGTTCTACTCTCTCTCCCAGTTTTTCTCACTCCTAAACCATTTTCTCCCCTCTCTCACAGTGTTCCTCACTCCCTACCCTGTTCTCCTTTCTCTCACAGTTTTCCTCACTCCTCCATGCTGCTCTCCATTCTCTCCCAGTTCTCAGTTTAACTCCACTTCTGTTCTCTGGTTTCATACATTTCTTTGAGTTTCCTCTCAACTTCTGTAATCTTTCACCACCATCTCTACCTCCATCTCTACCTCTGTCATCTCTCACAACCATCTCTACCTCCATTTCTAACTCTGTAATCTCTCACCACCTCCTCTACCTCCATCTCTACCTCTGTAATCTCTCACCACCATCTCTACCTCTGTAATCTCTCACCACCATCTCTACCTCCTTCTCTACCGCTGTAATCTCTCACCACCATCTCTACCTCCTTCACTACCGCTGTAATCTCTCACCACCATCTCTGACACCTTCTCTACCGCTCTAATCTTTCACCACCATCTCTGCCTCCTTCTCTACCCCTGTAATATCTCACCACCATCTCTGTAATCTCTCATCACCATCTCTACCTCCTTCTCTACTGCTGTAATTTCTCACCACCATCTCTACCTCCTTCTCTACCGCTGTAATCTCTCACCACCATCTCTGCCTCTGTAATCTCTCACTGCCATCTCTACCTCCTTCTCTACCCCTGTAATCTCTCACCACCATCTCTGCCTCCGTAATCTCTCACCACCATCTCTGTAATCTCTCACCACCATCTCTACCTCCTTCTCTACCGCTGTAATCTCTCACCACTATCTCTACCTTCTTCTCTACCGCTGTAATCTCTCACCACCATCTCTGCCTCCCTAATCTCTCACCACCATCTCCGTAATCTCTCACCACCTTCTCTGTAATCTCTCACCACCATCTCTACCTCCTTCTCTACCACTGTAATCTCTCACCACCATCTCTGACACCTTCTCTACCTCTGTAATCTTTCACCACCATCGCTGCCTCTGTAATCTCTCACCACCATCTCTGCCTCCTTCTCTACTTCTGTAATCTCTCACCACCATCTCTGCCTCTGTAATCTCTCACTACCATCTCTACCTCCTTCTCAACCCCTGTAATCTCTCACCACCATCTCTGCCTCCGTAATCTCTAACCACCGTCTCTGTAATCTCTCACCACCATCTCTGTAATCTCTCACCACCATCTCTACCTCCTTCTCTACCGCTGTAATCTCTCACCACTATCTCTACCTCCTTCTCTACCGCTGTAATCTCTCAACACCATCTCTGCCTCCGTAATCTCTCACCGCCATCTCCATAATCTCTCACCACCATCTCTGTAATCTCTCACCACCATCTCTACCTCCTTCTCTACCGCTGTAATCTCTCACCACTATCTCTGCCTCTGTAATCTTCTCGCCTCTGCATCCCCAATGTCCCTCCTACCTCCACCGTTGCCGCCTCCAGTGCTTAATTTGTAAACGCATAAGTACCGGGGCCCTCGTCAGGAGGTTGCTGCAGCTTGGCAGCTTGTACCACCCATTGCCCCTGCCAGTGCTGCCAGTCCTGCCAGTGCTGCCGGTGCTACCAGTCCTGCCAGTGCTGCCAGTCCTGCCAGTGCTGCCAATGCTGCCAGTCCTGCCAGTGCTGCCAGTGCTGCCAGTCCTGCCAGTGTTACCAGTGCTGCCAGTCCTGCCAGTGCTGCTGGTATTGCCAGTCCTGCCAGTGCTGCCGGTGCTGCCAGTCCTGCCAGTGCTGTGAGTGCTGCCAGTTCTGCCAGTGCTGCCAGTGCTGCCAGTTCTGCCAGTGCTGCTGGTCCTGCCAGTGCTGCCTGTGCTACCGGTGCTGCCAGTCCTGCCAGTGATGCCAGTGCTGCCAGTCCTGCCAGTGCTGCCAGTTCTGCCAGTGCTGCTGGTCCTGCCAGTGCTGCCGGTGGTACCAGTCCTGCCAATGCTGTTGGTGCTGCCAGTTCTGACAGTGCTGCCGGTGCTTCCAGTCCTGCTGGTGCTGCCTGTGCTGCCAGTCCTGCCAGTGCTGCCATTTCTGCCAGGGCTGCCGGTGCTGCCATTGACAATTCAGCCTATTTCATGCCCCACTGATAGAAGAATGGCTTTGGCTGCAGGTATTAGTCATTTTTGAAGTATACTGCAGTAAGTAACAGCTGTTGTTTTGCTTGTCGTTAAACTAGAGATTCAGCGCCACCATGTGGCAGACTGTCACAAGCGCCGGTGTTGACATTTAAGTACGGGTGCCGAGCACCAGAAACCTCAGACTCAAATTAAGCACTGGCCGCCTCTCTCATTTTCAAGCTCCTGTCGCACTGGTTTCCTTCACTGCCGCCTGTCTCATTCCCATGCATATTATTATTCTTGTTTCCCCCTTTTTTTTTTATTTCAAAAAGTTTTTATTTAGAAGATTTTCTAATACAGTACGGTTAATTCCATATTTTACACTTCTCTCATCTCTTTCCCGTTCCATAACTTCACTCATCCTGTCGCGTCCATGCCTGCCCCATCTGAACTCCTTAGTCACTTTACAGTGTACATTCCTTGTCCCCGCAGAAGGTATTGGCATTTCAGTCCTGTGGGGTAGGGTTCTACAGCTATCTGTGGCCCCGCCCAGCTCTCCACTTCTAGTCTCCCTGGCAGACAATGGCCCCAGGAGAGGGCGCTGTCCTTTGAGGTAGGTTCGAGTATCCCATGGGCTGCAGTGGGGTGTCTTCTCTGATGGGCAAAATGTGTTGGGCCCCTGGTGGTCTTGTTAATGTTTGCTGGGGTGCATCCATGGGGCCCTAAGCCCCAGCTCTCCACTTCTAATCTCTCTGACAGGCACTAGCCCCAGGAGAGGCCGCCGCTGTCCTTTGAGGTAGGTTGAAGTAGCCCATGGTACTACAGGGGGTCTTCTTAGATGGGCAGAATGTTTTTATTTTTATTTAGTGTATCTTGTATAGCGCACGGCTACCCCAACGGGGTATCCCGGCGCTCGTTGTATGTGAGTATATTGATTTACTGGCTCTTGATGGAGTTTAACAGAATAAGAATGATTTTACAGCAGAATGTGTTGGGCCCCTGGTGGTCTTGTTAATATTGTCTGGGGGCCATCCCAGGGGCCCCAAGACCCAGCTCTGCACTTCCTGGTCTCTCTGACAGGCACTAGCCCCAGTAAAGGGCGCTGTCCTCTGAGGTAGGTTCAAGTAGCCCATGGGCTGCAGTGGGGTCTTCTTTGATGGGCAGAAGTTGTTGGCACCCTGGTGGTCTTGTTATTGTTTGCTGGCGGCCATCCGCGGGTCCCACACCCCAGCTCTCCATCTCCTTTTTGTGTTTGCATCCTCTCCTGCACGGTCTCCCAGTTAGGGCCTCCTGCTCTTCCAGCCTCCGCTCTTACTTCTTTCTGCCCCTCTCTTCGGGCCCGATCCACAGAACTAATCTGAGACAAAATCCTAAACATACTGCTTTTGGTATTCACAGAAGGCACTTACTGCTTTTGGTATTCACAGAAGGCACTTACTGCTTTTGGTATTCACAGAAGGCACTTACTGCTTTTGGTATTCACAGAAGGCACTTACTACTGTTGGTATTCGGATTACTGACATAATATCGACAACCAAAATATAGAATGGACATAATATCGACGGCAACATATCGATGTACAAAATATCGTCTTTCTATCTACAAACAAGTAAGTACAAAAATATCGAATACAAAATATCGTTGGTTAAAATATAGGGCCCCATTAGGATGTCGGGCGGATCGCCACCGCCATGGTGGCGGTGGCGATCCGCCCGACAGAAATGCCCGCCCGCCACCCTTTTCCCCCCCGCCACATTACAATGGCGGGGGGGACCGCTACGGAGGGAAACACCGCCCGCCACTTTTCCGCCCCGGTCGCCTTGCGGCCGGGGCGGAAAAGGAATAATATGCTGGCGGTGTCTAATAGACACCGCCAGACATATTATGATGCGTGGTGTTCAGTGCCTTTCCGCGGCGGCGATGCCGCCACGGAAAGGCATGCGGTCTTCCCTCTGGGGGCCCCCTGTGGGCCCCCAGAGTGAAGTACAGGTGGGGGGTGCACGTGGGGGGTACCTGTGGTACCCCCCTTCATTGTCATTTGCAAAGCGGCAGGCATCGCGCGGTGCCTGCCGCTTTGCAAATGACAATGTACAATTCAATTTTCAGCATTGTGGCGGGCGGTGCAGAGAGCACCGCCCGCCACAATGCTGAAAATACAGGATGTGCCCGACACTGTGGCGGGCACATCCTAATGGCACCCCCGGGACCCCCGCCCTTATGGCGGGCGGTCCCGATTTACGATGGGATGACGGGCGGGCAAAGTCCGCCCGTCATCCTAATGGGCCCCATAGTTTGTAAAATTATCGAATTTGTGAAATATGTTAAAAGTAACATTAACTTAAATAAATAATCAATATAATTAAGTAAAACATACTTAAATTATTTTTAAAATGTTAAAATGAATAAGTAATATATGTAATCTCTTAAAAATGTTTTACATCACTGTTGGACAGCGGGAGGGTAAAATGCACTATTCCCACTCCAGCGAGTGGAACAGTAGAAAAAGCGTTGGATAGCGTAGGGGTAAAAATTACTATTCCCACTCCAGGGAGTGCAACGGTAGGGAAAGCGTTGGATAGCGTAGGGGTAAAAATTCCTATTCCCATTCCAGAGAGTGCAACAGTAGGGAAAGCATTGGATAGTGTAGGGTTAAAAATTACTATTCCCATTCCAGAGAGTGCAACAGTAGAAAAAGCGTTGGATAGAGTAGGGGTAAAATTTACTATTCCCACTCCAGCGAGTGGAACAGTAGAGAAAGCGTTGGATAGCGGGAGGGTAAAATTTACTATTCCCACTCCAGCAAGTGGAACAGTAGGGAAAATGTTGGATAGTGGGCGGGTAAAATTTACTATTCCCACTCCAGCGAGTGGAACAGTAGGGAAAGCGTTGGGTAGCGGGAGGGTAAAACATTTTTTTCCCACTTCAGCGAGTGGAACAGTAGGGAAAGCGTTGGACAGCGGGAGGGTAAAATTTACTATTCCCACTCCAGCGAGTGGAACAGTAGGGAAAACTTTGGATAGCGGGAGGGTAAAAACTACTATTCCCACTCCAGTGAATGCAACAGTAGGGAAAGCGTTGGATAGCGTAGGGGTAAAAATTACTATTCCCACTCCAGATAGTGCAACAGTAGGGAAAGCGTTGGATAGCGTAGGGGTAAAAATTACTATTCCCACTCCAGTGAGTGCAACAGTACGGAAAGTAATGATTTATTATTTAAATAAGAATAAATAATTATCAATACCAATAAAAAAATCATTACAATTAATTTCCCATTACAAAATATGTAATAATTAATTAATTATAAAAACCAATAAAAATGATGTACAAAAAATAATTACCTATTAATAATTAATTAACAACCAATTAATTTTCAATATAAACAATGTAATAAGTAATAAAAAAAATACCAATTAATTACTAATTAACACGAAATCAATTATCAATGCACAAAAATAATTTCAATATTTACTTAATTACAATTAAATTACTTCCCACCCTATTCCCCTATAAACCCACAACCCGCTCTGAATAATAAATTAATACAATTAACATAATGATCAATTAATAAATGAATACAAATTAATTACCAATTCATAAAAATGTATTACTAATTAATAAATAATTAACAATTAATTAATTATCAATACCAATAAATAAAAGTAAATATTTTCTTAATTACGATTAAATTACTTTCCACCCTATATCCCTATAAACCCACAATCCGCTACAGAACTAAAAGGCAAAAATAAATTAAATACAATTAATAATTCCTAAAGATTAATATTTCATTTACTATAATTAAATTACTTCCCACCCTATTCCCCTATAAAACCACAACCCGATACGGAATTAAATTACTCAAAAATTAAATAACATAAAATTCATTACTTTAAAAAAAGTAAAGATACATTACAAAAATAAAATACACTTTTAACACATATACTAACATACAAAACACTGTAAAAAAATCAATATTATAAAAAATTTGATATATTTTAATACCTATATTAGGTATTTCGATATTTTGGCAGTCGATATTACTTACCTTCATATCAATATTATTAACCACTATATTATGTCCATTCGATATTCTGTCCATTCTATATTTTAAATTCGATATTCTGTTCATTCTATATATTTTTTTTGATATTGTGTCTAGTTACCCTGTGAATACCAAAAGTAATAAGTTTAACCAAAAGTAGTAAGTTTAACCAAAAGTAATAAGTTTAACCAAAAGTAGTAAGTGCCTTCTCTGAATACGAAAAGTAGTAAGTTTTGGATTTTGTCTCAGATTAGTTCTGTGAATCGGGCCCTTCCTAATTTTACCTCTCAGTTCCTTTTTATATGTGTACATTTCTGTCCCTTTCTTCCTCATCTTGCATTTCCTGGTCCCTTTTGCTTTTCTCTAGTGCTCACGTTTTCTTTCCCCTTTCGCATTCTCTCCCTTTGCCTTTGCCTCTGCTTCATTGTCTCTTCTCTTTTCTTGTTAGTTTGCTTCTCCTGCCATTCTTTATTACTCCTTTTTTCTTGTCTTTCTCTGTCCCCGTGCCAATTCACCAATCCCCCGACATTTACAGTTCTGTCAGATCTGTCTCCTCAATGGATTATTCATGGCTCCCTCCCTGAGCGCACACAATTCTTTCAACACTTGCAACAGAGGCAACAGACACAGCAGCAACAGAGCAAGACACCCCTCTCAAAGAAGAGGTACAGCACAGACATGCGCAGTGCAAGCTTCTCATACTCACAAGGAGGAGATCACAGGCAGCAGCGGTGTCAGCTTCTCATACTCACAAGGAGGAGATCACAGGCAGCAGCGGTGTCAGCTTCTCATACTCACAAGGAGGAGATCACAGGCAGCAGCGGTGTCAGCTTCTCATACTCACAAGGAGGAGATCACAGGCAGCAGCGGTGTCAGCTTCTCATACTCACAAGGAGGAGATCACAGGCAGCAGCGGTGTCAGCTTCTCATACTCACAAGGAGGAGATCACAGGCAGCAGCGGTGTCAGCTTCTCATACTCACAAGGAGGAGATCACAGGCAGCAGCGGTGTCAGCTTCTCATACTCACTAGAGATCACAGGTAGCAGCAGTGCAAGCTTCTCATACTCACAAGGAGGAGATCACAGGCAGCAGCGGTGCAAGCTTCTCACACTCACAAGAAGGAGATCACAGGCAGCGGTGCAAGCTTCTCATACTCACAAGAAGGAGATCACAGGCAGCAGCGGTGCAAGCTTCTCATACTCACAAGGAGGAGATCACAGGCAGCAGCGGTGCAAGCTTCTCATACTCACCAGAGATCACAGGGAGCAGCGGTACAAGCTTCTCATACTCACAAGGAGATCACAAGCAGCAGCTGTGCAAGTTTCTCATATTCACAAGCAGATCACAGGCAGCAGTGGTGCAAGCTTCTCACACTTACGAGAAGGAGGTCACAGGCAGCAGCAGTGCAAGCTTCTCATACTCACAAGGAGATCACAAGCAGCAGCTGTGCAAGTTTCTCATATTCACAAGCAGATCACAGGCAGCAGCGGTGCAAGCTTCTCACACTTACGAGAAGGAGGTCACAGGCAGCAGCAGTGAACGTCTCTCATACTCACAAGATGGAGATCACAGGCAGCAGCGGTGCAAGCTTCTCACACTCACAAGGAGATCACAGGCAGCAGTGGTGCAAGCTTCTCATACTCACAAGGAGATCACAGGCAACAGTGGTGCAAGCTACTCACACTCACAAGGAGATCACAGGCAGCAGCGGTGCAAGCTTCTCACACTCACAAGAAGGAGATCACAGGCAGCAGCGGTGCAAGTTTCTCACACTCACAAGAAGGAGATCACTGGCAGCAGCAGTGCAAGCTTATCACAATTACAAGAAGGAGATCACAAGCAGCAGTGGTGCAAGCTTCCCTTAAACACACACAGCAGGTACTGTGCCAAGGCAGCAGCAGCAACAGAACAAGAGTCCCTTACAAAGAACAGGCACAGCACAGAGATGCGCAATGCAATCTTCTCATACTCACAGGCAGCAGCGGTGCAAGCTTCTCACACTCACGCGAAGGACATCACAGGCAGCAGCGGTGCAAGCTTCTCACACTCACAAGAAGGAGATCACTGGCAGCAGCGGTGCAAGGTTATCACACTCACAAGAAGGACATCACAGGCAGCAGCGGTGCAAGCTTCTCACATTCACAAGAACGACATCACTCACAAGAAGGACATCACAGGCAGCAGCGGTGCAAGCTTCTCACATTCACAAGAACGACATCACTCACAAGAAGGACATCACAGGGAGCAGCGGTGCAAGCTTCTCACACTCACAAGTAGGACATCACAGGCAGCAGTGGTGCAAGTTTCTCACACTCGCAAGAAGGACATCACAGGCAGCAGCGGTGCAAGCTTCTCATACTCACAAGAAGGACATCACTCACAAGAAGGACATCACAGGGAGCAGTGGTGCAAGCTTCTCACACTCACAAGGAGATCACAGGCAGCAGTGGTGCAAGTTTCTCATACTCACAAGAAGGAGATCACAGACAGCAGCGGGACAAGCTTCTCACACTCACGACAGGGAGATCACAGGCATCAGCGGTGCAAGCTTGTCACACTCACAAGGAGATCACAGGCAGCAGCGGTGCAAGCTTCTCATACTCACCATCAGGAGATCACAGGCAGCAACAGTGCAAGATTCTCATACTCACAAGAAGGAGATCGCAGGCAGCAGCAGTGCAAACTTCTCATACTCACACGGAGATCACAGGCAGCAGCAGTGCAAGCTTCTCACTCTCAAGAGTAGGAGATTATAGGCAGCAGCGGTGCAAGCTACTCATACTCACAAAAAGGAGTTCACAGGCAGCAGCGGTCCACGCTACTCATACTCACAAGCAGGAGATCACAGGCAGCAGCGGTGCAAGCTTCTCAAACTCACAAGCAGGAGATCACAGGCAGCAGCGGTGCAGGCTTCTCATACTCACAAGGAGGAGATCACAGGCAGCAGCGGTGCAGGCTTCTCATACTCACAAGGAGGAGATCACAGGCAGCAGTGGTGCACGCTTCTCACACTCACGAGAAGGCGATCACAGGCAGCAGCGGTGCAAGCTTCTCACACTCACAAGGAGATCACAGGCAGAAGTGGTGCAAGCTTCTCATACTCACAAGGAGATCACAGGCAGCAGCAGTGAACATCTCTCATACTCACAAGAAGGAGATCACAGGCAGCAGCGGTGCAAGCTTCTCATACTCACAAGGAGATCACAGGCAGCAGCGGTGCACGCTTCTCACACTCACGAGAAGGCGATCACAGGCAGCAGCGGTGCAAGCTTCTCACACTCACAAGGAGATCACAGGCAGCAGTGGTGCAAGTTTCTCATACTCACAAGGAGATCACAGGCAGCAGTGGTTCAAGGTTCTCATACTCACAAGGAGATCACAGGCAGCAGCAGTGAACGTCTCTCATACTCACAAGAAGGAGATCACAGGCAGCAGCGGTGCAAGCTTCTCATACTCACAAGGAGATCACAGGCAGCAGCGGTGCACGCTTCTCACACTCACGAGAAGGCGATCACAGGCAGCAGTGGTGCAAGCTTCTCACACTCACAAGGAGATGACAGGCAGCAGTGGTGCAAGTTTCTCATACTAACAAGATGGAGATCGCAGGCAGCAGCGGTGCAAGCTTCTCACACTCACAAGGAGATCACAGGCAGCAGCGGTGCAAGCTTCTCATACTCACTAGCAGGAGATCACAGGCAGCAGCGGTGCAAGATTCTCATACTCACAAGAAGGAGATCGCAAGCAGCAGCGGTGCAAGATTCTCATACTCACAAGAAGGAGATCGCAGGCAGCAGCGGTGCAAACTTCTCATACTCACAAGGAGATCACAGGCAGCAGCAGTGAACGTCTCTCATACTTACAAGAAGGAGATCACAGGCAGCAGCGGTGCAAGCTTCTCGTACTCACAAGGAGATCACTGGCAGCAGTGGAAGACTCTCATACTCACAAGAAGGAGATCATAGGCAGCAGCGGTCCACGCTACTCATACTCACAAGCAGGAGATCACAGGCAGCAGCGGTGCAAGCTTCTCGTGCTCACAAGAAGATCACAGGTAGCAGCAGTGCAAGCTTCTCACACTCATGAGGAAAAGATAACAGGCAGCAGCGGGGCAAGCTTCTGAAACTCACAAGAAGGAGATCACAGGCAGCAGAGGTGCAAGCTTCTCATACTCACAAGAAGGAGATCACAGGCAGCAGCGGTGCAAGCTTCTGAAACTCACAAGAAGGAGATCACAGGCAGCAGCGGGACAAGCTTCTCTTACTCACAAGGAGATCATAGGCAGCAGCGGTTCAAGCTTCTCATACTCACAAGGAAATCACAGGTAGCAGCAGGGCAAGCTTCTCATACTAACAGGAAGGAGATCACAGGCAGCAGCGGTGCAGGCTTCTCATACTCACAAGGAGATCACAGGCAGCAGCGGTGCACGCTTCTCACACTCACGAGAAGGCAATCACAGGAAGCAGCGGTGCAAGCTTCTCACACTCACAAGGAGATCACAGGCAGAAGTGGTGCAAGCTTCTCATACTCACAAGGAGATCACAGGCAGCAGCAGTGAACGTCTCTCATACTCACAAGAAGGAGATCACAGGAAGCAGCAGTGCAAGCTTCTCATACTCACAAGGAGATCACAGGCAGCAGTGGTGCAAGCTTCTCATACTCACAACAAGGAGATCACAGCAGCAGCGGTGCAAGCTCCCCCCACTCATGAGAAAGAGATCACAGGCAGCAGTGGTGCAAGCTTCTCACACTCACAAGGAGATCACAGGCAGCAGCAGTGCAAGCTTCTCATACTGACAAGGAGATCTCATGCAGCAGCGGTGCCAGCTTCTCATACTCACTAAAAGGAGATCACAGGCAGCAGTGGTGCAAGCTTCTCACACTCACAAGGAGATCACAGGCAGCAGCAGTGCAAGCTTCTCATACTCACAAGCAGATCACAGGCAGAAGTGGTGCAAGCTTCTCATACTCACAAGGAGATCACAGGCAGCAGCAGTGAACGTCTCTCATACTCACAAGAAGGCGATCACAGGAAGCAGCGGTGCAAGCTTCTCACACTCACAAGGAGATCACAGGCAGAAGTGGTGCAAGCTTCTCATACTCACAAGGAGATCACAGGCAGCAGCAGTGAACGTCTCTCATACTCACAAGAAGGAGATCACAGGAAGCAGCAGTGCAAGCTTCTCATACTCACAAGGAGATCACAGGCAGCAGATGTGCTAGCTTCTCACACTCACGAAAAGGAGATCACAGGCAGAAGTGGTGCAAGCTTCTCACACTCATGAGGAGATCACAGGCAGCAGCATTGCAAGCTTCTCACACTTACAAGAAGGAGATCACAGGCAGCAGCGGTGCACGCTTCTCATACTCACAAAAAGGAGATCACAGGCAGCAGCAGTGCAAGCTTCTCATACTCACAAGAAGGAGATCACAGGCAGCAGCGGAGCAAGCTACTCATACTCGCAAGCAGGAGATCACAGGCAGCAGCGGTTAAAGCTTCTCATACTCACAAGAAGGAGATTACAGGCAGCAGTGGTGCAAGCTTCTCGTGCTCACAAGGAGATCACAGGCAGCAGCGGCGCAAGCTTATCATACACATGAGAAGGAGATCACAGGCAGTAGCGGTGCAAGCTTCTCATACACATAAGAAGAAGATCACAGGCAGCAGCGGTGCAAGCTTCTCGTACTCACAAGGAGATCACAGGCAGCAGCGGTGCAAGCTTCTCGTACTCACAAGAAAGAGAACACAGGCAGCAGCGGTGTAAGCTTCTCATACTCACAAGAGATCACAGGCAGCAGCGGTGCAAGCTTCTCATACTCACAAGGAGATCATAGGCAGCAGCGGTGCAAACTTCTCGTACTCACAAGGACATCACAGGCAGCAGCAGTGCAAGCTTCTCGTGCTCACAAGGAGATCACAGGCAGCAGCGGTGCAAGCTTCTCACACTCATGAGGAAAAGATAAC
Organism: Lissotriton vulgaris; assembly: GCF_964263255.1. NCBI lineage: Eukaryota > Metazoa > Chordata > Amphibia > Caudata > Salamandridae > Lissotriton > Lissotriton vulgaris. The sequence goes on along the minus strand of NC_141693.1, from coordinate 2,017,866,013 downwards.
AGGCAGCAGTGGGGCAAGCTTCTGAAACTCACAAGAAGGAGATCACAGGCAGCAGGGGTGTCAGCTTCTCTTACTCACAAGGAGATCATAGGCAGCAGCGGTCCAAGCTTCTCATACTCACAAGGAGATCACAGGCAGCAGTGGTGCGAGCTTCTCACACTCACGAAAAGGAGATCACAGGCAGCAGCGGTGCAAGCTTCTCGTGCTCACAAGGAGATCACAGGCAGCAGCAGTGCAAGCTTCTCACACTCATGAGGAAAAGATAACAGGCAGTAGCGGGTCAAGCTTCTGAAACTCACAAGAAGGCGATCACAGGCAGCAGAGGTGCAAGCTTCTCATACTCACAAGAAGGAGATCACAGGCAGCAGCGGTGCAAGCTTCTCATACTCAAAAGAAGGAGATCACAGGCAGCAGCGGTGCAAGCTTCTCGTGCTCACAAGAAGATCACAGGTAGCAGCAGTGCAAGCTTCTCACACTCATGAGGAAAAGATAACAGGCAGCAGCGGGGCAAGCTTCTGAAACTCACAAGAAGGAGATCACAGGCAGCATCGGGACAAGCTTCTCTTACTCACAAGGAGATCATAGGCAGCAGCGGTGCAAGCTTCTCATACTCACAAGGAGATCACAGGCAGCAGTGGTGTGAGCTTCTCACACTCACGAAAAGGAGATCACAGGCAGCAGCGGTGTCAGCTTCTCTTACTCACAAGGAGATCACAGGCAGCAGCGGTGCAGGCTTCTCATACTCACAACAATGAGATCACAGCAGCAGCGGTGGAAGCCTCTCATGCTCACAAGGAGATCACAGGCAGCAGTTGTGCAAGCTTCTCATACTCACAAGAAGGAGCTCACAGGCAGCAAAGGTGCAAACTTCTCACGCTCATGAGGAAAAGATAACAGGCAGCAGCGGGGCAAGCTTCTGAAACTCACAAGTAGGAGATCACAGGCAGCAGCGTGTCAGCTTCTCTTACTCACAAGGAGATCATAGGCAGCAGCGGTGCAAGCTTCTCATACTCACAAGAGATCACAAGAAGCAGTGGTGCAAGCTTCTCACACTCACAAGAAGGAGATCACAGGCAGCAGTGGTGCAAGTTTCTCATACTCACAAGAAGGAGATCACAGTCAGCAGTTGTGCAAGCTTCTCATACTCGCGAGAAGGAGATCACAGGCATCAGTGGTACAAGTTTCTCATAATCACAAGAAGGATATCACAGGCAACAGCGGTGCAAGCTTCTCATACTCGCGAGAAGGAGATCACAGGCAGCAGCGGTGCAAGCTTCTCATACTCACAAGAAGGAGATCACAGGCAGCAGCGGGGCAAGCTTCTCATACTCACAAGAATAAGATCACAGGCAGCAGCGGTGCAAGCTTCTCATACTCACAAGAAGGTGATCACAGGCAACAGTGGTGAAAGCTTCTCATACTCACAAGAAGGAGATCACAGGAAGCAGCAGTGCAAGCTTCTTACACTCACAAGGAGATCACAGGCAGCAGTGGTGCAAGCTTCTCATACTCACAACAAGGAGATCACAGCAGCAGCGGTGCAAGCTCCCCCCACTCATGAGAAAGAGATCACAGGCAGCAGTGGTGCAAGCTTCTCACACTCACAAGGAGATCACAGGCAGAAGTGGTGCAAGCTTCTCATACTGACAAGGAGATCTCATGCAGCAGCGGTGCCAGCTTCTCATACTCACAAGGAGATCACAGGCAGAAGTGGTGCAAGCTTCTCATACTCACAAGGAGATCACAGGCAGCAGCAGTGAACGTCTCTCATACTCACAAGAAGGCGATCACAGGAAGCAGCGGTGCAAGCTTCTCACACTCACAAGGAGATCACAGGCAGAAGTGGTGCAAGCTTCTCATACTCACAAGGAGATCACAGGCAGCAGCAGTGAACGTCTCTCATACTCACAAGAAGGAGATCACAGGAAGCAGCAGTGCAAGCTACTCATACTCACAGGGAGATCACAGGCAGCAGATGTGCTAGCTTCTCACACTCACGAAAAGGAGATCACAGGCAGAAGTGGTGCAAGCTTCTCACACTCATGAGGAGATCACAGGCAGCAGCATTGCAAGCTTCTCACACTTACAAGAAGGAGATCACAGGCAGCAGCGGTGCACGCTTCTCATACTCACAAAAAGGAGATCACAGGCAGCAGCAGTGCAAGCTTCTCATACTCACAAGAAGGAGATCACAGGCAGCAGCGGAGCAAGCTACTCATACTCACAAGCAGGAGATCACAGGCAGCAGCGGTTAAAGCTTCTCATACTCACAAGAAGGAGATTACAGGCAGCAGTGGTGCAAGCTTCTCGTGCTCACAAGGAGATCACAGGCAGCAGCGGCGCAAGCTTATCATACACATGAGAAGGAGATCACAGGCAGTAGCGGTGCAAGCTTCTCATACACATAAGAAGAAGATCACAGGCAGCAGCGGTGCAAGCTTCTCGTACTCACAAGGAGATCACAGGCAGCAGCGGTGCAAGCTTCTCGTACTCACAAGAAAGAGAACACAGGCAGCAGCGGTGTAAGCTTCTCATACTCACAAGAGATCACAGGCAGCAGCGGTGCAAGCTTCTCATACTCACAAGGAGATCATAGGCAGCAGCGGTGCAAACTTCTCACACTCACAAGAGATCACAGGCAGCAGCAGTGCAAGCTTCTCGTACTCACAAGGACATCACAGGCAGCAGCAGTGCAAGCTTCTCGTGCTCACAAGGAGATCACAGGCAGCAGCGGTGCAAGCTTCTCACACTCATGAGGAAAAGATAACAGGCAGCAGTGGGGCAAGCTTCTGAAACTCACAAGAAGGAGATCACAGGCAGCAGGGGTGTCAGCTTCTCTTACTCACAAGGAGATCATAGGCAGCAGCGGTGCAAGCTTCTCATACTCACAAGGAGATCACAGGCAGCAGTGGTGCGAGCTTCTCACACTCACAAAAAGGAGATCACAGGCAGCAGCGGTGCAAGCTTCTCGTGCTCACAAGGAGATCACAGGCAGCAGCAGTGCAAGCTTCTCACACTCATGAGGAAAAGATAACAGGCAGCAGCGGGGCAAGCTTCTGAAACTCACAAGAAGGCGATCACAGGCAGCAGAGGTGCAAGCTTCTCATACTCACAAGAAGGAGATCACAGGCAGCAGCGGTGCAAGCTTCTCATACTCACAAGAAGGAGATCACAGGCAGCAGCGGTGCAAGCTTCTCATACTCACAAGAAGGAGATCACAGGCAGCAGCGGTGCAAGCTTCTCGTGCTCACAAGAAGATCACAGGTAGCAGCAGTGCAAGCTTCTCACACTCATGAGGAAAAGATAACAGGCAGCAGCGGGGCAAGCTTCTGAAACTCACAAGAAGGAGATCACAGGCAGCAGCGGGACAAGCTTCTCTTACTCACAAGGAGATCATAGGCAGCAGCGGTTCAAGCTTCTCATACTCACAAGGAGATCACAGGCAGCAGTGGTGTGAGCTTCTCACACTCACGAAAATGAGATCACAGGCAGCAGCGGTGTCAGCTTCTCTTACTCACAAGGAGATCACAGGCAGCAGCGGTGCAGGCTTCTCATACTCACAACAATGAGATCACAGCAGCAGCGGTGGAAGCCTCTCATGCTCACAAGGAGATCACAGGCAGCAGTTGTGCAAGCTTCTCATACTCACAAGAAGGAGCTCACAGGCAGCAAAGGTGCAAACTTCTCACGCTCATGAGGAAAAGATAACAGGCAGCAGCGGGGCAAGCTTCTGAAACTCACAAGTAGGAGATCACAGGCAGCAGCGTGTCAGCTTCTCTTACTCACAAGGAGATCATAGGCAGCAGCGGTGCAAGCTTCTCATACTCACAAGAGATCACAAGAAGCAGTGGTGCAAGCTTCTCACACTCACAAGAAGGAGATCACAGGCAGCAGTGGTGCAAGTTTCTCATACTCACAAGAAGGAGATCACAGGCAGCAGCGGTGCAAGCTTCTCATACTCGCGAGAAGGAGATCACAGGCAGCAGCTGTGCAAGCTTCTCATACTCACAAGAAGGAGATCACAGGCAGCAGCGGTGCAAGCTTCTCATACTCACAAGAAGGAGATCACAGGCAGCAGCGGGGCAAGCTTCTCATACTCACAAGAAGGAGATCACAGGCAGCAGCGGTGCAAGCTTCTCATACTCACAAGAAGGTGATCACAGGCAACAGTGGTGAAAGCTTCTCATACTCACAAGAAGGAGATCACAGGCAACAGTGGTGCAAGCTTCTCATTCTCACAAGAAGGAGATCACGGGCAACAGTGGTGCAATCTTCTCATACTCACAAGGAGATCACAGGCAGCAGTGGTGCAAGCTTCTCACACTCATGAGAAGAAGATCACAGGCAGCAGCGGTGCAAGCTTCTGAAACTTACAAGAAGGAGATCACAGCAGCAGCAGTGCAAGCTTCTCATACTCACAAGAAGGAGATCACAGGCAGCAGCAGTGCAAGCTTCTCGTACTCACAAGAAATAGACCACAGGCAGCAGCGGTGCAAGCTTCTCACACTCACAAGGAGATCACAGGCAGCAGCGGTTCAAGCTTCTGAAACTCACAAGAAGGAGATTGTAGGAGAGTAGGGTCTGCAATCCTATGATCACCCCAGATTTTTGCTTTTTGCTTCACTGGTTTACGACTTCCCTGGCAGTGGGCCTGCTAATCAGACCCACAGCCTAGCTGTTCTCTCACTAAATTGACACGTGTACCTTAGGTGCATTTACCAATTGGTACTGGGCCACCTTATCAGACCCTGTAACTCAGGGCATAGGTGTACCCAGGGCCTACCAAGGGCTGCAGCATGTATTGTGCCACCCCTGGCTGGCCATCTAAATCTGACACAACTGGCTGCACGACAGCTGGGGCAAGGTGGTGTAATCACCCTTTGCTTTAGATATAGTATACCTATATCTAACCCTAAAATGGACACATGTATTCCTATCAGTCACTCCTATGGCAGGCCTTAACAATCCTGAAGGCAGAGGGCTTGGAATCATGTGAGATGGTGCTCTGGCATGAGCTGAGCCCGTTTGCAGCTTGCGGAACCAAGTCCTAATAGCTGTTCCATGATAACGCATACCATATACTCTTAAGTGCATTATAATCCTCGCGGTTATTTGCCAACTCTGGTATCGCTTTATCAAAACATGTCGAGTAAGGTGTCATATGAATTGGAATACTAACCCCTCGCCAATTCTGGTGACGGGGTTAGCATTCCACCCTTCTAGAGGGACACGACATGTATGTAACTGTGAACCCCGGGTAAAGTTAACTCGAGCCTCAGCATCACAAAATGTATGCTGCCACCACAGACACAAGTCTGACCTCCTGCTGCTGGGAGTCCTTCCAGCGAGGAGAGCTTGGACAAAGGGTTTCCTGTCAGGGGCAGTGCTAGCACCATCCCAGACAGGGTTTTGTGTATCCTGGGTAGGCAGGGCTGAATAGGAAGGTGACTGCAAGTGGCACCCCGGTGCTCACTGTGCATAGGCCGGCTTGAACCAGTTCCAGGGGCACACCAGCCCCTGAGCTGGGGAAAATCCGGACAGGGGAGAGGGGTGTAACCACCCCCCTTCCTGGTCCCACCCATGGGCAGGACCTAGTCGCGTACCAGCCCCTTTCTTTAGAATAAAGGTAGGAGCGGGGACCCTTCCAAATTAGATCATCTTTGAATCCTGAAACTACTTTCTACGAAAGGAACTCAAGACTTCTTCTTAAGATTTCTCCCTTGTGACTAAGGAGTAGTCACCCTGCAGCAGCAGGCACCAACTAAGTATCTTGCGGTTTGCTGAAACGTCCTTCCTCCGGAACCAGACTGACCAGCACGACGAGACCCGGACTCCCTGCCCTCTCTGACCTCAACCTGCCTCTACAGCACAGCTGAGAACCGTAGGTACGACGAGACCAGAGGACCCGGCTATCAACGGAACCAGCACGACACTGACCCAGCACGACCACCAAGGGACCTTCGAGTGGGTGCATTGGGGTAAGAGAAGCCCCAACCCCAAGCAGCACGAGCACCGAAGACCAGCCCCCCAGCATCCACCAGATCTGCGTGGGGCCCTTTTGCTTCTGTGTCGCTTGCCACATTGTCCGGTCACTTGCCCGTTGGCTAGTGACCCTCCAGACGACGTCCTACGTTTGTTTCACTGCTGGTCTAGCTCCTCTAGACTAGCCCTTGTCTCCTCTTGAAGGGGATCTTCCTCGGACCCTCCTGGCCCACTCCAGACACCATTTTGTGTGGCCACGTGGGCTTGCCTTAGCCAAGGCTTGTTGCCTCCTTCACCGGATCCAGCATCGCCAGCAGCAGACATCCGACGTGGGACAGCTCGCAGACCTCCAGCCTGGTCGACATCAGCGCCCTGGTCCGTGCAGCAGCAGAATCCAGTGTCACCTCTTCGCCTGGCTGAAGTGACCTGGTCCGGTGCCATCCTGGTACCCACCTAACCACCGGCTAGTGGCTCAGAACTTGGTCCCCTCTGCTTACAGGTACCCTTCTTCACTGATCCAGCCTCGGATCAGCCCGGAACATCTTCACTGGTCGCCTGCCAGCAACTTCCACTTCAGGCTCCTGGTTCATCAACGAGGATTCCCGACGACACTTGAACCCTATGCAGCCGCAGCCCCTGGGCTAGGTAAACCGAGCACCACGGTGCTCCAGCGAAGACCAACTCTCTAAGTGTCTAGATCCACTTTTGTTTTTGACCTACCTAGTCGGGTTCGCCCGAGAACACTAACTTTGCATTTGCTAGTATCCATAGACTTTGTCCCGCATTACGCGTGAGAGTTTCCACTCTGCACACGGCGCTCCTGGGCCTCCTGCTTCTAATCTAAGGGTTCAGCATTGTAGGCCTAGAGATTCTAAAGTCTCTGAGAGTAGTTACTTACCTGCTAGCAATTCGCATTCCACTTCCATAGTATATGGTTTTTCGTGCCCCTCGGGCATTTGTGTAAATTGTGCGACTTTCAGTATTTCTTCAAGAGCTTTGTATTGTGCTTAGCGCCCTGTCCTCATAAAGAGTCCAGGGTTGTTGTGTTATAAATAAATATCCTTTTATTTTCATAACAACTTGTGTGGTGTCCTTTCACTTGGTGTTCAAGGGGTATATGTGATGGTATAACAGCTGGCTTAACACGCCCTCTAGCGTTTAGCCTAAAGACTGCTCTTGTCCACGCTACTAGGATAGCTGGTCTATCAGGTTGACTTACAACCAATCATCAATAAGGGTCGTTTGGAATGATACATAGTGATCACTAGAATAGTGAGCACTGCATATCAGGCCAACTTCTCACATTGGTGGCAGCGGTTGGGATTTGAGCTTGCTGTTGTTTTACCACACGTATCCTAAGAATATCATTTGAAAGATCACATAAGAACCAAGGTACATATAACTTAGCTTAGAATACTCTGAGTTCTACTGAACCAGCTGTTGTAGTTTAACAGGGCTTAGCACAACCTGACTACAACTCTTAGCAAGGGATCAGTAGGCAAACAAATAGTGTAGGTAAGTGCACCACTTACACCTCACTAGAAAGCATGTCAGACAAAGGAGGGAACTCAGAGGCCCCCCTTGTGTCAGTTGACCCTCCACAGGTCATATCAAGATATGCAGCTCTTAGCTTCCAGGAGATGAGACAAGTGTGTACCTCCAGGAAGCTAAAACAGGGTTCTAACCCTACCATCCCATTCCTGATTGGTCTCTTAGAGACTTATGATGCAAGGAGGGCTTCTAACACAGGCCCTTCTAATCCAGATGGGAGCATGCCCCCCTTAGAGGGAACCCTTGGGGACCCTGACCTGAACCTCAAAGGAACAGGAAGTGAAGGAGAGGAAGAGGATCAGGAGTTGTCAGGGGATGAGGCAGACAAAGGCCAGGTAGAAGTCAGTAGACTCACCAGGACCAACTTAAGTAGGCATGAGAATGGACTTGGGGGACCCCCAGGCCCACTCTAGGGCAGGCTTAACATTGGTAATGGACGAGTTAGGTCTCTTTCCAGAGGCTCTAACAGATCCATTCGAACCAATGGCTCTCAGACCTCTTCTCACAGAGGGATGACATCCCCTCAGAGGAGAGAGCATGAGGCCAAGATGAGGGAAGTCAATCTGAGGATTGAAAGGGAAGAACTTGCCCTGGCCAAAGAGAGACTTGCCTTTGCTAGAGAGCAGAAATTGAGTGGGGTAGACCCCACTGGTGGCAGCATTTTACCTCGAGAGAAGGACAGGAGTTTAGGCACTAGACACCTGAGTAAGATAGTGCCCCCCTTTAAACAAGGGGATGAGATCCACAAATGGATGACTGCTTTGGAGAGGGCCTGCACTGTCCAGTGCATCCCCCAGAGTCAGTGGGCAGCTATATTGTGGCTCTCCTTTGAAGGTAAAGGTAGAGATAAGCTCCTCACTACTAGAGCTGAGGATGCTAACAATTACCAAGTCCTGAAAAATACACTCATTGATGGGTTTGGCTTAACCACTGAGCAGTACAGGTTGCTGTTCAGGGATACCCAGAAAATTCAGTCTCAGGATTGGTCTGACTTTGTGGATTGTGCCACTAAGGCTTTGGAAGGCTGGTTGCTGGGCAGTAAGGTTACTGATTATACAGGGTTGTACAATCTGATCATGAGAGAACAGATTTTAAATAATTGTCAGAACCAGTTGTTGCATCAGCACCTTGTTGACTCAGATCTGACCTCTCCCCAAGAATTGGGAAAGAAGGCAGACAGATGGGTCAGAACAAGGGTCAAGCAGAACCAGGGCCAGAACCAGGGTGGTCAGAAGAAAGCAGACCAAAAGGGTAGTAACAAGAATGAGCAAAATGACCAGAAGTCTTTGACAGGCCCCCAACAAACCAAAGAGGGTGGGGGTCAGGCTTCACAGCAGTAAAAGAAGACTCCAGAAGGCCAGTCAAAAAGGTGGTGCCAATACTGTAAAAGTAAAACTCACTGGCTTAGTGAGTGCACCAAGAAAGGAGGGCAAACTCCTACCACTACAGCCCCTAAGGCAACTGCACCCCCTAGTACAGCCAGTAGTGGTAGTGCACCTCCCAAGGGATTAGTTGGGTTAACCTTGGGATCTGAGGGGTATGACAACTTAGTTGGCACACTCACTCAGGCTGTCCTTGTCTGTACAGGGGATGTGGATATATCCCTGATGCAAGTCCCAATACTTTGGGCAAATACAGGCAGACACCTTTTATAAATGGAAAAATGGCTCAGGCCTACAGGGACACTTGTGCCAGTGTCACAATGGTGACACCTAACTTTGTGGACCCTGGCCAGATCATGCTATGTACAGATTTCCTGGTGACCAATGCCAGCAATGTCACTACCCACCATAGTATGGCAATTGTTGATTTCTCCTGGGGAGGGGTAAGTGGCCAAAAGAAGCTTGTAGTTAGTTCAGACCTCCCAGTTGAATGCTTGTTGGGCAATGATTTGGAAACATCACTATGGTCAGAAGTGGAGCAGAGGACTCACATGGAAATGTTAGGCTTGCCAGCACATGTGCTTGCTGTGACTAGGTCACAGGCCAGAAGATGCCCCACTGAACAGGTGCTGGATCCTGGAACAATGGACCAGACACCTTCCAAGAAGAAGAGCAGTAGGGTTAAGGCATTGCCTTCCCCCTTGCCCCAGGTTGTGGATCAAGTCTCAGAGGAGGCTGACCTCAAAGAGCTGAGGGAAACTGAGCCTAAAGAACTTGAACCTGATCAGGTTGAGTTTCTGGGTTCAGGGGGACCCTCCAGAGAAGACCTGGGGAAGGCACAGTTAGACTGCCCTGCTCTTGAACCCCTCAGACAGCAGGCTGCTGCTGAGGCTGCAGGGAACGCCACAGGTGCCCACAGGGTATACTGGGATGATGGACTCCTGTACTCAGAGGCAAGAGACCCCAAGCCTGGTGCAACCAGGAGGCTGGTTATCCCCTTGTCTCAGAGAGGTTTCCTTCTTACCTTGGCCCATGAGATTCCCCTTTCAGGACACTTAGGCCAGAATAAGACTTGGGACAGACTTGTCTCACACTTTCACTGGCCTCACATGAATGAAGATACCAAGGAGTTTTGTCGCTCCTGTGTCACTTGCCAAGCCAGTGGTAAGTCAGGTGGCACAACAACGGCCCCCCTTATACCACTACCTGTGGTAGGGGTACCCTTTGAAAGAGTGGGGATTGACATTGTTGGTCCAATGGAACCCCAGACAGCATCAGGGCACAAGTTTATACTGGTGGTGGTGGACCATGCCACCAGGTATCCTGAAGCTATTCCCCTTAGGACCACTACAGCACATGTTGTGGCAAGAGCCCTAGTTGGAGTGTTCTCTAGAGTGGGCTTCCCTAAGGAGGTTGTCTCTGACAGAGGTGCAAACTTCATGTCAGGATATCTGACTGCTATGTGGAAGGAATGTGGTGTCAACTACAAGTTCACCACACCCTATCATCCACAGTGCAATGGGCTTGTTGAAAGGTTCAACAGGACCCTAAAAGGGATGATTCATGGACTACCTGAAAAGCTCAGGCGTAGATGGGATGCCCTGATACCCTGCCTTTTGTTTGCTTATAGAGAAGTCCCACAGAAGGGGGTTGGCTACAGCCCTTTTGAACTTTTGTATGGACATCCTGTAAGAGGACCCCTGTGTTTGGTGAAGGAAGGATGGGAGAGACCTCTCAAAAAGCCTGCAACCAACATAGTGGACTATGTACTTAGTCTCCGCTCCAGGATGGCTGAGTATACGGAAAAGGCTTCTAAAAACCTTGAGGCAAGCCAAGAACTCCAAAAAGCTTGGCATGACCAAAAGGCTGTCCTGACTGTGTACAAGCCTGGACAGAAGGTGTGGGTGTTGGAGCCAGTGGCCCCAGCAGCACTCAAAGACAAATGGTCTGGGCCCCACACAATCCTTGAGCAAAAGGGAGAGGTCACCTACCTGGTGGACCTTGGAACTCCCAGGAGCCCCCTCAGGGTGCTCCATGTGAATAGGCTCAAGGTATATGTCGACAGGAAGGACATGAGCTTGCTCATGGCCACAGATGAGGGACAGGAGGAGGAGAGTGACCCTCTCCCAGACCTGCTCACTCAGAACCCTGATGATGGGTCAGTAGATGGTGTTGTCTTTTGTGACAGCCTCTCTGAGCATCAGCAAAAGGATTGCAAACAAGTTCTTCAATCCTTTAGACATATGTTCTCTCTGACACACAGTCAAACCAATTGGTGTACCCATGAGGTTGACACTGGTGACAGTCTGCCAGTTAAGAGTAAAACCTACAGACAGCCTGATCATGTCAGAGACTGCATCAAGACAGAGGTGCAGAAAATGTTGGAGCTGGGAGTCATTGAGCCCTCAGATAGCCCTTGGGCTAGTCCAGTAGTTCTAGTGCCAAAGCCTCACACCCAGGGTGGTAAGAAAGAGATGAGGTTTTGCGTAGACTACAGAGGCCTCAATGCAGTCACTAAGACTGATGCCCACCCAATACCAAGGGCAGATGAACTTATAGATAGATTGGCTTCTGCCAACTACTTAAGCACATATGACCTGACAGCTGGGTATTGGCAAATCAGGTTAGATGAGGATGCCAAGCCCAAGACAGCATTTTCTACCCCTGGTGGGCATTATCAGTTTGTGGTAATGCCCTTTGGTTTGAAAAATGCACCTGCCACCTTCCAAAGGCTGGTGAATCACGTTCTCACTGGGCTGGACGACTTCTGTGCGGCGTATCTTGACGATATTGCTGTCTTTAGTTCCACCTGGGAGGATCACCTGGTCCACCTGAGGAAAGTGTTAGAGGCACTGCAAGCAGCAGGTCTCACTATCAAGGCCACAAAGTGCCAGATAGGGCAGACACAGGTTGTATACCTGGGGGGCCACCTTGTAGGTGGAGGCCAGGATCAGCCACTGGAGAGCAAGATACAATCCATCAAGGATTGGGCTCCTCCAAACACCCAGACTCAGGTTCGAGCTTTCTTGGGCCTGACTGGTTATTACAGGAAATTCGTCAGAAATTATGGATCAATTGTGACTCCACTTAATGACCTGACAAGTAAAAATATGCCAAAGAAAGTTCAGTGGACAGCAGGCTGTCAAAAAGCATTCGATGACCTAAAGCAGGCCATGTGCACAGCACCTATCCTCAAGAGTCCAGACTACTCCAAACCATTCATTGTCCAAACAGATGCTTCTGAGTTGAGTGTGGGAGCTGTTCTATCTCAGCTGAATTTTGATGGTCATGACCAGCCCGTTGCTTTTATTAGCAGAAGGCTGACCCCCAGAGAGAAAAATTGGTCAGCTATTGAGAGGGAGGCCTTTGCTGTGGTTTGGGCCCTGAAGAAACTGAGGCCATACTTGTTTGGCACTCATTTCAAGATTCAGACCGACCATAAGCCCCTCTTGTGGCTAAATCAGATGAAGGGTGAAAACCCCAAACTACTTAGGTGGTCCATTTCCCTACAGGGGATGGATTTTACAGTGGAGCATAGACCTGGCACTGATCATGGAAATGCAGATGGGCTCTCCAGGTATTTCCACTTAGAGCAAGAAGACTCACCTGGTCAAGGTTAGTTTATTGTCCCAAAGTTTGGGGGGGGTCATATAGGAGAGTAAGGTCTGTGTTACATCTTGCTTATTTCTTGCATTTCCCTTGCATAGATTTTCCCCGGGTTTTTATTATTACATCTTAAGATAATTTTATTGTTACTTAACTTGGATTTATCTACAATAAATCAAACCTATATTTACTTACTGGATTCAAGAACTTTATTTGCAACAGTCTGCAATCCTATGATCACCCCAGATTTTTGCTTTTTGCTTCACTGGTTTACGACTTCCCTGGCTGTGGGCCTGCTAATCAGACCCACAGCCTAGCTGTTCTCTCACTAAATTGACACGTGTACCTTAGGTGCATTTACCAATTGGTACTGGGCCACCTTATCAGACTCTGTATCCAGGGCATAGGTGTACCCAGGGCCTACCAGGGGCTGCAGCATGTATTATGCCACCCCTGGCTGGCCATCTAAATCTGACACAACTGGCTGCACGACAGCTGGGGCAAGGTGGTGTAATCACCCTTTGCTTTAGATATAGTATACCTATATCTAACCCTAAAATGGACACATGTATTCCTATCAGTCACTCCTATGGCAGGCCTTAACAATCCTGAAGGCAGAGTGCTTGGAATCAAGTGAGATGGTGCTCTGGCATGAGCTGAGCCCGTTTGCAGCTTGCGGAACCAAGTCCTAATAGCTGTTCCATGATAACGCATACCATATACTCTTAAGTGCATTATAATCCTAGCGGTTATTTGCCAACTCTGGTATCGCTTTATCAAAACATGTCGGGTAAGGTGTCATACGAATTGGAATACTAACTCCTCGCCAATTCTGGTGACGGGGTTAGCATTCCACCCTTCTAGAGGGACACGACATGTATGTAACTGTGAACCCCGGTTAGAGTTAACTCGAGCCTCAGCATCATAAAATGGATGCTGCCACCACAGACACAAGTCTGACCTCCTGCTGCTGGGAGTCCTTCCAGCGAGGAGAGCTTGGACAAAGGGTTTCCTGTCAGGGGCAGTGCTAGCACCATCCCAGACAGGGTTTTGTGTATCCTGGGTAGGCAGGGCTGAATAGGAAGGTGACTGCAAGTGGCACCCCGGTGCTCACTATGCATAGGCCGGCTTGAACCAGTTCCAGGGGCACACCAGCCCCTGAGCTGGGGAAAATCCGGACAGGGGAGAGGGGTGTAACCACCTGTGGAACAGGAGCCCATATTACCATCGATGCCCAGGCTGCTGGCGCAAGACGCCTCTTAGTTCCCATTCTGAATAATTACCAAAATAAAGAGACGGGCGCTGGGAGCAGGAATCAAGAACAGAGTTTAATTCTCATGAGGAGAGCCTGTCATGTCAGACACGAAACAAGGTGCCATCGGGAGGTGCTCTAACAAGTGAGCTGAGGCTCCGTCTTTTATACTTTACAAAACACTTGGCATTACAATCATGATATTGTGTAACAAGGAAAATACAACCCCATGATCCTTGTGTCAATCCTACCCCACATGTGTTCACAATAGGGACCCTTGACCTGCTGATAAGAGGGGAGGGCAATCACGCAGCTGAGTGTTCCGTCAACAGTTTAGGATGTGTGCGCCTGATCATAGCCCAGGGGGTGGGGTGGCCAGGATCAATAGTGGGTCCTTTGAAGAGGAGTGACTTCATACAATAAGGGCAGTAAATGGTATCTCCTGGCTCAGGCGATGGCCTCGGACATGTGTGGTCAGCCGGACTCGGGGGAAGAGGTCATCAAAGGAGTGGTATTCATGCCGCGTGGACAATCGAGCGCGGAGGGAAGGCTTGTCAACAGAGGGGCATTCATGGAAGGAAAGGAGGTGTTGGTCAGGCGCGGCCGTGACTCCCAAGGACAGGGTCTTGCAGAGGAGGAAGGTTTATGACTTGTCCATGTGAGGGAGAAGGAGGGGGTCAGGGTGCGCGCAGGGTCAGAGTCGCACAGAGAGAGAGAGGTCTTATGACCCGTACATGAGAGAACAGGGGCAGTCAGATACAGCTGGGGGGCTATGTCAGCTGAGGCGAAGGATGCTTCTTCAAGAGGGAAATGGGGGGGGGGGGTGCCTGGGCCAAGCAGGAGGGTTGCCTTTTATAGCAGGGTCGCGCAGAGTGCTGGGTTTCATGGTCTATGCATGTGAGAGTGGGAGGGGGGTGCTCAAATGCGCGCAGGAGGGAAGCCAGTGATTCTAATGAGTGGGCAAGAGGCCAAGGTGCCTAAAATGGCTGTCATGTACATATGGGCACGGGCTTTTACTGGCGGAGTGATACGGTCAATATTTCAGGGTATACGTGGTGCCTACAGGGAGGGGGACGGGAGAGGGCAAATGAACGCTGCTTATGTACATCAATTTTTCTATTTTCCACAGTCGCCCCTTTTTACATAACAGAGTTCATTTTTCTAATTGATGGGGGTATATATAAACAACAAAGTTCATTTTCCTATCCCTCCTAGTTAAGGGGCGTACATATAAACATGTGGTTGATGAAATAGCATTTGTCAATACTAACATATTTGCACAAAAATCATGAACAGTTGATGTGATGGGCAGAATGCAGCACATAGGAAATTGCATTTGTCGAGTTCCTATCATTTCAAAAGCACTACATAGCATGAATGTTTCTGACTTAAAAATGTGACCAATGAACATTTTGACCAAGCAGTTGAGGGCGGAATCAGTTCAATATACAAAGTCTCTTCGTCACAGTGTCTTTTAGCAGTGAGCCATCACTGGTAGGCTCTAGTCCGTGTCCTTTCGTTGGCGCTGTTGAGCACCGGCGGTGGAGCTATAGGTCCAGCTCGGTTCTATCCTTACGCGTTGCAGGGTGCGGTCAGTCCTCTGCTGTTAGACCACAGTCCTGTTCCCTAAACAATCCGTTTAGCGGCGCCTTATGCTCGGCACCTATATTTCCGTGGCAACACCCTATTCCCACCTGAATGCCGTTCTTCCTTTTGGCGTGAAGTCACATGGAAAAGAGGGTGTGTGTTGTTCAAACAGTCGATAGGAGAGAGGAGGAGTTGGGTCAGAGTTCCTGGGACACACAAAAGAGACCAAGGGAGCAAAGGATAACAAGCAGGCAGGCCCATCAATCGGGCCCAAAGAAGGGGGACGGAGACTCCAGGCACACGTGGGTTAGCAGACGGAGGGCTTCAGGGCAGCCCGTCAAGTTTCATTTTCCACGTTTGAAATTGCTGTCTCGTCCCGCATCTTGTTGCTCTGCAGCTCCACCTTTGGTCGAGGTCACACGTGTCTCAAGATCTGCAGCCAGGCTGTACGTCACATCCGACCCTTCTCCTTCGGTGGTCGTGAATCTTTGAATAGGTACAAAACAAGCTTTTAGAGAACTGGTAGACGAAGACATTTATGCATGTGAGTTCCTCCCTTAATCCTACGCATTTGGGAGATACGCTCATCGGTCACAGTCAGAGGTCTATTACCAAGCAGTGCATACGTCGGCATTCCTACTGAGTTCATGCCAAGTTTACTCATCGTCCTATTTATAACTCAAGTGAGGACAAACAAGATTCCCATCAACTGTGCATTTCATCATATTCAACATTTCGGAACATTTCCCTTCAAGGCTGGCTTAACCTTTTCAAACAGGGCGGGGGCGCTATCATCGAGAGTCAGGTAAAACAGGGGTTTCTCGAGGGACGACAGTTACTCATGGTCACCATGTTTATATCCGGGACAGCAGCTGGGGTCGATCAAATGGGGCGGGGATGCTTCGGGCGCTCGCGCTTGGGTGCAAAAGGGGGTGGGGCAATCTGGGCATTGGGGGTCAATCTAGACGTTGGTGTTCGTCTCTGATGAACAGAATAATAAAGTGCCATTTGACATACAGTTCCCCTATAAATGGCCAGATTGGGGGACCTTAGTCGTCTTACCTGTCCTTTCCTTCTCAGCCAATTCGAGTTCATTCATTTTGCAGAAAGGAGAGGTAGTAATATGGCGAGATACAATCATTTTAGTTTCGGTCAATTTCGCTGAACACCTTCGCGTTCAATAAGTATCCAATCAGACTGGTGCCAGCGAGGCACGGTTTTACCATAAAAAGGAAGAGGAAATAGGGAGACTCTCAGAGAGTGAGAGTCGTCCGCAATCTAAACGAGCCATTTGGTACACGTATGACATGTAGAGAGAGAGAGAGAGAGAGAGAGAGAGAGAGAGAGAGAGAGAGAAAGGGAGAGAGATATAGAGAGGAAAAAGGTGGGATAGAGATAGAGAAAGACAGAGAGATGTGTACAAAAATAGGTCATTTAGTGCGTTCACAACACAGAACAGCAGGGGGTCAGGTAACGGAGAGACACAAACAAAGGGAGAACATAAACCCCTACAGCACATACACACGAACTCAGACAGAGGAAGACAGTACATGTATTACATATATATAAGACATTCACGACAAAACACAAAACAACAGTTGGCCAACAAAATCTATTTTTTCTCTTTTTTTTTTTTTTTTTATATCCTTCATGTCTTTACTATCCTATTTATCTTCGTGCTTAGTTCTTTTTACCTTTCCCTCCTTTTCCCTCTCGCTTGTTATTTCTGCAAGCGTTCTCAATTGCCAATACTTACACCTCGGTCAGTCGATCTGAAATTAACCTGGTCGCGCTATTTACCCATGGTTGGATCTTAAACCATTTTTCAGTTTCTTCCTTTGGTGGGAAGTTCTCCAGGCTGAGGCAACGGCAAGTATTGATCGGGAGAACGGTCGGACAGCTTGGCTATATCTATAAGAGTGTGAGAAAGGAGGCAGTGCATTTTGAACATCAGCAACATTTCTATCTTCCCAGACGGGTGGTGCCGTGGTAACCCTTACCTACACACTTTCCTCTGTCCTTTCCCTACCTAGTCAAACGTCTAGTTACATTATCTAACGTGTCATTTCGAGTCAATTTTCGTCACACAGTACCCATCAAATTTCTATGTCAGTCCATCCTCCCAGTCTCTATGTTCTAAGGAGGAACAGTCATGTTTACGTCTATGTCTCTAGAAAAACTTATCGTCTTAAGGACTATGCGCATATTCCTTCCTTCCTTTTTCGTCGGTCGTTCGATCATCGCTCTCCCATACTTCAGCCGACGTTCTGACGTGACCTGCAGAAGGGAGGAGAAAGAAGGGGTGGGGCGCAGCATTCAAAGCACATCAGCATGCAGTAGTCCGAAAATGTTTTTACCTACCACATACTCGACCTATCTCCACGCACTGTATTTCTTTACCATCTCGGCGTATACGCCCAGAGGGACCAGTATGTCAGATAGATAATCATTGACGATCTGCGTATCTACATGAGTTACTTGGTCGCGACCCCTTTTGGTTGTGTGCGAGCGTGGCGGTCAGGTGGCATTTCTGTGGTGTCGTTTTAAAGCGTCTAAAACCCTTTTCCGGCTGCCTGTGACACATAATGTAGCTGCTAAATATCGGGTCCTTTTTAACCTTCAGCCTTCATCATACTTTCTCGTTGCTCACAGTAGGAATACATTCAAAAATCATTAATGCAACCGCTACAACTATGCGTTCCTTTTCAAAATACTTTTAATAAAAAGTGCTGGTGTATAAATACAGGCCTACAACCCAGTGAACCGGCCACGGAGCAGATTGGAACTGTACATAGGAAGAACAAAGTTGGTGGCAGTTCATTGCATAAAGTGCAGCAGTGCAATAAAATCGTATCAAACTTCCCTACAGAGCAAGCATGATGCATGTCAGTAATTCAGTTTTAATTAATTCATAAATTCATTATCCAATGCTCATCCATTATCTAAATTACACCAATTCATTTTCCAAATCATAATCGGTACCCAGCCTAAATCAGTTCATTGTCCAAACACATGATCAATATCTGTCTTACATTGCTTTCTTCTCTAAGCACATAATCACTATCCATCTTATCGACTTTCATTGTCCAAAAATGCACACGTATCTCAGGGCATCAAGATTCGAGCAATCCGGGTGAACAGGGAGTTTGAAAGTTTTGAACAGTCTAACATCAGTCAAAGAGTGGGGAGGGCAGCAACAATTTTCCTACCGGGTCACTCTGGTGTTCCACCGGAACTGAACAAGTCTGTACCTTGGCTGTGTTTTAGCCATTTCCAAACTGAGGCTGGCGCTGGCAGGAGTGCGCCGATGCCGCGGTTCCCAGTGAGGGGGATGGGGGCGCCCATGCGGAGGGATCGGGGTGCCCCCCCGGCTCTCATAGAATCTTCAAAGTTGAGGAGAGAAGGCATGGGGCGTGTGCCCGTCCCGGGCAAAAGACCGCTTTTCGATGTGGACCCTCTTTAAGCAAGAGCGTTGGGGTGTCGCTGGAAGCCTCCACCTGGAGGGAGGTGGGGGAGGCTCGTTTGCGCCGCCTCCCCCTTCCAGCGACCCCGCGCCGTTCCTCGGCTCCACCGCTTCGGTATTGGCCGTGCCGGCTATTGAAGATGGGGGGGGGGTCGGTGGCTGAGGCAAGACATCCCCCCCTTGACATGTGGCGGGACTACCTGCAACTGTCCAGGTGTTGCCGTGTGGCTGGACTACCTGTCACTCTCAGGCGCTGACATGTGGCGGGACTACCTGTAATTTTCAGGCGTGGTCATGTGGCGGGACCACCTGCAACTCTCAGGGTTGTCCGACCTTGTCTTGGCTCCGGTCCTCGTCGATGGCCAGATCAGGCAAGAGAGAGGGTGGGGGGTGGTCGGTGGCTGAGGCAAGACAGCCCCCCCCCCGTGGCCTGCAGGGCAGCAGAAGAGGGGAGAAGGAGAGGTCATTACGATTCTTTGGGCCGTCCGCCCAACAGCCTCCCCTTCCAACTCCGGCCAGGCGAGCCCTGCACGCATCGAGGCCTCGCCTTCCGGATGGGCGTAACCGCGGACCTGTTGCACTTCGGGAGCTTCCGGAATGGGGGTAGGTGCCTATTGATTTTGTATCTATTTCATGTGACCGTTATTTGGGCGTGGTGGGCAATGAGGCAGACATGTTTAGGGCAGGAATAGGCAACGGAACCTAGCTACCTCGTGGCTGCCTTGGTGTCAAGCTTGTCTTCCTTCGCCATTTTTATGTTTCTTATTGCGGGTTATTTCTAACGTTTCTTATTATTTTATTTTTAGCGAAGTTGATAACTCATCAGTGGCCTACTGATTTCGCTCAAATCTTTTTCTTGTATTTTTATGCCATAACCTACTATAAGCTATAGCGACTAGTCCACACTTAATGAACATGTCCTTATTAGGTGTACCCTCCAGTGGAGCTGGGTGGTTCATCTCTAATAAGCGGTCCGGGCTAAACAGGCTACCAACCAGTGGGGAGAAGATAGGCATGACGGATTACAACGGGGACAAAGGTCTGCATTACCTATCTTATCACAGCGGGCAAAGACTAGGCAGAATATTTCTATTCTCCGTTGTTTGGCGGCGGTGAATACCTCAAAAGAACCAATATCGAACAATCAATGTTCGGTCAATCAAACAATCAGTGGGGAGAATAAGTGGGCACGAAAAGTTATCGTTACCTACTCTTTCTCTACCTGCAAAGAGAGACCTTGTTCTTCCCTGTTTGCAGACAAAGAATCTCCAGACAATAATCCACGAACGACAGTTCGGGAAACAGTGGGGGAGGAAGATAGGCACGACGGATTACAACGGGGACAAAAGTCTGCGTTACCTATCCTTCACTGCTTGCAAAGGGAGAGCCTGTTGTTTTCTCCGTTTGCAGACGGTGAATCTCCAGAGGTTTCAATAAAGCGTAATACTAGTATTATCCAACAAACAATCATTTCACAATTTGTCGCATTTACGCGACCTTACCCGGATCGGACCGTGTGGGCAGTTCTTCGCCTTCCTCCTTCCAGCGCCCGATCGTTCTCTTACTCCATGATTTTACCGCAGCAGTCCTGTGGGATTCCAGTCAGGACAGTAGGTCACTCAAGAGAGGTCCGTTCAGAATCGGTGAAGTTCATTCAATCGGCAGCCGGGCGAGGGCCCTCTCAAGGCAGGTATACTCCGATCATTTAGATGTTCACCTCATCGTCTGGATCTCTCTTACTGGACCTTATGTCACTGATGGGCCCCACGTTGGGCGCCAATTGTGGAACAGGAGCCCATATTACCATCGATGCCCAGGCTGCTGGCGCAAGACGCCTCTTAGTTCCCATTCTGAATAATTACCAAAATAAAGAGACGGGCGCTGGGAGCAGGAATCAAGAACAGAGTTTAATTCTCATGAGGAGAGCCTGTCATGTCAGACACGAAACAAGGTGCCATCGGGAGGTGCTCTAACAAGTGAGCTGAGGCTCCGTCTTTTATACTTTACAAAACACTTGGCATTACAATCATGATATTGTGTAACAAGGAAAATACAACCCCATGATCCTTGTGTCAATCCTACCCCACATGTGTTCACAATAGGGACCCTTGACCTGCTGATAAGAGGGGAGGGCAATCACGCAGCTGAGTGTTCCGTCAACAGTTTAGGATGTGTGCGCCTGATCATAGCCCAGGGGGTGGGGTGGCCAGGATCAATAGTGGGTCCTTTGAAGAGGAGTGACTTCATACAATAAGGGCAGTAAATGGTATCTCCTGGCTCAGGCGATGGCCTCGGACATGTGTGGTCAGCCGGACTCGGGGGAAGAGGTCATCAAAGGAGTGGTATTCATGCCGCGTGGACAATCGAGCGCGGAGGGAAGGCTTGTCAACAGAGGGGCATTCATGGAAGGAAAGGAGGTGTTGGTCAGGCGCGGCCGTGACTCCCAAGGACAGGGTCTTGCAGAGGAGGAAGGTTTATGACTTGTCCATGTGAGGGAGAAGGAGGGGGTCAGGGTGCGCGCAGGGTCAGAGTCGCACAGAGAGAGAGAGGTCTTATGACCCGTACATGAGAGAACAGGGGCAGTCAGATACAGCTGGGGGGCTATGTCAGCTGAGGCGAAGGATGCTTCTTCAAGAGGGAAATGGGGGGGGGGGGGTGCCTGGGCCAAGCAGGAGGGTTGCCTTTCATAGCAGGGTCGCGCAGAGTGCTGGGTTTCATGGTCTATGCATGTGAGAGTGGGAGGGGGGTGCTCAAATGCGCGCAGGAGGGAAGCCAGTGATTCTAATGAGTGGGCAAGAGGCCAAGGTGCCTAAAATGGCTGTCATGTACATATGGGCACGGGCTTTTACTGGCGGAGTGATACGGTCAATATTTCAGGGTATACGTGGTGCCTACAGGGAGGGGGACGGGAGAGGGCAAATGAACGCTGCTTATGTACATCAATTTTTCTATTTTCCACACACCCCCCTTCCTGGTCCCACCCATGGGCAGGACCTAGTCGCGTACCAGCCCCTTTCTTTAGAATAAAGGTAGGAGCGGGACCCTTCCAAATTAGATCATCTTTGAATCCTGAAACTACTTTCTACGAAAGGAACTCAAGACTTCTTCTCAAGATTTCTCCCTTGTGACTAAGGAGTAGTCACCCTGCAGCAGCAGGCACCAACTAAGTATCTTGCGGTTTGCTGAAACGTCCTTCCTACGGAAACCGACTGACCAGCACGACGAGACCTGGACTCCCTGCCCTCTCTGACCTCAACCTGCCTCTACAGCACAGCTGAGAACCGTAGGTGCGACGAGACCAGAGGACCCGGCTATCAACAGAACCAGCACGACACTGACCCAGCACGACCGCCGAGGGACCCTCGAGTGGGTGCACTGGGGTAAGAGAAGCCCCAACCCCAAGAAGCACGAGCACGGAAGACCAGCCCCCCAGCATCCACCAGATCTGCGTGGGGCCCTTTTGCTTCTGTGTCGCTTGCCACGTTGTCCGGTCACTTACCCGTTGGCTAGTGACCCTCCAGACGACGTCCTACGTTTGTTTCACCACTGGTCTAGCTCCTCTAGACTAGCCCTTGTCTCCTCTTGAAGGGGATCTTCCTCGGACCCTCCTGGTCCACTCCAGACGCCATTTTGTGTCGCCACGTGGGCTTGCCTTAGCCAAGGCTTGTTGCCTCCTTCACCGGATCCAGCATCGCCAGCAGCAGACATCCGACGTGGGACAGCTCGCAGGCCTCCAGCCTGGTCGACATCAGCGCCCTGGTCCGTGCAGCAGCAGAATCCAGTGTCACCTCTTCGCCTGGCTGAAGTGACCTGGTCCGGTGCCATCCTGGTACCCACCTAACCACTGGCTAGTGGTTCAGAACTCGGTCCCCTCTGCTTACAGGTACCCTTCTTCACTGATCCAGCCTCGGATCAGCCCGGAACATCTTCACTGGTCGCCTGCCAGCAACTTCCACTTCAGGCTCCTGGTTCGTCATAGAGGATTCCCGACGACACTTGAACCCTATGCAACCGCAGCCCCTGGGCTAGGTAAACCGAGTACCATGTGCTCCAGCGTAGATCCACTCTCTAAGTGTCTAGATCCACTTTCGTTTTTGACCTACCTAGTCGGGTTCGCCCGAGAACAATAACTTTGCATTTACTAGTATCCATAGACTTTGTCCCGCATTACGCGGGAGAGTTTCCACTCTGCACACGGCGCTCCTGGGCCTCCTGCTTCTAATCTAAGGGTTCAGTATTGTAGGCCTAGCGATTCTAAAGTCTCTGAGAGTAGTTACTTACCTGCTAGCAATTCGCATTCCACTTCCATAGTATATGGTTTTTCGTGCCCCTCGGGCATTTGTGTAAATTGTGCGACTTTCAGTATTTCTTTAAGAGTTTTGTATTGTGCTTAGCGCCCTGTCCTCATAAAGAGTCCAGGGCTGTTTGTTATAAATAAATATCCGTTTATTTTCATAACAACTTGTGTGGTGTCCTTTCACTTGGTGTTCAAGGGGTATATGTGATGGTATAACAGCTGGCTTAACACGCCCTCTAGAGTTTAGCCTAAAGACTGCTCTTGTCCATGCTACGAGGATAGCTGGTCTATAAGGTTGACTTACAACCAATCATCAATAAGGGTCGTTTGGAATGATACATAGTGATCACTAGAATAGTGAGCACTGCATATCAGGCCAACTTCCCACAGAGATCACAGCAGCAGCAGTGCAAGCTTCTCGTACTCACAAGAAGGAGACCACAGGCAGCAGCAGTGCAAGCTTCTCGTACTCACAAGAAGTAGACCACAGGCAGCAGCGGTGCAAGCTTCTCATACTCACAAGGAGATCACTGGCAGCAGTTGTGTAAGCTTCTCACGCTCACGAGAATGAGATCACAGGCAGCAGCGGTGCAAGATTCTCACACTCATGAGGAGGCGATCACAGGCAGCAGTGGTGCAAGCTTCTCGTACTCACAAGGAGATCACAGGCAGCAGCGGTGCAAGCTTCTCACACTCATGAGGAAAAGATAACAGGCAGCAGCGGGTCAAGCTTCTGAAACTCACAAGAAGGAGATCACAGGCAGCAGCGGTTTAAACTTCTCATACTCACAAGAAGGAGACCGCAGGCAGCAGCGGTGCAAGCTTCTCATACTCACAAGAAGAAGATCACAGGCAGCAGCAGTGTCAGCTTCTCATACTCACAAAAAGGAGTTCACAGGCAGCAGCAGTGCAAGCTTCTCGTGCTCACAAGGAGATCACAGGCAGCAGCGGTGCAAGCTTCTCACACTCATGAGGAAAAGATAACAGGCAGCAGCGGGGCAAGCTTCTGAAACTCACAAGAAGGAGATAACAGGCAGCAGTGGTGCAAGCTTCTCATACTCACAAGAAGGAGATCACGGACAGCAGCAGTGCAAGCTTCTCGTGCTCACAAGGAGATCACAGGCAGCAGCGGTGCAAGCTTCTGAAACTCACAAGAAGGAGATCACAGGCAGCAGGGGTGCAAGCTTCTCATACTCACAAGAAGGAGATCACAGGCAGCAGCAGTGCAAGCTTCTCATACTCACAAGAAGGAGATCACAGGCAGCAGCAGTTCAAGCTTCTGAAACTCACAAGAAGGAGATCACAGGCAGCAGCGGTGTCAGCTTCTCATACTCACAAAAAGGAGCTCACAGGCAGCAGCGGTGCAAGCTTCTCATACTCACAAGGAGATCATAGGCAGCAGCGGTGCAAGCTTCTCATACTCACAAGGAGATCATAGGCAGCAGCGGTGCAAGCTTCTCATACTCACAAGGAGATCACAGGCAGCAGTAGTGCAAGCTTCTCACACTCACAAGGAGATCACAGGCAGCAGCGGTGCAAGCTTCTCATACTCACAAGGAGATCACAGGCAGCAGTGGTGCGAGCTTCTCACACTCACGAAAAGGAGATCACAGGCAGAAGCGGTGCAGGCTTCTCATACTCACAGCAAGGAGATCACAGCAGCAGTGGTGCAAGCTTCTCATACTCACAAGAAGGAGCTCACAGGCAGCAGCGGTACAAGCTACTCATACTCACAAGAGATCACAGGCAGCAGCGGTGCAAGCTTCTCGTACTCACAAGGAGATCATTGGCAGCAGCGGTGCAAGCTTCTCATACTCACAAGGAGATCACAGGCAGCAGTAGTGCAAGCTTCTCACACTCACAAGGAGATCACAGACAGCAGCAGTGCAAGCTTCTCATACTCACAAGGGGATCACAGGCAGCAGTGGTGCAAGCCTCTCACACTCACAAGGAGATCACAGGCAGCAGTGGTGCAAGCTTCACATACTCACAGGAAGGAGATCACAGGCATCAGCGGTGCAAGCTTCTCATATTCACAAGGAGATCACAGGCAGCAGCAGTGCAAGCTTCTCACACTCACAAGAACTAGATCACAGGCAGCAGCGGTGCAAGCTTCTCATACTCATAAGGAGGAGATCACAGGCAGCAGCGGTGCAAGCTTCTCATACTCCCAAGCAGGAGATCACAGGCAGCAGCGATTAAAGCTTCTCATACTCACAAGAAGGAGATCACAGGCAGCAGCAGTGCAAGCTTCTCATATTCACAAGAAGGACATCACAGGTAGCAGCGGTGCAAGCTTCTTATACTCACAAGAAGGAGATCACAGG
This sequence comes from Lissotriton vulgaris, assembly GCF_964263255.1. Lineage (NCBI taxonomy): Eukaryota > Metazoa > Chordata > Amphibia > Caudata > Salamandridae > Lissotriton > Lissotriton vulgaris. The sequence goes on along the minus strand of NC_141693.1, from coordinate 2,017,840,566 downwards.
CAGCAGCGGTACAAGCTTCTCACACTCACAAGGAGTAGAGTACAGGCAGCAGCGGTGCAAGCTTCTCACACTCACAAGAAGGAGATCACAGGCAGCAGTGCAAGTGTCTAAAACACACAAGAAGGAGCTCACAGGCAGCAGCGGTGCAAGCTTCTCACACTCACAAGGAGATCACAGTCAGCAGCGGTACAAGCTTCTCACACTCACAAGGAGATCACAGGCAGCAGCGGTGCAAGCTTCTCATACTCACAAGAAAAAGATCACAGGCAGCAGCGGTGCAAGCTTCTCATACTCACAAGAAGGAGATCACAGGCAGCAGTGCAAGTGTCTAATACACACAAGAAGGAGCTCACAGGCAGCAGCAGTGCAAGCTTCTCACACTCACATGGAGATCACAGTCAGCAGCGGTGCAAGCTTCTCATACTCACAAGAATAAGATCACAGGCAGCAGTGGTGCAAGCTTCTCATACTCACAAGAAGGAGATCACAGGAAACAGTGGTGCAAGCTTCTCATACTCACAAGAAGGAGATCACAGGCAACAGTGGTGCAAGCTTCTCATACTCACAAGGAGATCACAGGCAGCAGCGGTGCAAGCTTCTCACACTCATGAGAAGAAGGTCACAGTCAGCAGCGGTGCAAGCTTCTGAAACTCACAAGAAGGAGATCACAGCAGCAGCAGTGCAAGCTTCTCGTACTCACAAGAAGGAGACCACAGGCAGCAGCAGTGCAAGCTTCTCGTACTCAGAAGAAGGAGACTACAGGCAGCAGCGGTGCAAGCTTCTCTTACTCACAAGAAGGAGATTACAGGCAGCAGCGGTGCAAGCTTCTCATACTCACAAGAAGGAGATCACAGGCAGCAGCAGTGCAAGCTTCTCATACTCACAAGGAGATCACAGGCAGCTGTGGTGCAAGCTTCACATACTCACAGGAAGGAGATCACAGGCAGCAGCGGTACAAGCTTCTCACACTCACAAGAAGAAGATCACAGGCAGTAGCGGAGCAAGCTTCTCATACTCACAAGAAGGAGATCACAGGCAGCAGTGCAAGTGTCTAATGCACACAAGAAGGAGCTCACAGGCAGCAGCGGTGCAAGCTTCTCACACTCACAAGGAGATCACAGGCAGCAGCGGTGCAAGCTTCTCATACTCACAAGAATAAGATCACAGGCAGCAGTGGTGCAAGCTTCTCATACTCACAAGAAGGAGATCACAGGCAACAGTGGTGCAAGCTTCTCATACTCACAAGAAGGAGATCACAGGCAACAGTGGTGCAAGCTTCTCATACTCACAAGAAGGAGATCACAGGCAGCAGCGGTGCAAGCTTCTCACACTCATGAGAAGAAGATCACAGTCAGCAGCGGTGCAAGCTTCTGAAACTCACAAGAAGGAGATCACAGCAGCAGCAGTGCAACCTTCTCGTACTCACAAGAAGGAGACCACAGGCAGCAGCAGTGCAAGCTTCTCGTACTCAGAAGAAGGAGACTACAGGCAGCAGCGGTGCAAGCTTCTCTTACTCACAAGAAGGAGATTACAGGCAGCAGCGGTGCAAGCTTCTCATACTCACAAGAAGGAGATCACAGGCAGCAGCAGTGCAAGCTTCTCATACTCGGGAGAAGGAGCTCACAGGCAGCAGCGGTACAAGCTTCTCATACTCACAAGGAGATCACAGGCAGCAGCGGTGCAGGCTTCTCATACTCACAAGGAGATCACAGGCAGCAGTGGTGCAAGCTTCTCATACTCACAAGGAGATCACAGGCAGCAGCGGTGCAAGCTTCTCACACTCACAAGAACTAGATCACAGGCAGCAGCGGTGCAAGCTTCTCACACTCACAAGGAGACGACAGGCAGCAGAGGTGCAAGCTTCTGAAACTCACAAGAAGGAGATCACAGCAGCAGCAGTGCAAGTTTCTCATACTCACAAGAAGGAGATCACAGGCAGCAGCAGTGCAAGCTTCTCATACTCGCGAGAAGGAGCTCACAGGCAGCAGCGGTACAAGCTTCCTATACTCACAAGGAGATCACAGGCAGCAGTGGTGCAGGCTTCTCATACTCACAAGGAGCTCACAGGCAGCAGCGGTGCAAGCTTCTCACACTCACAAGAACTAGATCACAGGCAGCAGCGGTGCAAGCCTCTCACACTCACAAGAACTAGATCACAGGCAGCAGAGGTGCAAGCTTCACATACTCACAGGAAGGAGATCACAGGCATCAGCGGTGCAAGCTCCCCCCACTCATGAGAAAGAGATCACAGGCAGCAGTGGTGCAAGCTTCTCACACTCACAAGGAGATCATAGGCAGCAGCAGTGCAAGCTTCTCGTGCTCACAAGGAGATCACAGGCAGCAGCGGTGCAAGCTTCTGAAACTCACAAGAAGGAGATCACAGGCAGCAGTGGTGAAAGTTTCTCATACTCACAAGAAGGAGATCACAGGCAGCAGCAGTGCAAGCTTCTCATACTTGCGAGAAGGAGCTCACAGGCAGCAGCGGTACAAGCTTCCTATACTCACAAGGAGATCACAGGCAGCAGTGGTGCAGGCTTCTCATACTCACAAGGAGCTCACAGGCAGCAGCGGTGCAAGCCTCTCACACTCACAAGGAGATCACAGGCAGCAGTGGTGCAGGCTTCTCATACTCACAAGGAGATCACAGGCAGCAGCAGTGCAAGCTTCTCATACTCACAAGGAGATCACAGGCAGCAGTGGTGCAAGCTTCTCATACTCACAAGGAGATCACAGGCAGCAGTGGTGCAAGCTTCTCGTACTCAGAAGAAGGAGATCACAGGCAGCAGCGGTGCAAGCTTCTCATACTCACAAGAGATCACAGGCAGCAGCGGTGCAAGCCTCTCACACTCACAAGGAGATCACAGGCAGCAGTGGTGCAAGCTTCACATACTCACCATCAGGAGATCACAGGCAGCAGCAGTGCAAGTTTCTCATACTCACAAGAAGGAGATCACAGGCAGCAGCAGTGCAAGCTTCTCATACTCGCGAGAAGGAGCTCACAGGCAGCAGCGGTACAAGCTTCCTATACTCACAAGGAGATCACAGGCAGCAGTGGTGCAGGCTTCTCATACTCACAAGGAGATCACAGGCAGCAGCAGTGCAAGCCTCTCATACTCACAAGGAGCTCACAGGCAGCAGTGGTGCAGGCTTCTCATACTCACAAGGAGATCACAGGCAGCAGCAGTGCAAGCCTCTCATACTCACAAGGAGCTCACAGGCAGCAGCGGTGCAAGCTTCTCACACTCACAAGAACTAGATCACAGGCAGCAGCGGTGCAAGCCTCTCACACTCACAAGGAGATCACAGGCAGTAGCGGTGCAAGCTTCTCATACTCACAAGGAGCTCACAGGCAGCAGCGGTGCAAGCTTCTCACACTCACAAGAACTAGATCACAGGCAGCAGTGGTGCAAGCCTCTCACACTCACAAGGAGATCACAGGCAGCAGTGGTGCAAGCTTCACATACTCACAGGAAGGAGATCACAGGCAGCAGCAGTGCAAGCTTCTCTTACTCACAAGAAGGAGATTACAGGCAGCAGCGGTGCAAGCTTCTCACACTCACAAGAACTAGATCACAGGCAGCAGCGGTGCAAGCTTCTCACACTCACAAGGAGACGACAGGCAGCAGAGGTGCAAGCTTCTGAAACTCACAAGAAGGAGATCACAGCAGCAGCAGTGCAAGTTTCTCATACTCACAAGAAGGAGATCACAGGCAGCAGCAGTGCAAGCTTCTCATACTCGCGAGAAGGAGCTCACAGGCAGCAGCGGTACAAGCTTCCTATACTCACAAGGAGATCACAGGCAGCAGTGGTGCAGGCTTCTCATACTCACAAGGAGCTCACAGGCAGCAGCGGTGCAAGCTTCTCACACTCACAAGAACTAGATCACAGGCAGCAGCGGTGCAAGCCTCTCACACTCACAAGAACTAGATCACAGGCAGCAGAGGTGCAAGCTTCACATACTCACAGGAAGGAGATCACAGGCATCAGCGGTGCAAGCTCCCCCCACTCATGAGAAAGAGATCACAGGCAGCAGTGGTGCAAGCTTCTCACACTCACAAGGAGATCATAGGCAGCAGCAGTGCAAGCTTCTCGTGCTCACAAGGAGATCACAGGCAGCAGCGGTGCAAGCTTCTGAAACTCACAAGAAGGAGATCACAGGCAGCAGTGGTGCAAGTTTCTCATACTCACAAGAAGGAGATCACAGGCAGCAGCAGTGCAAGCTTCTCATACTTGCGAGAAGGAGCTCACAGGCAGCAGCGGTACAAGCTTCCTATACTCACAAGGAGATCACAGGCAGCAGTGGTGCAGGCTTCTCATACTCACAAGGAGCTCACAGGCAGCAGCGGTGCAAGCCTCTCACACTCACAAGGAGATCACAGGCAGCAGTGGTGCAGGCTTCTCATACTCACAAGGAGATCACAGGCAGCAGCAGTGCAAGCTTCTCATACTCACAAGGAGATCACAGGCAGCAGTGGTGCAAGCTTCTCATACTCACAAGGAGATCACAGGCAGCAGTGGTGCAAGCTTCTCGTACTCACAAGGAGATCACAGGCAGCAGTGGTGCAAGCTTCACATACTCACAGGAAGGAGATCACAGGCAGCAGCAGTGCAAGCTTCTCTTACTCACAAGAAGGAGATTACAGGCAGCAGCGGTGCAAGCTTCTCACACTCACAAGAACTAGATCACAGGCAGCAGTGGTGCAAGCCTCTCACACTCACAAGGAGATCACAGGCAGCAGTGGTGCAAGCTTCACATACTCACAGGAAGGAGATCACAGGCAGCAGCAGTGCAAGCTTCTCTTACTCACAAGAAGGAGATTACAGGCAGCAGCGGTGCAAGCTTCTCACACTCACAAGAACTAGATCACAGGCAGCAGCGGTGCAAGCTTCTCACACTCACATGGAGATCACAGGCAGCAGCGGTGCAAGCTTCTCACACTCAAGTCAAGTCAAGTCAAAATCCTTTATTCGACTGTCAGAGAAGCAGTCATAAAAGCACAAAAAATACATTATTATACAATTCATGCAAGATTTATAAAAACACACATAATTTTATATGGGTTGGCAGTTCACGAGAGAGTTAAAAATGCAATAGGCCAATATAAAATGAAATAAAAATGAAAATGCCTGTTTAAGACATGATTTCAAGTTTAGTGCAAGTCATCTGGGGATCAACCTTCCATGCTTAATCTGAACTTCCGGGCTGTTTTTAAAAACTTACAGATAAAAAAGGTACTGTCATCAGACAGCATCTGAAGATATAAAAGTGCAGGCTTAATCTGTACAAAGTTCAGCTTTTTAAGCAAGGGTTTTAAAAACATTTGTCTTGGACTTGAATAATAAGGACATAGAAATAAAAAGTGAGCCAGGTCTTGCGGAGACATGTTGTCGCAGCCGCAAGCTGGCAACACTTGACCTCTATGTGCTCCACTCGGCACAGCTAAAATCAAGTGGTAGAGACCAAATCGGAATCTGCTCAACAGGAAGCGCTCGTATCTGGTAATGCTCCATGTTAAGTATGGTTCACAGAACACACATGTCTTTGTTAGTGTATGATTCCTAACACTGGACTTCTTCATCTCGGTGTCTTCCCTGGCAAGTTGTCGCTTTAACATGAAAGTGTTTTTTACAAAATCAACATCCTTCTTTGTAGCATGCTGTGGTGTTAAATATAAGTCCAATCTACCCAGATCTTTGCAACATTTTTTAATATAGTTCATCCAGGGTATTTTAAGATGTCCTTCCCAGGTGAGGGCTTCAGCGAGGATGCTGTGCGTCAAGGGTATAAGTGCATTGCGCCAACAGTTTAGCCAACAGAGTAAAGGGTTTGCAGCAATTCTGTCTCCTAGGTACGGAGTGCCCAGTTCCTCATGTACAGAGAAATTTGCGGTGCTTTTGGGCAAGCTCAGAACCTGTTTTAAAAAGTTATTTTCTAGTGTTACCAGAGCTTCTACTGATGCGAAACCCCACAGCTCACTCCCGTAACATGCCACCGCTACACTTTTAGCCTGATATAATTTCATTATAGCGGACACTGGGGTGTTACCTATTTTGCGTGCAAAGTCTAATATCCCGAAGTTGGTTCTTAATAACTCGCCTTTCTTTTTATTTATAGCGGGGCCCCAAGAAAGTTTGTGGTCGAATAGTACTCCCAGATATGAAAATGTTTTTGTTAACGGTATGCTTTCTCCGTTGACTGAAAAGGGATATCGTTTTTTGGGGGCTTTTCCGACCGTCATAATAAAAGATTTGGAGTTATTAATATTCAGATCGCGTGAGGTCATGAATTGGAAGAAAGAACTCAACAACTTTTGAAGACCTAAAGCGGTTCTGGATATCAAGACAGCGTCGTCCGCATATAGTAGGACCGGCACCCCTGTTTTCCCAATACGAGGGTAATCTGTGTTAGTTTTTACCAAATGATCCTCAAGTCCATTGATGTACAAGTTAAAAAGAAAAGGTGCTAGAATACAGCCCTGTCTGACGCCTCGGTTAATATTAAACTCTCTCGTAACTTTCAGGTCTTTTGTGTACCGGACATTGGCACGTGTGTCATTATGTAGGTCGGCCAGGAAATTGATTAGGTTATTTTCCACACCCATGTTTTGCAGGATTTCCCATAGTTTGCTCCTCTCGACGCAGTCGAAGGCCGAGGAGAGGTCCATAAAGGCCATATACAACGTTCCCTCTCTGGCTTGGGTGTATTTACCACTTATCAGGTATAGATTCAGACATTGTGTAGTTGTTGCATGTCCCGGTCTGAATCCATACTGCGCTGGGGTCATTATATTATTTTGTTTGGCCCAAGCATTCAGCCGATTTAAAAGAACCCCTCCCACTACCTTCGCTACTGAGTTAATCAGTGAAATTGGTCTGTAGCAGACGGCTTTTGTTCTGTCGCCCTTTTTGTAAACCGGGACGATAGTGGATGCTCCCCAGGATTTAGGGGCTCCCACTTCAACCCCGGCGTTAATGACAGACGTAAGAATTGGAGCCCATAAGGCGATGTTAGATTTGAATAGGTCTGGTGGAAGACCGTCAGGGCCCGGTGCTTTGTTGCTAGAAAGACCAAGAATCCCTAATTCAGTTTCTTTAATAGAGAAATGTAGAGGGCTGCTTTCGGGGAGATGAGGTAATTTTTTTGACTGTGGAGCTTCACTCTTAAAGATAGATCCGAAATGGGTGATCCAGTCATTCTCTGGTATGACTGTGCCGAGACTCTCAGCGGTCGGGTCGTCAAAAAGAGGTTTATTAATTATTTTCCAGAACTTTGAGCTATTGCCCAAAATAGAGGGGTCGAGCAAAGATTCCCATGTTTTAATTTTTATGGATTTTTTGCATGAGGCAATTGCATTTTTGTAGTCTGCTCGGAGGGCCTTCACCAATGCTAGATTTCTTGGTTTACTTTTGAGAGCAGCCTTTAATTTGCGGTTGGCAGAAGAACAGGCATGATCAAACCATCGTGGGTTGTGAACAGTTGATCCCTTGGCAGTTACAGTCAGAAATTTTTCTATCCTTCTGGTCACCACTGCAAAGGCAGATAGAACACATTCGGGTGAGGCAGAGTCTGTGGCACAGAGCTTGAGTTCAGGTTCACAGTCTTTAGTGACTATCTCATACAGCTTGTCACTATTTACCAAGTTCCACTTCAAGCGACGGTTGTTGTTTACTGGCTTAAGTATCCCAGGATCCTTGATATTATTTCGGAGTATGGAAGAATCACATTGAAGCTCAAGATGTAAGGGGTTATGATCACTGTGAGTGCTCATAAGGATATCAAACTTAAGAACCAGTTGGGCCACTTCTGCCGAAAGAAGGATATGGTCTATGATGGACCCTGACTCAGATCCTTTATAGGAGGGATTTTCATAGATGAAAGAGTCCTCTTTCAGAGATAGTGCCAGAGTCATATTCGTGGAATCCATTAAGGTGTTTAATTTTGATCCACGGTGGCAGTGTGTGAAATGAAGACCTGTTTTAAGATCACAGCCCAACGATCCCAAGGTTGTCAGAAGAGGGTTACCGCAAATGTGCGTATTGAAATCGCCAAGGAGTATTTTGTCCTGTGATAATTTAGTCCAATTTTCGGCTAGACAGTTTGTAAGGTTGTCGATATTACAATCACTTGGGTTTGCAACAGAGTTATAGAAGTTAATCAGCGTTATAACTTTTTTCCCCCTTTTGAGTGTAACGATCTGGATACTCCTGCTATCCAACTGCACATGATTGATCAGCATTTTAAGGGACAGACTGATAAATATTGCCAGGCCCCCCTTTGCCCTGCCGCTAGGTGAGGGGGATGCGTGAACAAAGAAACTTTGGAATCCCTCAATGAAAGTGTTGCCATTTATCAACCAGGTTTCTTGGAAACACAAGATAGTGTACTTCCTGACAAAGGCCACCCATGATGGATCATCGATTTTAGAGGCCAGTCCAGCAATGTTCCAAGACAAAATTTTGATGGGGTTTGAAATAATCTGCTCTGATTTGAGATCAGAATTTGTGTTGGAGAGGGAGTGCGGTTCTGAGGTGGTCCCTGTCATCAACTTAGACCTTGGATTCTCAGGTAATGAGTTAGATTGTAAAGCTATGGTCTTAGATGGACTACCTACTTCGGTCACTGACAGAGCATGAGCTTGGTGTGCTCGAGGGCTGACTGTGTAGCTCGATTTCGTTGTGGAGGTGGAAGTTACTAGGCAGGCTAGATGGGAGGTGGCTGTTGTCACTGCAATAATATCATTTTCTGAGGGATTCCTTGCTTTAACAGAAATAGTTTCAGGGAAGGGATCAGATGACAGTCAGTCAACCTCGTCCAAATGGTCGTAGTTGTAAAGAGCATCATATCTATTAGCAGTAGGAAACCCGTATTCCTCGAATTGAACAGTAACAGGGTTATAGGCGCGGTAAAGACCGTGCCTTTGTCGTACAGCTGTCTCAAATGGTTGCTGGTTGTATACTTTAAATCCCCGTGGTTGAGTGTATGGATGGAGATCTAAACCCATTGGGCTATCAGGTCTGGGTAGAGCAGGGGCCAGCCAAGGTTGGAGATTAGGCTGTGTTTTGTGCCATCCTTCTTGAGTGTAGTTATATTTGGTTTTGTTCCTACGTGAGTCTGAGCGGGCTGGATAGAAGTAGCTCAATCCCATGGTCCTAATCAGGCTACTTGTCCCCAGACTCCTCCAATCTGCGATGAATTTTGCCGGTCCTAGATGTTTAAAGGTGACCACAATGCAGTCGCCATCTGTGGATTTGAAACGAGTGCCCACCCACTCTACCCTTTTGACTTGGTGTATAGTTCCTATTATATTTTGAGGGAGGGGCCTATGTATGGAAAGCCATTGCATGATTTTATTCCTCAGTTCCTCCCGCGTTTCCTCCCTGTTATCACCGACTTTGGGCACCCCAATCATGACTATCGTGTAGGGGTTGGCCTGTGGAGGAAGGTTGATATGTAATAGTGAACTTGTGGTAGTAGGTTTGGTAGGATGAGCTCCTATTTCTTGAGTATTAATTTTAGGAGGCGCCGTGCAATTCTTGTTCTTCGATGCACCTATGTTTGTATTAGGTGAATGACCTTCTGTAGCCCACTCACTGGCCTCGTCATCCTCATCTATTTGATTATTTGATTTATTGGTTGTAGGAGTCGTTATGTTCACGGTGGGTTTAGGGACTGTTTGAGACTTTATTGTTTGGTCTGTTGTGGGTAGGCACTTTGGTTGTGGATTATGTTGTTTTTCTATGTTCTTTACTGCGTTGCCATTTTTTTTGGAATTTTTTACATTAAGTGTAGTTGATGAAGGGACAAAGAGAGAGGGCGTGTTAGTTGAGTTGAGTAATCTAAGGATACTGGAAGATATATCATTTTGGGTCCAATTTGATGACTAATAGGTTGAAGAAGAGTTTTAATTAGAGTTTCAATTTCTCTCATAAAGGGGAAACTCAAGGTACTCTTCTTATCAATATGTCCTGTTTCCTCATTAACTACAGGATTTCCCAAATTGGACTTAGCTTTTCCGTCTGAGACGTATAGATCTGGGGAAGTTGGAAGGGTTTCCCCGTATTTTGGTCCAGAGGGTTCCACTATGCCTTTCTTCTGTCACATATCTTTAAGTGATCGTTTGGGTTTGCTAGAGGGTAGGTGGGTTTTCCTCGTAGGGAGTTTGGTTCTAGGCTTTTTCCGTTTAATCTTTGGCGATTTATGTAGTGTTGGTGGTTGTGGTTCTGTTAAGACAATGACCGGTAGGGCATTTTCCTCGGTCCCAGCATCCGATAACAAAGGGATATCGGTTGACTGCAGGTCATTTTTTGCGCTGTTAGATATGACCATTATACTGTTATCCTGATTGTTAGCTAGTAACTCCAAGGAAAAAGAGTTAGAGGGTTTTTCTTTAATATGTGATCCAGGTAACTCCGAAAAGGATTGTGTGAGTAGAGACTCCTGGGATGAGATAGTGTCATCCATATTTTGATCGTCATAGGTAATATGAGAGGACAGGTCAGGAAAGCATAGGTTAGGTGTCAAGGAGAGTCTCCTCTCAGTGTCCTGAATAGCATCCGCCACGACATTGATGGTTTTTTGGAGCATTTTATCTATGGCGGTTATAGTGGGCAATGGTGTACTCACTGTTTTTAGTCTGCTGGTAGATCTTGTCGCCATCGGTGTTTTAGTTATTTTAGACATCATCGAACAGTGGTATCAGCCCCTTTGCTTTTCAAAGATACTGGTTTGGGAATAGACTTGGAGTGGTAGCCCGTCCCGGCCGCCTCAGGCCCCTGAGGGCCACAGAGGGCCCGCCCTTTGCCCGGGCTTCGCCCCGGGCGTCCCGCTCGCGTCCCGCGACGCTGAGGGCTTTCGCTTTTATTGGCCCCTCCCGGCGCTTCAGGCGCGTCGGGGAACGCACCGCCGCAGTGCCTGTCGGGATTTGCAGTCCCGAGGCGGCGGCGCGACTGGTGGCGGGATTACGGTCTCCTTGTTTGAGTGGTCTGCTGATTAGGCTGGTCTCCGTGCGCTGTTTCCTTGCACGCGCTGTCAGGTAGGGCTCTCTCTCAATTTGGTGATTTTTTTCTCCTCCCCCCGCTCCACCGAGGGCTTTCGCTTTTATTGGCCCCTCCCGGCGCTTCAGGCGCGTCGGGGAACGCGCCGCCGCAGTGCCTGTCGGGATTTGCAGTCCCGAGGCGGCGGCGCGACTGGTGGCGGGATTACGGTCTCCTTGTTTGAGTGGTCTGCTGATTAGGCTGGTCTCCGTGCGCTGTTTCCTTGCACGCGCTGTCAGGTAGGGCTCTCTCTCAATTTGGTGATTTTTTTCTCCTCCCCCCGCTCCACCGAGGGCTTTCGCTTTTATTGGCCCCTCCCGGCGCTTCAGGCGCGTCGGGGAACGCGCCGCCGCAGTGCCTGTCGGGATTTGCAGTCCCGAGGCGGCGGCGCGACTGGTGGCGGGATTACGGTCTCCTTGTTTGAGTGGTCTGCTGATTAGGCTGGTCTCCGTGCGCTGTTTCCTTGCACGCGCTGTCAGGTAGGGCTCTCTCTCAATTTGGTGATTTTTTTCTCCTCCCCCCGCTCCACCGAGGGCTTTCGCTTTTATTGGCCCCTCCCGGCGCTTCAGGCGCGTCGGGGAACGCGCCGCCGCAGTGCCTGTCGGGATTTGCAGTCCCGAGGCGGCGGCGCGACTGGTGGCGGGATTACGGTCTCCTTGTTTGAGTGGTCTGCTGATTAGGCTGGTCTCCGTGCGCTGTTTCCTTGCACGCGCTGTCAGGTAGGGCTCTCTCTCAATTTGGTGATTTTTTTTCCTCCTCCCCCCGCTCCACCGAGGGCTTTCGCTTTTATTGGCCCCTCCCGGCGCTTCAGGCGCGTCGGGGAACGCGCCGCCGCAGTGCCTGTCGGGATTTGCAGTCCCGAGGCGGCGGCGCGACTGGTGGCGGGATTACGGTCTCCTTGTTTGAGTGGTCTGCTGATTAGGCTGGTCTCCGTGCGCTGTTTCCTTGCACGCGCTGTCAGGTAGGGCTCTCTCTCAATTTGGTGATTTTTTTCTCCTCCCCCCGCTCCACCGAGGGCTTTCGCTTTTATTGGCCCCTCCCGGCGCTTCAGGCGCGTCGGGGAACGCGCCGCCGCAGTGCCTGTCGGGATTTGCAGTCCCGAGGCGGCGGCGCGACTGGTGGCGGGATTACGGTCTCCTTGTTTGAGTGGTCTGCTGATTAGGCTGGTCTCCGTGCGCTGTTTCCTTGCACGCGCTGTCAGGTAGGGCTCTCTCTCAATTTGGTGATTTTTTTCTCCTCTCACACTCACAAGAACTAGATCACAGGCAGCAGCGGTGCAAGCTTCTCACACTCACAAGGAGATCATAGGCAGCAGCAGTGCAAGCTTCTCATACTCACAAGGAGATCACAGGCAGCAGTGGTGCAAGCTTCTGAAACTCACAAGAAGGAGATCACAGCAGCAGCAGTGCAAGTTTCTCATACTCACAAGAAGGAGATCACAGGCAGCAGCAGTGCAAGCTTCTCATACTCGCGAGAAGGAGCTCACAGGCAGCAGCGGTACAAGCTTCCTATACTCACAAGGAGATCACAGGCAGCAGTGGTGCAGGCTTCTCATACTCACAAGGAGCTCACAGGCAGCAGCGGTGCAAGCTTCTCACACTCACAAGAACTAGATCACAGGCAGCAGCGGTGCAAGCCTCTCACACTCACAAGGAGATCACAGGCAGCAGTGGTGCAAGCTTCACATACTCACAGGAAGGAGATCACAGGCATCAGCGGTGCAAGCTTCTCATATTCACAAGGAGATCACAGGCAGCAGTGGTGCAAGCTTCACATACTCACAGGAAGGAGATCACAGGCATCAGCGGTGCAAGCTTCTCACACTCACAAGGAGATCATAGGCAGCAGCAGTGCAAGCTTCTCATACTCACAAGGAGATCACAGGCAGCAGTGGTGCAAGCTTCTCACTCTCATAATAAGGAGATCACAGGCAGCAGCGGTGCAAGCTTCTCACACTCACAAGGAGATCATAGGCAGCAGTGGTGCAAGCTTCTCATACTCACAAGGAGATCACAGGCAGCAGTGGTGCGAGCTTCTCACACTCACAAGAAGGAGATCACAGGCAGCAGCGGTGCAAGCTTCTCATACTCACAAGGAGATCACAGGCAGCAGTGGTGCAAGCTTCTCATACTCACAAAAAGGAGATCACAGGCAGCAGCGGTGCAAGCTTCTCACACTCACAAGGAGATCATAGGCAGCAGTGGTGCAAGCTTCTCATACTCACAAGGAGATCACAGGCAGCAGTGGTGCGAGCTTCTCACACTCACAAGAAGGAGATCACAGGCAGCAGCGGTGCAAGCTTCTCATACTCACAAGGAGATCACAGGCAGCAGTGGTGCAAGCTTCTCATACTCACAAAAAGGAGATCACAGGCAGCAGCGGTGCGAGCTTCTCACACTCACAAGGAGATCACAGGCAGCAGTGGTGCAAGCTTCTCGTGCTCACAAGGAGATCACAGGCAGCAGCGGTGCAAGCTTCTCACACTCACAAGGAGATCAGAGGCAGCAGCGGTGCAAGCTTCTCGTGCTCACAAGGAGATCACAGGCAGCAGCGGTGCAAGCTTCTCACACTCACAAGGAGATCACAGGCAGCAGCGGTGCAAGCTTCTCACACTCACAAGGAGATCACAGGCAGCAGTGGTGCGAGCTTCCCTCGCACACCCACAGCAGGTACTGTGCACAGGCAGCAGCAGCAACCATGGAAAGCACGAGCAGCAGGTGCAGAGGTCTCCCTCATGAAACAGGCCAAGCACCGGAAGCAGGAGTAGTGCTAACCTGCATTACCCCCTCACCCATCCGCCTCACACAGGGGCTTATTTACAAGAGGCTTGCGCAAGCGGGTGCGTCACGTTGCATAACATACCGGTGGTGCAAGCTGCTGACTAATATTTAAGAGCACACGTAAAGCCACCCTGCATGCCTTTACGTGTTCTTGTGAATATCATCCCTTTTCACACAACACTTTGCGTGATAGGGGTGTGACATGTTTTGTGACTGTTGGTGCTCACAGGCAACGCTCATGTTCACTGATGCATTTCCAGATTTATGAGCAATCGTAAACCTGGAAATGCGTCGGAATGCTACGCCACCCCAGGGGTGGCATAGCAAGGCGCAACAAGGCGAGAAGTTTTCGTTACTCCTTGTTTTTTTCCCCTTTTAATGCATGCCACATTCTACAGCATGCATCGGAAGTGGAAATCACCTCAATTTATTGTTTTTGTGCAGGAGGGTGCACAAAAACAATCTCCCCACAAGGCAGGCATTCTTTACCATGGTGCAAGGGTGTCTGTGCCGGTGCATAGCAGCAGTTTGTGCACCAGCGCAGCGAAAAGCACAGAGATGCAACATGTTGTTGTAAATATGTCCCATTCCTGTGCTTCTAAACTAACACAGTGCGGTGCAGCAAAATGACTTGTGACACCGCACTGCTTTAGTTTCTCCTAAACAGAGCCCACAGTCCCTACGCGATGAGCTGTCCTTCACCCTCACAGACATTGCTTACCTAATCCAACCTCAAAAATCTACTCCCAGTGCCCAACTCAGTACACCTAGGAGCCCAGAAGACCACTTCCTGTTTCTTTCTTCTGTCCTAGTCAAATTGTTTGGTTGCTACGACTAGGGTGACCAGAATTTTTAAAGCAAAAAAACAGGACATTTCACAAAAATAGAAGAAGGACTTTAATGTTACGACGCCTGGTCACCCTAGCCATGACCTAAGGTTCGGCCATTTTATAATATCTATGCCCTCTGATCTTCTTGAGTTTTAACTATGCCTTTTCCTTTCACTGAGGTCTGCCATGCTGTTCTCATTTTCCAGCAGGTTTCGGTCTCACTGCCATGTTGGGCTGACTGGACCGATACCCGTTGATCAAACGGCTCGCGAAGCGGTCATTTCGCGCGAGGTAGACGCCCTTGAATCTTTTATTGGGAGGTCTGGTTATGCGCATAAGGCCATTTATATGTGAGTAGTAGAATACACAATTATTTAAACATGCCAAGGTAGTATCCACCACCAGACCTCTCCGTAGACTGAAAATACAGCCAGAATATATGCAAATCTCCGTGATCAGAGGTCATCACCAGGTCTGTAAAAATATACTGTTTTATGTCTTTAAGTGGGCCGGGTCTCGCCGGGTCTGAGCACCAGCAGTTTTTAGGTTTCGCCTGGCGTAGCACTGCGCAGCAGTGCCCGCGCAGGCGAAACCTTATGTTTACCAGTACGGAGCTTTTTCCCGCCTCTCTCTTTCATTGGCTAGCTCCATAAATGGAGGCTAGCCATTGGAAGAGAGACCTGTCCTTAATTGTCTGAGCAGATTCGTGGGCGTTCCCTAGATTTTTTCGCATCCCGCCTCTTTTAGAACGTCAAGCGGCGGTGGGAGGTATATTTTTTTAGGGCATGTTTTTTGTTATTTTCGTCCTGCCTTTTGCAGGAGTGGGCTGCGTTTTGTTTCCTTTCATCTCTGTGTGCGTGGGGACTGTGCCGCGGACTCGACCCGGATTTTGTATTTTTTGCGTTCTTTTTTTGGGCATGATTTTGTATTTTTGCTTACGGGGAATCGGAAGGAAGGGAGCCCGAATGGATTACTGAAAAAATTCTGAGGGAAAGGAAAGCGAAGGGATACCCGACTGCATCACCCACAGCAGAGGCGTCCAATGATTCTCAACTGCGAACCAATGCAGAGAAATGGGGAAACTTCAATCCAAGCATGGTCAGTGTTTTTTTCTCGTTTTACCAGCCTTCTCCCTTGCCTTTCATCATGTCATGCATGCAGTAAACCAAGTTTAACTTTACCCCTTATCTTTTTTTTTCATATCTCACCCACTACCCCCTTCTTCCACGGACCTGATGGGCAGCTGCTGTGTGCAAACCCAGAGAAAGTCCTGATGGTACGACATCTTTATTATTCCCCCAATAGCTCCCTCTGCTCGGCAAACTTTTCTTTTTGCTTCGGATAGTTTGAAATTCTTTTTTTTCGTGTCAACCTCAAACCCCCACCCCTGTCCTCATTTTAAAGACACTATTTCCTACGCTGGCTCCCCAATTGTCAAAGTTGTAACATGGGTCATTTCACATGAAAACGCTGGCCAAGCTGTACCATTTTCTCAGGAGGAAGGAACCCGTGGTCATGGGAACTTGCACCCAATTTGTGTGACCACATTACTAGCATTATCCTGGCAATCTTTTTTAATGTATTTTTTTACAATGTATAGTTTAACCACTGTTTAAAACTTTTACACTGAATGCATTTGTCCATAATAGTTTTGAGCAGTAGCGGACCCATATGCATTTCTTAAAGTGAATGGTGACTAGCGAGTTGAGTGTAGGTCCGTTGAGAGCCGCGGGGTCTGCAGCTGGGGGGCCACGGTGCGCTGCTGTGTTTCTGCTCCCATGGTCTAGCTCATCGAAGCCCTGAAGTGCCTGTCTTTTTGTTTCCTCGCAGGGGACAGTTTTGCAGTGAATGCCTGCCTGGCTCGCAAGGGGATCGAAGACTGGATGGTGAAGCAGAAATGTTCGGGCAGTGTGGGCTCTTCAGGACCCCAGAACCAGGTCTGTCGTCATAAGGCTGGCTGCGCGTTCCACCACTCCAGGGTACGTAGGGACGAACACATGCCTCCCCACCCCCCCGTTCTCGCCTTTCAGTCAATATTGCGTCTGTGTCTGCACAGACCTTCAAAAGCCAGCGTGCGCTTTCAGTGGGCTGCAGAAGCATCTTTGCGTAAAGTTGTCAGGCAAAAAAAGTATTTATAAACTCCTGTGTAACCTATTTCATCCTAAGCAGCGCCTTATATTGTAGAGCACCACCTGGTTATCAGCATATGCACTTACGGACTTTGAGAAAGAGTTTTGGCACACTCTTTAAAACTTTTCTACAGTGACACGTATACCATGCATCATCGCCATCCTCACGGGCTAGCTCTGCCCCAGCGTAAGGCGCTGTGAAATTTGCTGTTACTGCACCTATTATCTCCTCAAATGGTTACAGTAATATGTGCTTTGTGGGGCTCGCAGTGTTTGGGGGGGCTTGCAGTGTGTGTGGGGGCTCTGTGTGGGTGTGTGAGGGGGGCTTACAGTGTGTGGGGGGCTCTGTGTGGGTGTGTGGGGGGGCCTCTGGGTGGGTGTGTGGGGGGGCCCTGTGTGGGTGTTTGGGGGGGACCTGTGTGGGTGTTTGGGGGGGACCTGTGTGGGTGTTTGGGGGGGACCTGTGTGGGTGTTTGGGGGGCTCTGTGTGGGGGGCTCTGTGTGGGTGTGTGGGGGGGCCCTGTGTGGGTGTTTGGGGGGGACCTGTGTGGGTGTTTGGGGGGCTCTGTGTGGGGGGCTCTGTGTGGGTGTGTGGGGGGCTCTGTGTGGGTGTGTGGGGGGCTCTGTGTGGGTGTGTGGGGGGCCCTGTGTGGGTGTTTGGGGGGCCCTGTGTGGGTGTTTGGGGGGCTCTGTGTGGGGGGCTCTGTGTGGGTGTGTGGGGGGCTCTGTGTGGGTGTGTGGGGGGCCCTGTGTGGGTGTTTGGGGGGCCCTGTGTGGGTGTTTGGGGGGGCTCTGTGTGGGGGGCTCTGTGTGGGTGTGTGGGGGGCTCTGTGTGGGTGTGTGTGGGGGGCTCTGTGTGGGTGTGTGTGGGGGTCCTCTGTGTGGGTGTGTGGGGGGGCTCTGTGTGGGTGTGTGTGTGGGGGGCTCTGTGTGTGTGGGGGGGCTCTGTGTGGTGGGGGCTCTGTGTGGGTGTGTGGAGGGCTCTGTGTGGGGGGGGCTCGCAGTGTGTGTGGGGGCTCTGTGTGGGTGTGTGGGGGGGCTCTGTGTGGCTGTGTGTGGGGAGCTGTGTGTGGGGGGCTCTGTGTGGGGGGCCCTGTGTCTGTGGGTGGGAGCTCTGTGTGGAGGGGCTCTGTGTGGGTGTGTGGGGGCTCTGTGTGGGGGGGCTCTGTGTGGGTGTGTGTGGGGGCTCTGTGTGGGTGTGTGAGGGGGCTCTGTGTGGCTGTGTGTGGGGAGCTGTGTGTGGGTGTTAGACGGGGACCCGGAGGGTCGGCCGAGTACAGGGGGGAGAGGCCTCGGGTGAGGACCGTCTCCAGTGATCGTACAGACACGTAACTTCCCCCCCACAAATGGACACCACACAGGGATGCGATCTGCACACTTTATATAGGATTCTTGAGGCAAGGTTATCAACGATACAGTGGGGGCAGGACACGAGGATCCTCCCAATTCTAGTCACTGTAGGGTAAGGGGTAGCGGGACAGTCTTAGTACCGGTCCGGTACAAGGGCGGCCAAAAGGAGCTCACAATCCTCGAGCTCAGGGATCTGGAAGGTCGGGCCACGGCAGCGCCAGCAGGCTAGGTTGAAAGTTCTCGGCAAGGAGGGCCGCGGCAGCGCCAGCAGGCTAGGATGATGGTTCTCGGTAAGGAGGGCCGTGGCAGCGCCAGCAGGCTACGATGGTGATTTCTTTGCAGAGGGGCCGCGGCAGCGCCAGCAGGCAAGAGCGATAGTTCACAAGGATGGGCCGCGGCAGCGCCAGCAGGTCCGGACGAAGATGCACGTTGCAGAGGGCCGCGGCAGCGCCAGCAGGCTTCGGAGATGGGTTCACAAGGCAAGGCTGCGGCAGCGCCAGCAGTCCGTCAGGGATGAGTTCTTCAAGGTGTCTCTCGACTCCAGGATACAACTGCCTTCCTGCTCTGGAGCTGCCCCAGTTATAGGTCTGGTCTCCTTTGATGTCCGGACCCTCGCGCCTGGAGGTCGGGAGGTCCGGGATGAGGGAGTCCAGACACCCAGCAGGGGGGTGGAGCCAGCGCCCGGGAAGGCCGGGGACGATCGGCACCTGGTGGGGGAGAGCCATCGACACTCCTTTCTCCCATTGACCTGCCAAGTGGTCTCTTCACCTCCTGGGTGGATGGTGGTGCCTCGATGTCAGGGCCTGGCCAGGCCCAGGGTTGGGGTCGCGTCGAGGCCACGCGGCCTCGTGATGCAGTGTCCAAGATGGCGGCTGGACCGGGGCAATGGTGCTGACGGGGGCCCGGGTCAGCCGATGCTTGGGTGTTCGGGAGCAGGCGTCCCGTTGGGGACGGGTTACGGGTTGCTTCGGTGGGTTGCCGGGATTGTTCTTTCTGGGGACACAGGGAGAGCCGGTGTCCGGGCCTCATCATGCGGGGAGGGAGCGGGCCTTCCACGAGGCCTGTCCAACATGCGTCCCCCCCAGCTGAAGGCAGGGAGAGTCACCCATCCTCTTGGGTACTCTCCTCGCCGAGGCGGAAAAAGCGTGACAGGCCGTCCGCGTTGGCGTGGTCCTGGTCAGGATGATGCTCCACCGTGAAGTCCATTCCCTGCAGGGAGATGGACCATCGCAACAGTTTTGGGTTCTCCCCCCGCATCTGCATCAGCCATTGCAGGGGTCGGTGGTCTGTCTGTACCCTGAAATGGGTACCGAAGAGGTAGGGCCGGAGTTTCTTGAGGGCCCACACCACTGCGAAGGCCTCCCGCTCGATGGTGCTCCAGCGCTGTTCTCGAGCCAGCAGGCGTCGGCTGATGAAGGCCACTGGCTGATCGACCCCCTCGGCGTTGAGTTGAGAGAGGACTGCCCCAACGCCATGATCCGAGGCATCCGTCTGGACTATGAATTCCCGGCTGTAGTCGGGGGCCTGAAGCACGGGGGCGGTGCACATGGCGGTCTTCAACTTCTCGAAGACCGCTTGACAGTCCGGAGTCCAGTTGACTGTTTTGGGGTTTTTCTTGGATGTGAGTTCTGTGAGGGGCCCCACAATGCTGCCATAGTCCTTTACAAACCGCCGGTAGTATCCGGTGAGCCCCAGGAAGGCTCGGACCTCGGTTTGGGTGACAGGTGGTTGCCAGGACTGGATGGCAGCGATCTTGAGCTGAAGGGGGGCCACCAGACCGCTCCCCACTTGGTGTCCGAGGTAGGTCACGGACCCCTGGCCAATCTGGCATTTGCTGGCTTTGATGGTGAGGCCGGCCTGCTGGAGGGCATGCAGGACTTCTCGGAGGTGGTGAAGGTGGTCTGCCCAGTGGCGACTGTACACAGCGATATCGTCCAGGTAGGCGGCGCTGAATTCTTCGAGGCCCGCCAGTACCTGGTTCACGAGCCGTTGGAAGGTAGCTGGAGCGTTTTGCATGCCGAATGGCATCACTTTGAAGTGGTAGTGGCCATCCGGGGTAGAGAAGGCGGATCGTTCTTGGGCCCTGGGGGTGAGGCCGATTTGCCAATAGCCCGCTGTTAGATCGAAGATGCTCAGGTAGCGGGCAGCCCCCATGCGGTCAACCAGCTCATCCGCCCGGGGGATGGGGTGAGCGTCGGTTCTGGTAACAGCGTTCAGACCCCGATAGTCTACACAGAACCGGAGCTCGGGGGCAACGCCCGGGGCGGCAGCCTTGGGGACCAGTACGACTGGGCTGGCCCAGGGGCTGTCGGATGGCTCGATCACTCCTAGAGCCAGCATGTGGGTGACTTCGTTCTGGATGCAGGTGCGCACCCGATCCGGCCCTGTGTCGAATGGGGGGACTATCCCCAGTGTCCACATCGTGAAGGCACCAGGGGGGGGACCCCGGGGGTGAGGGAAAACAGGTTTGCAAATTGTAGCAGGAGAGCTCGACAGTCTTGGCGCTGCTCTGGGGACAAGGCATCGGAGAGTCTGACCCCTTCTACTGAGCCATCTTTTTCACGGGTCCTCAGTAGGTCAGGGAGGGGCTCGGAGTCTTCTTCCGTCCCGCTATCTGTTGCCATCAGCAGGCTGAGCTCCGAGCGTACGAAGTGGGGTTTAAGTCTGTTGGCGTGGAGGACTCGTAGGGGGTTCCGGGAGGACTCCATGTCTAATAGGTAGGTGACAGGGCCCTTGCGCTCTATCACCTTGAAGGGTCCTGTCCACTTGTCCTGTAGGGCACAGGGTTCAACTGGAGACATCACCCAGACTTGTTGGCCTGGTTCGAACTCGATGGAGGAGGCATGCTGATCGTACCATTTCTTCATGTCCTCCTGACTGGCCTCAAGATTGGCTTTGGCGAGTTCCCTGAATCGCCGGGTCTGGTTGCGGAGGGTCAGGAGGTACTTATATACATCTGGAGGAGTCTTCTGGGGGGCCATCTCCCATCCTTCCTTGACCAGGCTGAGGGGGCCCCGGACGGGGTGTCCGTACAGGAGCTCAAAGGGACTGAAGCTGAGGGATTTCTGGGGAACTTCTCGATAGGCGAAGAGGAGGCACGGGAGCAGCACGTCCCATTGGCGACGTAGGGGTTCTTCTAGGCCCATGATCATTCCCTTGAGAGTGCGTTTAAACCGCTCGACCAGTCCATTTCCTTGCGGGTGATAAGGGGTCGTGAACCGGTAGGTGACCCCGCACTGTTGCCAGAGAGACCTCATGTACTTCGAGATAAAGTTCGTGCCCCTGTCGCTGACGACTTCCCGGGGGAAGCCCACTCGAGAGAAGATCCCCATCAGGGCTCGGCCTACCACGGGTGCTGTCACGGTCCGAAGAAGAATGGCCTCGGGATAGCGGGTGGCGTGGTCCACCAGGACTAGGATGAATCGGTGCCCCTGTGCCGTTCGGGGGTCTAGGGGCCCCACAATGTCTATTCCCACCCGCTCGAACGGGGTGGTGACGACGGGAAAGGGTTGTAAGGGTGCTTTGATCTTTCGGCCGCTCTTCCCGCTGGCCTGGCAGGTGGTTGGAGACATCATTTCGCATTTTGGGCCAGTAGAAGTGAGTTACCAGGCGGTTGTATGTTTTGTCTTGCCCCAGGTGCCCAGCAAGGGGGACATCGTGTGCCACGTTCAAAAGGAAATCTCTGAAGCGGAGGGGCACCACCAGCACCCGACTGGCCCCCAGCTCAGCAATTCTTTGCTCACTGTAGAGCAGGTCATTGTCCCAATAAATCCAGTGGGCCCCTGAGGTGTCTCCTGCGCTTTGGGCGAGGGCTTGCTGTCGGAGTCCCTCGAGGGAGGGACAGGTCTTCTGCTCTTGTCGGAATTGTTCCTGGGTGGGACCACCCTCTTGACGCCACTGGGCCAGTTCGGGAAGGTCCTGGAGTTGAACGGGCCTTTCTTCGTTCTGCTCTGGGGGATTGGCGCTTAGGGCGGCTCCCTCCGGGACGATCGGGGGAGGAGGTTCTGGCCATTCGGGTTCTTCGGGAGTGGAGATGGCGCGGGCGGCCATGGACCGGGTCGTTATGCAGGCCCATTCAGGGAGGCCCAACATCCCCAGGTGTTCTCTTCTTTCGACGGCTGCCCAGGGGGAACTTTCGAGGTCGTTCCCCAGGAGGCAGTCCACGGGTGCATCATCGCGGACAGTCACCTTCAGCATTCCGGACACTCCTCCCCATTCGAAGGGGACGCAGGCCATCCGACACAGGCTTTCTGAATTGTCGGCTGACCGGACGGGGCAAAGGACGTTCGGCAAGATCTGATCCGGGGTCACCAGATGACAGCGGACTGCCGTCACACTGGCCCCGGTGTCGCGTAGGGCTTCAGCCTGGCGCCCATTAATGTTGACCCACTGGCTGTATTTCCGCGTATTGGCAGGTAGGGGGGCCCGCGGAATCATGTCTCTTTCCCCTAGGCAGACCAGAGACATGGCGGCTGGTTCCCACTCGGGCTGGTCGGTCTCGTACTCTTCAGAATCTTCTGGGGTTTGCTCTTCCCCCAGGGCGGCGGCAGCGACCTGGCGGGGCATGAGGTTCTGGTTCTTCGGGCAATTAGGATCGTTGGCGTAGTGTCCGGGTCGCTGGCATCGGTGGCAAGTAACGTTGGCTCGGAACCCTGGACGCATCGGGGGGTTTCCCCTGCCGGCCGGGGGCGGGGTGTTGCTGGCGGGAGCCGACGGGACGGCATCTCTGCCCCGGCCCTGGCCTCCTCCTCCCCCTCGGGGGCGATGGGGTCCTTGGTTGGTTCTGTTCGGTTCGCTGGGCCCGTTGCGGGCAACTCGGGTGCTTTCCCATCGGTCAGCTTCGGCGGCGAGTTGCCGAGGTTCAGTCAGTTTACTGTCGAGGAGGTGCTGCCTGAGCTCGACGAAGCAATTGTTAGAGAGGTGTTCCCACACAATAAGGTCAAAGAGTTGCTCGTACGTGGTCACCTTGCTGCCCTTGATCCACCCCTCGAATGCTCTGCTGAAAAAGTTCACGTACTCCACCCAAGTTGTACCCGGGATCCGTTTGCAGTCGCGGAACCGCTGGCGGTACATCTCGGGCGTGAGTCCGTATCGAGTGAGGAGGGCGGCTTTCATGTGGTCGTAGGAGGTCATCTGATGGTCCGGGAGTTGCAGCAGGGCGTCTCGCCCTTCGTTGACGAACCTCCCCCATAACCCGGCTCCCCAGTCGCTTCGGGGAATCCCGTGGGAGGTCATGGCTACCTCATAGGCTTTGAACCATTGCTGGATATCGTCGTTCCGGTAATATTCCCTGACGACATCCTTGGGGATGTGGACTTTAGGGTCCGTAGTGGCAGGAGTGTTCGGACGCTCGGGAACCCCGAGATCTTTCTTCTGTTTCCGAAGCTCTATTTCTTTTAGGTTGCGCTCATGTTCGTAGGCTAGTTTTTTCTCTTCTAACTCTCTCTGTCTTTGTTTCTCTTCCCGCGCCTCCCGGAGCCGTAAGTGTTCCAATGTTATTTTTTGTTCCGCCAATTTCAGTTCTCCATCCAACCGAAGTCGAGCCAGCTCCAATTCATGGAGCCTGCTTTTTTCCCGTTCTCGGATCTCCTCTGGGGAGAGACCCGATCTTCTTCCTTCCGTCGGAGTGGTGTTCGTTTCCGGTGCCTCGAGGCTTTGGGTTTGGGGTACGGCCGTACCCGTCTCTGCCCAAGATTCTAGGGCCTTTTTGAAGTCTTCTTTCGTGCTCAGTCCTGTGGTAGCAATGCCTAGTTCTAGGCAGAATTGCTTTAGTTCTCTGTGGTTATACTCTTCTAGTTTCTCCATCTGGAATTTTTCTGTGGTTACGCTTTCTTTTGTTGTCATTGTGGTTGTGTCGTGGGGTGAGTTACTCTCTGTACGATTACGCGTTGGTTCGGATCGCGCCGCTGGCCACCAATGTTAGACGGGGACCCGGAGGGTCGGCCGAGTACAGGGGGGAGAGGCCTCCGGTGAGGACCGTCTCCAGCGATCGTACAGACAAGTAACTTCCCCCCCACAAATGGACACCACACAGGGATGCGATCTGCACACTTTATATAGGATTCTTGAGGCAAGGTTATCAACGATACAGTGGGGGCAGGACACGAGGATCCTCCCAATTCTAGTCTCTGTAGGGTAAGGGGTAGCGGGACAGTCTTAGTACCGGTCCGGTACAAGGGCGGCCAAAAGGAGCTCACAATCCTCGAGCTCAGGGATCTGGAAGGTCGGGCCGCAGCAGCGCCAGCAGGCTAGGTTGAAAGTTATCGGCAAGGAGGGCCGCGGCAGCACCAGCAGGCTAGGATGATGGTTCTCGGTAAGGAGGGCCGCGGCAGCACCAGCAGGCTACGATGGTGATTTCTTTGCAGAGGGGCCGCGGCAGCGCCAGCAGGCAAGAGCGATAGTTCACAAGGATGGGCCGCGGCAGCGCCAGCAGGTCCAGACGAAGATGCATGTTGCAGAGGGCCGCGGCAGCGCCAGCAGGCTTCGGAGATGGGTTCACAAGGCAAGGCTGCGGCAGCGCCAGCAGTCCGTCAGGGATGAGTTCTTCAAGGTGTCTCTCGACTCCAGGATACAACTGCCTTCCTGCTCTGGAGCTGCCCCAGTTATAGGTCTGGTCTCCTTTGATGTCCGGACCCTCGCGCCTGGAGGTCGGGAGGTCCGGGATGAGGGAGTCCAGACACCCAGCAGGGGGATGGAGCCAGCGCCCGGGGAGGCCGGGGACGATCGGCACCTGGTGGGGGAGAGCCATCGACACTCCTTTCTCCCATTGACCTGCCAAGTGGTCTCTTCACCTCCTGGGTGGATGGTGGTGCCTCGATGTCGGGGCCTGGCCAGGCCCAGAGTTGGGGTCGCGTCGAGGCCACGCGGCCTCGTGATGCAGTGTCCAAGATGGCGGCTGGACCGGGGCAATGGTGCTGACGGGGGCCCGGGTCAGCCGATGCTGGGGTGTTCGGGAGCAGGCGTCCCGTTGGGGATGGGTTACGGGTTGCTTCGGTGGGTTGCCGGGATGGTTCTTTCTGGGGACACAGGGAGAGCCGGTGTCCGGGCCTTATCATGCGGGGAGGGAGTGGGCCTTCCACGAGGCCTGTCCAACAGTGGGGGGGCTCTGTGTGGGGGGGCCCTGTGTCTGTGGGTGGGAGCTCTGTGTGGAGGGGCTCTGTGTGGGTGTTTGGGGGGCTCTGTGTGTGTGTGGGGGGGGCTCTGTGTGGGTGTGTGGGAGGCTCTGTGTGTGTGTGTGGGGGGGGGGCTCTGTGTGGGTGTTTTGGGGGCTCTGTGTGTGTGTGTGGGGGGACTCTGTGTGGGTGTGTGTGGGGGGCTCTTTGTGTGTGTGGGGGGGCTCTGTGTGGGTGTTTGGGGGCTCTGTGTGTGTGTGTGGGGGGGCTCTGTGTGGGTGGGTGTGTGGGGGGGCTCTGTGTGGGGGGCTCTCTGTGGGTGTGTGTGTGGGGGGGCTCTGTGTGTGTGTGGGGGGGGGCTCTCTGTGAGTGTTTGTGGGTGGCATTTGCGAGAGATTAAGCTATTGCCATTGTAAATGACAATGCCATTTATTTATCTGTTTTCAAAATCAACACATAAATAAAAATGTTGTCATTTACAATGCCAATAGCTCTAACTTTTGCAAAGGCGAAACCGTTGCATTGTAAATGCTTGTTTTAAGGAGGCATCGAAACGGGTCTCTAGCAGGCTCTGTTTTGTGCGGTCTATTATTTTCCAGACATCCACGCGCCTGTGCCCACACTGCTCACTTCTCACGCGTGGAGAAGTGACGCGTGGAGAAGTGACGGCATGACCTCATGCCAGGTGAGCGATGTAGGGGAAGGGGAATCCTTTAGAGAGAGTCATTTTGTCTCTGGATTTCCCTTCTCTTTTTGAAACTCAGGAGCAGCAACATTGTCGTGGTGTCAGCAGGGCTTTAAGTGGAAGCTTTTTCAATATTATATACAACAAACCATACTTGCTGCTTATTTATCTTATGCAAATAACAACCACTGACAAAGCCAATAGTCCTGCCTTGTTGTAGGTATGATGTTAGTTGTTGTATCATATAAATGGATGTGTGGCAGAAACAGCAAAGTACAAGCAGCGCACACTATGCTAAGCACTGATTTTTAGCTTATGTGTTTTAAGCCACGCCCTTAATTACATTGGCCACGCCTCTTTGAGAGACCCCCCCCCCCCAGTTTTTTCATCTCACTTAAAGCCCTGAGTAAAGCAAAACACTTTAAGCAAGTCTTTATGCGATTAGAAACAGTTTCCACTTCCCAAAACACAATAGTAATCAAAATGCAATCGCTCCGCGTTGTACAGTGATGTATGGTAAGCGATATATGGTAAGCAATGTGCGGGGCAGAAGCAGCTTATAGGGTCCACCCCGGAGGAAGTGACGGGGCACACACTCATGGCCTGAGGAGGGGGCGCCGGGATTCATCTGCACAGTCCTTTCATTCTTCATGCTTCCTCATCACGAGCATTGCTGTGTTCAATGTGCACTGTCATGTTTTTTAATTTATTTTCCTCAGTAATCTCATGAGTCGCGAGATTTCATTGCCATGGCAACCAGCAACAAGCAGGAAGTCTGTGCTGGTTGCCGAACATGGAGCTGCATCCCGCCCCAGGAGGATGCCGGCCGCTCAAACCCTGCTCGGTCTGTGGATTCCGTGCAGCATATGATTCAGGCTCCCAGTTTTCAGTTTTTACAGATTTTTACAGATACATTCAGGCAGGAAACAATGTGTTACCTTTCTGTAGTTATTTCTGAAAGCAGAAAAAGAAAACATTGAGCTTGTTTTGAGCGGCTCTCCATTCTTTCATTCCTAAATTCGAGGCGAACAGTTGAGAAGATTGACGGTGTGGGCATTTAAAGAACCAGGTGAGATTTCCTTAAATCAAACCGGATCTCAACATACATCTGTTGTAGAGTGCTACAGTTTTTATATAGGTGATTTTTTAAATTATATTTGGCTAGTTAATGTGTTAAAATCCACAAGCCTCAAAGCATGCGTCCATATTTATCAGTTAAATAAATGTGGAAATATGACTTAATTTATTCACAAAACACAAAATAAAAATGGATACATACCAATAAAATGGCCCAAAAGGAAATATGAATAAACACAGCTGGAGAGGTTAAAACAACAAATATTGTAAACCCGTGAGCCCTACATATGACCAAGGCTGCATCAGAGGGAGCCCTAAGGGGAGAGAGGCTCCTCCCCAGCTCAGGTGCCTTGGGCTGAGCCGGGTGAGATCCCCCGGGCTCTGATGGGGAGGGGGCAGGGGCTGGTTTGGGCAGGGCTCTGATCTTGCAGAACTATCGCAACACGGCGATGTGGAGGTTTCTTCCCTCCTCGCAAATTCTCGGGATGAGGATTTCTTTTCTATGGACCAACGTTTGGAACTCGAGTCACTGCCTCTTCGCAGCACTGCGCGGCGCGCTTTGTCCCACAAGAGGAGATACCAAGATGAACAGTCCTTTCCAAGGTTCCTTACTAAGCGCTATCCTCTTGAAAAGTTTGTCAAGGAATTCACAAAAAACCCAGGGGCATATTATCAAGAATGGCTTTAAAATTATCGCTGCTTTAGCGGCTGCCGCTAAAGCGGCGATAAGGGGCTTGATAATATGCCCTTGTGAATTCCCATTGAAGCCAAGGTTCTGGTGTCAACCTGGTCTTCTATTGGAATTCACAAGGGCATATTATCAAGCCCATTATTGCCACTTTAGCGGCAGTTTCCTGCCGATAAAAGCAGCGATCATTTTAACGTCACTCTTGATAATAAGCCCCCCAGTTCTGCTGTAACTCAGATGTTCAAGACCAAGATGACGCTGCAGTTGTGGTGCAACAGTCGGGCCCTCCTTTGTGGGGTATACCCCAACCCCCTGATATCAGAAGCAGTCCGATGACGTGCCACGGCACAGTCGAAGAATTTCTATATATGTGACCTAGGAGGGATTGGTTTGTTAAGTTAAAGTTTTAATGATTACTTTGTGGGGACTTTCATCCGCTAAATACATTATACAAGGTTTTGATGCAGATATCTCCTGTTGCTATATTCTGTCTAGCTCTGGCGGTATCGTTTATTTTATATGTGATTTCTATTTTCCTACAATTTTCACTAACTACAGGAAAAGTCCTACCATGATGCTCGGTTGTTTCTCGAACTTATGTAATGTTGGATTTCCTGATGCCGGATGGCTTGAACCCTCAATAACTAATGAAAAGTATTTTTTTTTAAACCCTCAGACATGCAAACACGCTCTGAAGGCATCAGGCACCAAGGGTGGGACCCCAATGAGGAAGCACGTCACCAACTAGGCTGGCGAGTGAGGGTTCTTTACAAGACCCTATGGTTTCCCTCTCTCCTTTGGAGCAAAAGACTCCGCAGTAGCACAGGTTATTATGATAGCAAGCTCGTTCATTCTGTTCGGGTTATATTAAGTTCAGGGAAGACGGCCGAGTACCCTTCTGTCGCTCTCATTCCTGTTGGTTATATTGTTAAGGAGGGCAATTTGATGGGTTGGTTTGTTGTTCCCGGGCACAGTGATCTCGGAGGACGTGCTACCCTCTCTCCCTGTGTATCAGAATGTTAAAGGTGGAGTCAAGAGAGCGTATGAATGTGAATGTATGTGTCTTGTAAAGCGCACTGCTGCCCTGAGGCGTTGTGGCGCTTTAGATCGCTGGGGAACCCGTCACGGCTATCCCTGTGAGATGGTCTCTACTGGGTATCTCCAAGGTGAAACCAGGCATCCCCGGCGTATGTGGGGGGCCGATGTGGAGATGAGGCAAGCTAATGCCCAGAGTTGCCGAGTATGATCCCTGGTTAGAGTAGGCACCGAGGCGAGAATTATCGAGTCCGCTGACCCTGGTCCACGACCCTGCCGCGTCGGGAATTGAACCCTGGTCCCGGGCCGTTCTCTGCTTCCGGGTCTGCCGCCTCTAACCAGTGAGTCACACCACTCCACTGCTGCGTCCAATCTTGCCTATGGGATAACGCCTACACAACGTATAGTGTAAGTCTCTTCTTAAGGACGTTCTGACTTTGCAAACCAGATGCAAGAGGGCTTTGAATATTTATTGACGCTTTGAGTGATGGAGCAGCCATTATCTTTGGATAATTTCTATGCCTCCGCTGATGCCTCTTGGGCTTCTATCGTCACCTGAAGACATATATGGATGCGGTCCTGGAAAGTGATGCATCTCAGAAGGTTTTGGAGGATCTAAGGTGTTTGGTCACCAACTCGAGGACGTTGTAAAAAAAAGTCTGTTGAGAACAAAAGTCTAGAAGTGCCCATTCGATCTTCCTCCGGAGGTGGTGGCTATGGAGCCCAGGGAACCTTCTGTCCTGGGACTTCCGGACCAAGTACCAGTCCTTTCGAGGCAGGGACTATGGCTGGCGGCTCCTTTAGCACACAAATCCCTGTTCCAGCCTCCTTCTTGCTCCACAACCCTTCCTCCTACCCCAAAGTCTTGACTATGTGGCTTCTCGGCTCCAGGAAGGGGGGCATTTTTCTTGCTATCCAAAAAAACCTGTCAGGTGTCAACCACAGATGCGTGGGCTCTGGATGTTGTTGCCAGAGGTTACTAAATACCTTTTTTGGCTCATACTCCTCATCATTTTAGCCAAAGACCTGTCCCGCATGTCCCATGAGACGTCAAGCTCTGTTGGATGGGATTCCGCTTTTTTCAGACAAGGCTGCGGCAATCCCAGTCCTGTCAGTGGAAAAACATCCAGGATTTTATTCAATCCTCTTTCTTGTCCAGAAGCCATCAGGGGCGTTTCGTCCAGTTTTAGACTTAAAGGAAGTTATCAACTTCACCCCCCACCACTCATTCAAAATGATTTCTCTTCAAAGCATTCTTCCATTGATCAGTCCAAAGACTTTGGGCCAGATGTAGGTAATCTTGATTTACCAATTCTAAAATACCGAATTTTAGTGATTCGGTATTATAGAATCGGTAAATGCAATGTAGGTAAATATTCAGTAAGTATTACCGAATCGGTACGATTCGGTATTTACCGATTCGGTAATTCTCATTCATTCCTATGGGGCTCCATGCAGCTCAGCTCGTCATGAGCACCGGAGCGCCATGGCTCATGATGAGCTGAGCTGGTCATGAGCACCGGGGCGCTGTGCGCGCCCCCGCCCCCCAGCACAGCAGGGGAATCCTGCCAGCAGCGAAGGGGCTAATAGACTTGTTGGATGCGCACCTGCATGTGCTGATTCATGTCAATTTTCTGAAATGTCTTTGATTCGCAGCGGGCACCGTACATCTTCCATTCCAAGTGTTGCCCTTCTGGCTCTCCTCAGCCCCCAGAGGTTTACGAAGCTCTTAGTTCCTGCGGTGGGTATCATAAATTCATCATGTATACACGGTCAGGTATATACATGTATCCATAGCTCGATGATTGGCTGATAGCTTATCCTTCTCTTTAAAAAGCAGAGATTGGTCTCCAGAAGGTCTGCAGCGTGCTACAGGGGCCCAGGTTTCTTCTCAACTCGCAAAGTCACACCTCATCCCATCTCAATGCCTCCAGTTCATCGGGCCGGGGTTCCAAATAGACCTGGAGCTGGTGTTTCTGACAGTGGAGATGAAGAAAAAGCCACCCTCTCAGCTAAGCAGTCTTCTAACAAGGCCTCCAGCCACAGCATGAACATGGCTAGGAAGTCAAGGCGAGGGGGCTCTTGATGTTGACTTCCCCTTTTCCCTCTAATCCACCTTCACCTCCAATTTTGGGAACAGTTGTCAGGGCAGTAGAAGTTCTGATTCCAGTGACTGCAGAGATTTGAGTCAGTCTGCCATGATGGTTGGATTTTTCGGGGCCGATACACAGAACTAACTTAATACAAAATCCTAAACTTACTACTTTTAGTATTCACAGAAGGCATTTAGTAGTAGTAAAGTTAGGATTTTGTCTTAAGTTTGACTTAAGACAAACTTAAGACAGACTTAAGACAGACCTAAGACAGACTTAAGAGAAACTTAAGACAGACTTAAGACAAACTTAAGACAGACTTAAGACAAACTTAAGACAAACTTAAGACAAAATCCTAACTTAAGTCTGTCTTAAGTCTGTTTTAGGTTTGTCTTAAGTTTGTCTTAAGTCTGTCTTAAGTCTTTCTTAAGTTTGTCTTAAGTCAAACTTAAGACAAAATCAAGTTAGTTCTGTGAATCGGGCCCTCCTACTTTATGTTATGTTATTGTTATGTTATTAGTGGTTTTGTAGCGCGCTCAATTACTCAGGAGTCTGCAGATAGGAGGAGAGAACTAGAATGATTACAATGATAGTCTAAAGAGGTGGGTTTTAAGTGTTTTTAAAAAAAGATTGAATCCTGAGTAGCGCGTAGCGACGGGGGGAGGGTGTTCCAGGCAATGGCCGCCTTAACGGTGATAGACTGACCACCAAGGCGGGTTCATTTAAAGCAAGGAACAACCAGCAGATGTTGGGAAGTTGACCGTAGTGGACGGATAGGTAAATACCAGGCAAAGCGCTTCCTCAAGTACGCCGGCCCTAGACAGTGGATGGCTCTATGTGCAAAAGTAAGGGATTTAAACACGACCCTTTGTGCAGCAGGGAGCCAATGGAGGCTGCGCAGATGTTGGCGGACGCTAGACTGCCATGAGATGTTAAAGAGGAATCTGGCTGCCGCGTTTGTTATGATTTGAAGACGGTTGGTAAGGTAGGCAGGAATACCAGAGAACAGGGCGTTCGCGTAATCGAGGCGAGAAAGAATGAGCGCCCTTGCCACTGTTTCTTTAGACGTCCCGGCAACAGGGAAAAAAGACAAAGAGTTTCTCTTGGATTCACTCAGTGCCTAATTTGTAAAAAAGTAAATGCTAGGACACTTCTCGGGAGGCCCCTGCAGCTCGCACCACTCATTGCTCCTGCCAGCGCTGCCAGTTACAATACCAACGCAACAAGTAAATATTGCTGTCGACATGTGTGACATTTCAGACTATTCAAGGCCACCCAAAGCTATAAGAATGCCATGGGTGCCAGATATTATTCATGTTTACTATTTTATCAAATATAAAACACAGTTGTTAGACTCTTCATAAAATTTGACAGACAACACCACCATGTGGTGGACTGTCATTAGTACCAGTGTTGAGAACTAAGTGCTGGTGCCAAGCACTAGAAACCACAGACTCAAATTAAGCACTGCTTCCTGCCTCTGTTGGTTGTGATGACAACAGATGCCAGCAAAGAAGGGTGGGGAGTGGTTTTCAGATACTACAAAGCTCAGTTCAGATGAGGAGCTCAGGAAAGCATCCTACCCTCCAACTGGAAGGTGCTGGGGGCTACCCAGAGAGCGCTCTGCCCTTATCTGAGCTCATTTAACACCAGTCAGTTTGTGACCAGACAGAAAACTAGGCGGTCAGATCTTACATCAACTGCCAGGAGGGTTATGAGGGTCCCCCTCTCTGAGTCCACTTCCCTGGAAGACATGTCTTTGGGTGGAAAAGAATCTCCTATCGCTCCGGGGAAGGAGAAGGGTCCTTCACACCATTTGGGTTTAAATTTCCATATTCAGAGACTCTTTGCCTCTGTTCCATTCCTTTTCAAAAGAATGCAGCGATACTGAGCGTTCCTTGGTAGTCCTCTTTTTGGCTTCCACCTCGCAGAGCTTGGGCGATAGACGCCCTACGGATTCCTTGGCCTCCGGTCCTTCTGTATTGTTTCTCTCCCTTCACTTCAGGGTAGTGAAGAAGACCTGCAAGGACCATGCAGAAAGTCTTCTGTTGTACCAGAGTGGTCCAGGAGGCCATGGTTTCCAATCCTTTTTCAGATGCCAGTTTTCCCCCATGGGCAGTTTCTGTTCCATTCTTCTCCCCTGAGCCTCCCTCTCCAGCCTCCATCAGACGTCTCATTCTGAAGGGACGGCTTTTGAGAGAATAAACCTCATTGCCCAGGGCCGTTCAGGGAGGTACCTGAGAGCATTCATCAGTCAGGAGACCCTCAACTTTCTAACCAAACACTAGACACTGCTGTAACTTTGAGACCTGGTCTTGGGGCAAGGTGATATCTCCCTTTTATGTGGCCCAAACAAGAATTTAGATTTATTGACGGATGGGTTCCTGTTAGGTTTGGGGGTCTCACCAATCAGACGCCAGTGGGCTGCTATGGGCGAGGCGTTGAGGGTGAGTGAGGGTGAGGGTGAGTGAGGGTGATGTGTTGAGGGTGAGTGAGGGTGAGGGTGAGTGATGGTGAGTAAGTGTGAGGATGAGTGAGGGTGAGGGTGAGAGTTTGAGGGTGAGTGAGGGTGAGTGAGGGTGAGTGTTTGAGTCTTAGTGAGGGTGAGATGTTGAGGGTGGGTGAGGGGGGTGTGTGAGAGTGTGTGGGTGAGTGGTGTGAGTGTTAAGGGTGTTGTGTATGAGGGGTGTTAGTATGAGGGATTTGAGGGTGAGGGGGTGAGGGTGAGTGTGATGGGAGGGTAGGCATAGTGAGTGATGTTGAGGGGGTAAGGGAGTGTAAGGGAGAGTGAGGGTGAGACTGAGCGGGTGTGAGCGGGTGAGTGAGGGAGTGTTTGAGAGTGTGAGTGAGGGAGTGTGTGAGGTGTTGTGTGAGAGCGTGAGTGATGGGGTGTGTGAGGGGTGTGTGAGAGGGTGTGTGAGAATGTGAGTGTGTGTTAGGGTGAATGAGGGTGAATGAGGGGGTGTGAGGGGGGTGAGGGTGGGGTGTTGAGGGAGTGAGTGTGAGTGTGTGAGGGGTGATGTAGAGGGGATGAGTGTGAGGGGGTGAGTGTTAGGGGGTGTGAGGGGGTGAGGATGAGTGAAGTTGTTTGCGTTAGAGAGTGTGTGAAGTGTTGTGAGTGTGAGAGTGTTGTGATGATTTTTAGGGGAGCGTGTTTGTGTGAGGGTACGTTGTTTGAGGCTGAGGGGGTGTGTGTGTGTGAGGGTCATTGAGGGTGTGTGAGGAGTTGTTTTTTAGAGTGTGTCTGAAGGTGTTTGACGGTGTGTGAGG
Organism: Lissotriton vulgaris; assembly: GCF_964263255.1. Lineage (NCBI taxonomy): Eukaryota > Metazoa > Chordata > Amphibia > Caudata > Salamandridae > Lissotriton > Lissotriton vulgaris. Next base: position 2,017,806,483 of record NC_141693.1, on the reverse strand, counting down.
GTGAGGTTGTGTGAGTGTGAATTTGAGTCATTGGGAGTGAGTGGGGGTGTGAGGGTGATGGGGTGTGAGGGTGAGGGGGTGTGAGTGTGTGAGTGTGTGAGTGTGAGGGTGAGTAAGTGTGTGTGAGGCTGAAGGTGTGTGATGGTGTATGAGGGAGATGTTGTGTTAGCGTTATTGAGCGGGTGTGAAAGAGTGTGATGGTTTTGTTGTGTGAGGGTGATGTTATGAGTGTGTGTCTATGTTAATATTAAAAAAGTAATGTGCTGTTTTTAATAAAAGGTGTCACATGTCCCCTTTGTATGACTTCTGTCTAATGTGTATATTAGTATGTAATGTACGTGTGTATGTTTTGTAGTAAGTGTGTTATTTTTTGTTAACGTGTATGTGGAGTCCCTTTTTTATTTTTATGTTAAAATGGCCGACGTATTGCGTCACGTCGACGTATGCTATGTTTAGCGGTCTAGTTTTTTTTTGAGTTGTGTGTGTTTTTTGTTTACGTTTTTTTTTAGCCAATCGGAGCGCGACGTTTTTGACGTAGCGTTCCGATTTGCATACGTCAACTGTGGAATTCCCCATAGATCGAGAATGTTGGTGCGCGGAAGGCGTGTTCTTGTTCCTGTGGTGTTGCTGCGTCGTTTGACAGGTAAGAATGTAATCCTAAGTTTCTTTTAATGTAATGTACTGTAGTATATATACTATGTTAAAGTTAATTACTTGCGAAATGTATTTATTTAGCTCGTAATATTTGAAAATGTTTGTAATGTAACGTAAAGTTTTGTTTTTTATTGGCGATATGTAAAGCATATGTATTGTTAAACTGTAATGTAAAGTATTAATTTGTTTTTTGTGGTAATTCGACGTACAAAAGGTGTTTGTTTAATTTTCACGTGCTAAATGTGTTTTATAATATATTGATGTAAGTTGTGTTTGCATTATCTATTTGATATGTTTTCTTAAACTGTAATGGAATGTATTATTTTGCTTTTTTTGGTAATTTGACGTACAAAAGGTGTTTGTTTAATTTCGAAGTGCTAAATGTGTTTTAATATATTGATGTAAGTTGTGTTTGCATTATCTATTTATGTGATGCTGAAGTAGTCGGATAATTTGTTATTGACGTACTTGAAGTATGAAATGAAAGTTTCTGTATTTGCTGACTGTTATATTTTTAGCAATGTATGAACGACATGTACAGTGAAGTAATGTGTTATTCGTTTGCTTTTTGTGACTAAATAGTTCTATGTTCGTAATATGTTTTTTCTATTCGAACAAATTCTGTCAGGATAAATGCTATTGTGTTATGCGTATCTCTTTTTGTGTAACTGTAGACTATTGTATTCAATGCGTCCCATTTTCCGGATGAATCGTTCTTGTTTGTTTCCCTCCAAAAAATTTGACTGTTTCCGAATTTGTTTTTTTTCGTCATATTTTATTTATATTACATGGAATTCCGTGTGAAGAAGTGCTATTGCTGTATGCGTCCGGTTTTTTGTGTAACTGTTGACTATTGTCTTTAATCCGTCCCATTCTCCGGATGAATAGTGATTGTTTATTGTCCGGCGAAAAACTTGCCTGTTTCACTGGTGTCTTTGTACATCCTCGTCCTCGCTTACTGACACATATTTATAATTGTTTCCTTTGTGTATTATTGTTGTAATATCGTACGAATTAGATTTACTTTTCGGCCCGAAGACTCATTAACATCCTTGCATCCTTTTAGGTCAATTATGTTAAGTTTTTTTTGTGTCTAACGTATCTGCTGCAGTACTCGGTCGACCCCCTTGTTTTCCGTTCTGAAATTTCTTTATGTGTAAGAAAATGGGCTAACATTCGTAAAATTTCAGAGTGGGTGAATGCTGCAGAGTGGGTGAATGCTGCAGAGTGGGTGAATGATGCAGATGGGTGAGGAGTTGAGGGTGATTGAGGATGAGGGTTGAATGAGTAGTTGAGGATGAGGTGTTGATGGTGAGTGATGTTGAGGGTGAGTTAGTGTTACGGGATGATGGTGTGATGGTGAGGGTGAATGATGGTGGGCGAGTGTGAGTTTGTGAGACTTTTTGAGAATGTGTGTGGGTGTGTGCGGAAGTGTAATTCTTTGTGAGGCCGTGTGTGTGTGAGGGTGGGGGTGTGTGAGTGTTGGAGCATGTGCAGGTGTTTTTTAGTGGTCATGAAGGTGAGTGTGGGTGAGTGTGAAAGAGGGTGAGGTGTTGAGGGTGAGTGAGCGTGAGTGAATTTGAGGGTGATAGTGAGTGTAGATGAGTGTGAAGTGTTGAGGGTGAGTGAGGGTGAGGGTAAGGTGTTGTGGGTGAGTGAGGGTGAGGTGTTGAGGGTTATTGAGGGTGAGTTGTTGAGGTTGATTGAAGTTGAGCGTGATTGCGGGTGAGATGTTGAGGGTGAGTGTGTGTGACTGAGGGTGAGGGCTTGATGTTGAGTGAGGGTGAGTGATGGTGAGGGTGAGTGAGGCTGTGGAATTGTGGGTGAGGTGTTGAGGGTGAAGTTAGTGAGGGTGAGGTGTTGAGGGTGAGGGTATGAGGGTGAATGAGGGTGAGGTGTTGAGGGTGAGTGAGGGTGATGTAGTGAGTTTGCACTATGATGTTTTTTTTTCGTCTGACTTGGCTTAGTTTTGTGTTTTTTTAAACAGTATGTGACTTTTTTCGCCGTGATGCATTTTTTTGTGTGTGTGTCTTGTTGTAGTGAAAATTGTTATGTATGCAAAGTTTATGTTCTCTTTGTGTGTTTTCTTTTTTATATTTTCTTCATTTCAGGGAATGAGCTTCTACGATCGACAGGTAATGACAATTAAATTTTCAAATTATGAAAGAGTGTCTTTGTGACTTTGATACTTGTGTTTATGCATTTGCTTATTGTAAAGCTAATGTAATTATAGTTTTAGGTCTTTGTGCTCGCATTTACTTTCTGACTGGCTTCTTGCATTAGAGTGTTTTTGTGCATTTTCATAATGGCTGCTATTTCGGTGTATTTGTTGCCATGGATTGAGTTCTGTTTTGCCGTACGTGTTTTTTGGTCGCACTTGGCTTGTATTTAGTATTTTTCTCGTCCAAGGGATCCCTGAAGTCCATTTCTGCAGCACACAGCAATCGCACATTATTAACATTCGGCACCCCCACAGTACCATTGAGCAACATCACATTATCACTTTTGTCCACTAGAGCCGTATTTAGTACACCCCCAGTGTCATTTAGATATAGTACTGCAGTACTGTACAGCTGCAAAGCATGCTTCTTTTGCTGTAATTGTGTGTGGAAGGTAAAACAAATTGTCCTAAAGCGTGCACTTCTGGCTGGTGGTGTGTGTGACTGTTGAAAGCGTGGACTGATGCCTGTTTGTGTGCGTGTATGCATGTTGAAAGGATGCACTGCTGACTGATGTGTGTGTACGCCTGGTGAAAGTGGCCATTGCTATCTATTGGTGTATGTGCCTGTTAAAAGAGCACATGTTTTTATTGTATGACATTTGCCTGCTGAGTAATGCTGTAGTGGTAATGAGTGGTGCTTTGGTGTTAAATGTTTGTGTGTGGTTGTAGTGTGATAGTGTGTTTTTGTTGAATGATACTGTTTTGTTGGTCTAGAGTGATGTTGGTGTGTTGCTGAGTGATGTTAGTGATGTGCTTAGTAATGCTGTTGTTGTGATGTGGTGTTCTGTGCTAGTGATGAGTGGTGCTGTGTTGGTGTTTAATAATTACCAGCACAGCATATCTCAGCACCACAACAGTTGCACTTCTCCCAACAATAGCATCACTGATGTCCACGAATGCAACACGCAGCAATTCCACTTTATCATTCTGCACCCCCACAGTACCATTGAGCAACAATACAGCATCACTCTGCCCCACCACAGCCCCATTTAGCTCCCGAACAGTGTCATTCATACATACTACAGCAGTACTGATGACTGTTGTGTATATACGCCTGGTGATAGAGTCCATTGATGTATGTGTGTGTGTGCTTCTTAAAAGAATCCATTTTTTTATTGTATGAAGTTTGTCTGCTGAGTAATGCTGTAGTGGTGATGAGTGGTGCTGTTGTGGTAAGTGTTTTTGTGTGTAGTTGTAGTGTGATAGTGTGTTGTTGTTGAATGATGCTGTTGTGGTGGGGCAGAGTGATGTTGGTGTGTTGCTGAGTGATGTTAGTGTGGTGCTTAGTAATGCTGTTGTTGTGATGTGTTTTTCTGTGCTAGTGATGAGTGATGCTGTGTTGGTGTTTAATAATTACCAGTACAGCATAACTCATCACCCCTACAGTTGCACTTCTCCCAACAACGCCATCACTGATGTCCACGAATGCAACACGCAGCAATACCACTTTATCTTTCTGCACCCCCACAGTACCATTGAGCAACAACTCAGCATCACCCTGCACTACCACATCCGCCTTTCACACAACAACAGTCTCATTTATACCTACTACAGCAGTACTGATGACTGTTATGTGTGTATGCCTGGTGAAAGTTCCCATTGATAGCTGTTGTTGTGTGTGACTGTTAAAAGCGTTCAAGTTTTTAGTCTTTGACCTTTGTCTGCTGAGTCATGCTGTGGTGATGATAAGTGGTGCTGTGGTGGTAAGTGTTTGTGTGGTTGTAGTGTGATAGTGTGTTGATGGTGAGTGTGGGTGAGGTGTTGAGGGTGAGGGGATGATGGTGTGAGGGTGACGGTGTGAGGGTGAGGGTGAGTTGTTGAGGTTGATTGAAGTTGAGCGTGATTGCGGGTAAGATGTTGAGGGTGAGTGTGTGTGACTGAGGGTGAGGGCTTGATGTTGAGTGAGGGTGAGTGATGGTGAGGGTGAGTGAGGGTGTGGAATTGTGGGTGAGGTGTTGAGGGTGAAGTTAGTGAGGGTGAGGTGTTGAGGGTGAGGGTATGAGGGTGAATGAGGGTGAGGTGTTGAGGGTGAGTGAGGGTGATGTAGTGAGTTTGCACTATGATGTTTTTTTTTACTCTGACTTGGCTTAGTTTTGTGTTTTTTTGAACCGTATGTGACTTTTTTCGCCGTGATGCATTTTTTTGTGTGTGTGTCTTGTTGTAGTGAAAATTTTTATGTATGCACTGTTTATGTTCTCTTTGTGTGTTTTCTTTTTTATATTTTCTTCATTTCAGGAAATGAGCTGCTACGATCGACAGGTAATGACAATTAAATTTTCAAATTATGAAAGAGTGTTTTTGTGACTTTGATACTTGTGTTTATGCATTTGCTTATTGTAAAGCTAATGTAATTATAGTTTTAGGTCTTTGTGCTCGCATTTACTTTCTGACTGGCTTCTTGCATTAGAGTGTTTTTGTGCATTTTCTCAATGGCTGCTATTTCGGTGTATTTGTTGCCATGGATTGAGTTCCGTTTTGCCGTACGTGTTTTTTGGTCGCACTTGGCTTGTATTTAGTATTTTTCTCGTCCAAGGGATCCCTGAAGTCCATTTCTGCCGCACACAGCAATCGCACATTATTAACATTCGGCACCCCCACAGTACCATTGAGCAACATCACATTATCACTTTTGCCCACTAGAGCCGTATTTAGTACACCCCAGTGTCATTTAGATATAGTACTGCAGTACTGTACAGCTGCAAAGCATGCTTCTTTTGCTGTAATTGTGTGTGGAAGGTAAAAAAAGTTGTCCTAAAGCGTGCACTTCTGGCTGGTGGTGTGTGTGACTGTTGAAAGCGTGGACTGATGCCTGTTTGTGTGCGTGTATGCATGTTGAAAGGATGCACTGCTTACTGATGTGTGTGTACGCCTGGTGAAAGTGGCCATTGCTATCTATTGGTGTATGTGCCTGTTAAAAGAGCACATGTTTTTATTGTATGACATTTGCCTGCTGAGTAATGCTGTAGTGGTAATGAGTGGTGCTTTGGTGTTAAATGTTTGTGTGTTGTTGTAGTGTGATAGTGTGTTTTTGTTGAATGATACTGTTTTGTTGGTCTAGAGTGATGTTGGTGTGTTGCTGAGTGATGTTAGTGTGGTGCTTAGTAATGCTGTTGTTGTGATGTGTTGTTCTGTGCTAGTGATGAGTGGTGCTGTGTTGGTGTTTAATAATTACCAGCACAGCATATCTCAGCACCACAACAGTTGCACTTCTCCCAACAATGGCATCACTGATGTCCACGAATGCAACACGCAGCAATTCCACTTTATCATTCTGCACCCCCACAGTACCATTGAGCAACAATACAGCATCACTCTGCACCACCACAGCCCCATTTAGCTCCCGAACAGTGTCATTCATACATACTACAGCAGTACTGATGACTTGTGTATATACGCCTGGTGATAGAGTCCATTGATGTGTGTGTGTGTGTGCTTCTTAAAAGAATCCATTTTTGTATTGTATGAAGTTTTTCTGCTGAGTAATGCTGTAGTGGTGATGAGTGGTGCTGTTGTGGTAAGTGTTTTTGTGTGTAGTTGTAGTGTGATAGTGTGTTGTTGTTGAATGATGCTGTTGTGGTGGGGCAGAGTGATGTTGGTGTGTTGCTGAGTGATGTTAGTGTGGTGCTTAGTAATGCTGTTGTTGTGATGTGTTTTTCTGTGCTAGTGATGAGTGGTGCTGTGTTGGTGTTTAATAATTACCAGTACAGCATAACTCATCACCCCAACAGTTGCACTTCTCCCAACAACGCCATCACTGATGTCCACGAATGCAACACGCAGCAATACCACTTTATCTTTCTGCACCCCCACAGTACCATTGAGCAACAACTCAGCATCACCCTGCACTACCACATCCGTCTTTCACACAACAACAGTCTCATTTATACCTACTACAGCAGTACTGATGACTGTTATGTGTGTATGCCTGGTGAAAGTTCCCATTGATAGCTGTTGTTGTGTGTGACTGTTAAAAGCGTTCAAGTTTTTATTGTATGACCTTTGTCTGCTGAGTCATGCTGTGGTGGTGATGAGTGGTGCTGTGGTGGTAAGTTTTTGTGTGGTTGTAGTGTGATAGTGTGTTGATGGTGAGTGTGGGTGAGGTGTTGAGGGTGAGGGGATGATGGTGTGAGGGTGACGGTGTGAGGGTGAGGGTGAGTGATTGTTGGCGAGGGTGAGGCTCTGAGTCTTATTGAGAATGTGAGTGGGTGTGCGAGGATGTGTGAGACTGTGTGAGTGTGTGAGTGTGGATGTGTGTGAGGGTGGGGGTGTGTGAGCATGTGGGCATGTGAGTGTGTGGTAGAGGTTATGAAGTTGATTGAGGGTGTGTGAGTGTGTGAGGGTGAGTGAGGATGTGTGATGTTGAGGATGTGAAGGTGGGGGTGGGTGAGGGTGCCTGAGTGTGATTGAGGGTGAAGCGTTGAGGGTGAGTGAGGGCGAGGTGTTGAGGCTCAGTAAGGGTGAGGGTGGGTGAGTGTTAGTGAGTGAGGGTGATTGAGTTGATGAGGGTGAGGTGTTGATGTTGAGTGAGGGTGATGTGTTGTGGGTGAGTCAGGGTGAGTAGTTGAGGGTGAGTGAGGGTGAGGGTGAGTGAGGGTGAGGTGATGAGGGTGAGGGCCTGAGGGTGAGTGAGGGAGGCTGATTGTGGTTGACGTTTTGAGGCTGTGGGTGAGTAAGGGTGAGGTGTTGAGGGTGAGGGGCTGAGGGTGAATGAGGGTGAGGTGTTGAGGGTGAATGAGTGTGAGGGTGAGTGAAGTTGAGGGTGATGTTTTGTGGGTGAGTGCGGGTGAGTGATGGTGAATGACGTTGAGGGTGATTGAGGGTGAGTGGATGATGGTGTGAGGGTAACGGTGTGAGGGTGAGGGTGAGTGATTGTGTGTTAGGGTGAGGGTGTGAGTCTTATTGAGAATGTGTGTGGGTGTGTGAGGATGTGTGAGAGTGTGTGAGTGTGGGTGTGTGTAAGGGTGGGGGGTGTGTGAGGTTGGGGCATGTGAGGGTGTAGTTGAATTCATGATGTTGAGTGAGGGTGTGTGAGGGTGAGTGAGGATTTGTAGTGAGTGAGGGTGATTGAGTTGATGAGGGTTAGGTGTTGATGTTGAGTGAGGGTGATGTGTTGTGGGTGAGTCAGGGTGAATAGTTGAGGCTGAGTGAGGGTGAGGGTGAGTGAGGGTGAGGTGATGAGGGTGAGGGCTTGAGGGTGAGTGAGGGAGGCTGGTTGTGGGTGAGGTTTTGAGGCTGCGGGTGAGTAAGGGTGAGGTGTTGATGGTGAGGGGCTGAAGGTGAATGAGGGTGAGGTGTTGAGGGTGAATGAGTGTGAGTGTGAGTGAAGTTGAGGGTGATGTTTTGTGGGTGAGTGCGGGTGAGTGATGGCGAATGACGTTGAGGGTGAGTGGATGATGGTGTGAGGGTAACGGTGTGAGGGTGAGTGATTGTGGGTGAAGGTGAGGGTGTGAGTCTTATTGCGAATGTGTGTGGGTGTCTGAGGATGTGTGATAGTGTGTGAGTGTGGGTGTGTGTAAGGGTGGGGGGTGTGTGAGGGTGGGGGCATGTGAGGGTGTTGTTGAAGTCATGATGTTGAGTGAGGGTGTGTGAGGGTGAGTGAGGATTTGTTATGTTGAGGGTGTGAATGTGTGTGAGGGTGGGGGTGGGTGAGGGTGCGTGAGTTTGATTGAGGGTGAAGTGTAGAGGGTCAGTGAGTGTGAGGTGTTGAGGCTGAGTGATGGTGAGACTTGTTGAGCGTTAGTGAGTGAGGGTGATTGACTTGTTGAGGGTGATGTGTTGAAGTTGAGTGAGGGTGATGTGTTGTGAGTGAGGTTGATTGTGTCAGTGAGGGTGAGTTGTTGAGGGTGAGGGGCTGAGTGTGAGTGAGGGATAGTTATTGTGTTGAGGTTTTGAGGGTGAGGGTGAGTGAGGATTGAGTTGTTGAGGGTGAGGGGCTGAGTGTGAGTGAGGGATAGTGATTGTTTTGAGGTGTTGAGGGTGAGTAAGGGTGAGGTGTTGAGGGTGAGGGGCTGAGGGTGAATGAGGGTGAGGTGTTGAGGGTCAGTGAGTGTGAGGTCTTGAGGGTGAGTGAGGATGAGTGAGAGTGAGTGATTGCGGTGTTGAGGGTGAGGTGTTGAGGGTGAATGAGGGTGAAGGTGAGTAAAGGTGAGGGTGAGGTGTTGAGTGTGAGTGTGAGTGCGGGTGAGTGAGAGTTTGTTGAGGGTGAGTGAGGGTGAGGGTGAGTGAGCATGAGGTGTTGAGGAAGAGGGGCTGAGTGCGAGTGAGTTGGTGTGGGTGAGTGAGGGTGAGGTATTGTGGGTGAGTGAGGGTGAGGTATTGAGGGTGAGTGAGGGTGTATTTTGAGGGTGACTGAGGGTGAGTTGTTAAGGGTGAGTGAGGGTGAGGTGCTGAGGGTGAGTGAGCTTGAGTGAATGGGAGTGAGGGTGACTGAGGGTGTGATTGGCATATGTGAGTCTCGACCATGTGTTAATGTTGATTATAATGTTAAAAAAGTGTATTTTCGTATGTGTATACGTTTGTAAAAGTATTTAGTGTATGTACTTAAAATGTGTTTTATTTCTGTTGTAGTAAAGGGTATTACGCAATGTATTCCCTTTACGTTTGTTACGTAAGGGATGTTAGCGTTCTATTTTTTAGTTGATGGTGATGTAATGTTGAGCGCTACGTAATTTTTAGCCAATCGCAGCTCTACGTTGTGTGACGTAGCGTTGCATTTGACGTGCGTTAACGGGGCGTTTTCTACATTGGTGTGAATGTTCGTGCGGTAAAGGTGTGTTATTCCTCCGTGGTTGTTGCTGCGTCGTTTGACTGGTAAGATGTACATTTATTAACATTGAGTACATGAATTTGAATGTATTAATACTTGTGTGTATATACGTATTATTCATAATGTTTTATTAGGATGTATGAGTGTTTTATTTGTATTGCGCCTTGTGTATTATCGATTTTCGAGTTACAATATTCTTTAGTACTGTTCTAAAAGATATATGTTTGTTAAATGTTTTTTTTTCGAAATGTTACATAAAGCAATGTTTATTTTTGTATGTGTTATATCTTTGACATTGCGTCCGTTGTGATTTCGCGCTCACTTTCCTTGTGTTTTGAATTTTTCTTGATCTTTATGCGAATGTTGGCTCGTGTTTAAGTTGATAGTTCGGGATGCATTGAGTAATCTTTGCTAGTGTCTTCCTGGCATGTATTTTCCGGAGTTTCGTTTCGCCTGAGGTGGCACTGTGATGTTTATTTTTCCTCTGACTTAGCTTTTTCTTGTGTCATTTGTACCCGTATGTGACTTGTTTCGCCGCTATTCATTTATTTTGTTTGTTGCTTGTTGTAGTTAAAAGTATTATGTATGCACTGTGTATGTTTTCTTTTTTGCTGTGTTTCTTTTATAATTTCTTCATTTCAGGGAATGAGCTGCTACGATCGACAGGTAATGACAATTTTTTTTCCTTATTATGAAAGAGTGCCTTTGTGAGTTCTTATACATTTGTTTATGCATTTCCTTTTCTTGATGTTACTGTAATTATTGTTTTCGGTCTTGCTTTGCTAGCACGTATTTCCTGTCTGGCTCCTCTCATTAGAGTGTGTTTAGTATTTTATCAATGGCTGCTATTTAGTTTTATTCTTTGACATGGATTGAGTTTCGTTTTGCCGTACGTGTTTTTCGGTCGCACTTGCCTTGTGTGTAGTAATTTCCTCTTGCACGGCCTCCCTTATGTCCATTTCGCCAGCAATAGCACATTATTAACATTCGGCACCCCCACACTACAATTGAGCAACATGAGATCATCACTCTTTGCCAGTAGAGCTGTATTTAGAACTCCCCCAGTCTCATTTAGACATAGAACTGCAGTACTGTACAGCACCAAAGCATGCTTGTATAGCTGTGATTGTGTGTGCAACGTACAAAAAGTTGTTCTAAAGCGTGCACTTTGGCCTGTTGGTGTGTGTGACTGTTGAAAGCGTGGCTTGATGGCTGTTTGTGTGGGTGTATGCATGGTGAAAGGATGCACTGATGACTGTTGTGTGTGTACGGCTTGTGAAAGTGTCCATTGCTAGCTATTAGTGTGTGTGCCTGTTAAAAGCGCACTTGTTTGGATTGTATGTAGTTTGTCTGCTGAGTAATGCTGTAGTGGTAATGAGTGGTGCTGTGGTTGTAAGTGTTTGTGTGTAGTTGTAGTGTGATAGTGTGTTGATGGTGAGTGAGGGTGAGGTGTTGAGGGTGAGAGGATGATGGTGTGAGGGTGACGGTGTGAGGGTGAGGGTGAGTGATTGTTGGCGAGCGTGAGGCTATGAGGCTTATTGAGAATGTGAGTGGGTGTGCGAGGATGTGTGAGAGTGTGTGAGTGTGGATGTGTGTGAGGGTGGGGGTGTGTGAGCGTGTGGGCATGTGAGTGTGTGGTGCTTAGTAATGCTGTAGTTGTGATGTGTTGTTCTGTGCTAGTGATGAGTGGTGCTGTGTTGATGTTTAATAATTACCACCACAGCATAACTTAGCACCACAACAGTTGCACTTCTCCCAACAATGGCATCACTGATGTCCACGAATGCAACATGCAGCAATACCACTTTATCTTTCTGCAGCCCCACAGTACCATTGAGCAACAACACTGCATTACTCTGCACTTCCACATCCGTATTTTGCACACCAACAGTCTCATTTAGACATAGTACTGCAGTACTGATGACTGTTGTGTGTGTATGCCTGGTGAAAGTGGCCATTGATAGCTGTTGTTGTGTGTGTGACTGTTAAAAGGGTACATGTTTTGATTGTATGACCTTTGTTTGCTGCAGTGGTGATGAGTGGTGTTGTGGTGGTAATTGTTTTTTTGTGTGGTTGTAGTGTGATAGTGTGTTGAGGGTGAGTGAGGGTGAGGTGTTGAGGGTGAGTGAGGGTGAGGCGTTGAGGGTGAGTGAGATTGAGGGTGAGTCAGTGTGAGGTGTTGAGGGTGGGTGAGGCTATGAGGGTGAGTGAGGCGTTGAGGGTGAGTGAGGGTGAGGTGTTGAGGGTGATTGAGGATGAGTGAGAGTGAGGGCAAGTAAGGTGTTGATGGTGAGGTGTTGAGCGTGATTGAAGTGGTGTTGTGGTGGTAAGTCTTTGTGTGTGGTTGTAGTGTGATAGTGTGTTGAGGGTGAGTGAGTATGAGGGTGAGTGAGGGTGAGAGTGAGTGAGAATGAGGGGGAGGTGTTGATGGTGAGTGAGGATGAGTGAGGGTGAGGAGTTGAGGGTGAGTGAGGGTGAGAGGCTGAGGGTGAGTGAGGTGTTGAGGGTGAGGTGTTGAGTGTGATTGAGGATGAGTGATAGTGAGGGTGAGTGATGTGTTGAGGTTGACTTAGGGTGAGGCGTTGAGGGTGAGTGAGGGTGAGGTTTTGAGGCTGAGGGTGAGGAGCTGAGGGTGAGTGTGGGTGAGGCGTTGAGGGTGAGGCATTGTGTGTGGTTGTAGTGTGATAGTGTGTTGAGGGTGAGTGAGTATGAGGGTGAGTGAGGGTGAGAGTGAGTGAGAATGAGGGGGAGGTGTTGATGGTGAGTGAGGATGAGTGAGGGTGAGGAGTTGAGGGTGAGTGAGGGTGAGAGGCTGAGGGTGAGTGAGGTGTTGAGGGTGAGGTGTTGAGTGTGATTGAGGATGAGTGATAGTGAGGGTGAGTGATGTGTTGAGGTTGACTGAGGGTGAGGCGTTGAGGGTGAGTGAGGGTGAGGTGTTGAGGCTGAGGGTGAGGAGCTGAGGGTGAGTGTGGGTGAGGCGTTGAGGGTGAGGCATTGTGTGTGGTTGTAGTGTGATAGTGTGTTGAGGGTAAGTGAGTATGAGGGTGAGTAAGGGTGAGAGTGAGTGAGAATGAGGGGGAGGTGTTGATGGTGAGTGAGGATGAGTGAGTGTGAGGAGTTGAGGGTGAGTGAGGGTGAGAGGCTGAGGGTGAGTGAGGTGTTGAGGGTGAGGTGTTGAGTGTGATTGAGGATGAGTGATAGTGAGGGTGAGTGATGTGTTGAGGTTGACTGAGGGTGAGGCGTTGAGGGTGAGTGAGGGTGAGGTGTTGAGGCTGAGGGTGAGGAGCTGAGGGTGAGTGTGGGTGAGGCGTTGAGGGTGAGGCATTGAGGATGAGAGAGAGTGAGGTGCTGAGGGTGAGGGTGAGTGTGGGTGAGGCGTTGAGGGTGAGTGAGGGTGAGGTGTTGAGGGTGATTGAGGATGAGTGAGAGTGAGTGTGAGTGAGGAGTTAAGGGTGAGGTGTTTAGGGTGAGTGAAGTGTTGCTGTGGTGGTAAGTGTTTGTTTGTAGTTGTAGTGTGATAGTGTGTTGACGATGAGTGAGGGTGAATGAGGGTGATGTTTTGAGGGTGAGTGAGGGTGAGTGAGGGTGAGTGAGTATGAGAGTGAGGTGTTGAGTGTGAGGTGTAGAGGGTGATTGATGATGATTGAGATTGAGGGTGAGTGAGGAGTTAAGGGTGAGGTGTTGAGGGTGAGTGAAGTGTTGCTGTGGTGGTAAGTATTTGTTTGTTGTTGTAGTGTGATAGTGTGTTGACGGTGAGTGAGGGTGAATGAGGGTGAGGTGTTGAGGGTGAGTGAGTATGAGGGTGAGGTGTTGATGGTGAGTTGTTGAGGGTGAGTGAGGATGAGTGTGGGTGAGGTGTTGAGGGTGAGGAGTTGAGGGTGAGTGAGGGTGAGGGACTGAGGGTGAGTGAGGTATTGAGGGTGAGGTGTTGAGAGTATTGAGGATGAGTGAGAGTGAGGGTGAGTGATGTGTTGATGATGAGTTGTTGAGGGTGAGGTGTTGAGGGTGAGTGAGAGTGACGTGTTGTAGCTGAGGGTGAGGGGCTGAGGGTGAGTGTTGGTGAGGCGTTGAGGGTGATATGTTGATGGTGATTGAGGATGGTTAAGCGTGAGGGTGAGTGAGGGGTTAAGGGTGAGGCGTTGAGGGAGAGGTGTTGAGAGTGAGGGTGATTGAGTGTTTGAGGGTGCAGTGTTGAGGGTGAGTGAGGGTGAGGTGTTGATGGTGAGTGAAGGTGGGTGAGGGTGATGGTGATGTGTTGAGGGTGAGTGAGGGTGAGGTGTTGAGGGAGAGTGAGGGTGAGGTGTTGAGGGTGAGTGAGTGTAATTCAGGGTGGGTGATGAGTTGAGGGTGAGTGAGTGTGAGTGAGGGTGTGATTGGCAAATGTGAGTGTTTTGCATGTGTGACTCGTTATTTTAAAGTAAAGTGTGTTTGTGTTTTTGTATGTTGTTGTTGTAGAATGATGCTGTTGTGGTGGTGTAGAGTGATGTTGGTGTGTTGATGAGTGTTGTTAGTGTGGTGCTTCCTAATGCTGTTGTTGTGATGTGTTGATGATGAGTTGTGCTGTGTTAGTGTTCAACTATTACCACCACAGCATAACTCATCCCAACAACAGTTGCACTTCTCCCAACAACCTAATTTGTGATGTCCACCAATGCAACACGCAGCAATACCACCTTAACATTCGGCCCCCCACAGTAACATTGCTCAACAACACAGCATAACTCAGCACCAGCACAGGCGTATTTAGCTCAACAGTCTCATTCATACATAATACTGTAGTGCGTGCAAGCTACAAAGTATGTGTATTTTGTATATGTTTTTGTAATGTCAAATGGATTGGCTGAATGTTGTATGTGGGTGTGACTATGTTGTATAAATTGAGTGTATTAGTTATAATTTGCCTTTTGTATAGAAAAAATTACCATAGAAGTTGTAAAATTTGTATTCCACACTTTTTTATTTTAAAAAAAAAAACACAAATATTTATTGTTTAACTTTGTACAAAAAAAAGATATCCTGGCAACATGCAAAATTTAGTCAGAACATATTTCATCGTCTTTTTCTTTCAGAATCTTTATGATTTGCCCATTACAAAAGACAACTTCAAAAGTTTGTGGCAAAAAATGGACAAGGGCATCTCCGATGTTGTCAACTTCCTCATCTAACATAAACCATTTAATTAAGATCTCGTTTTCGATGGGCATCGATTGATATTCGTCTGTGTTTGTCACTTTTATTGTGATAATACTCGTTTGCTCAGTAGAGCTTTCAACACCATAAATTAGAATGTCCATCTTTTCCTCTGGTGGGGCTGTTACCTGTTGAGAGAAAACAAAAGCAACAATTATTTTTTAAATTTGTATACTTTATTTTTTGTGTAAGGCCTATAGTGGGTGAAAGGGACAGAGTGGTTGAAAGGGACACATTGGGTGAAATGGACTGAGTAGGTGAAAGGGTCCCAGTTGTTGATAGGGTTTGAGTGGGTGATAGTTCGAGAGTGGGTGATAGGTGGTGGTAATAGTTTTTTTGTGTGGTTGTAGTGTGATAGTGTGTTGAGGGTGAGTGAGGGTGAGGTGTTGAGGGTGAGTGAGGGTGAGGCGTTGAGGGTGAGTGAGATTGAGGGTGAGTCAGTGTTTGAGGATGAGTGAGAGTGAGGGTAAGTAAGGGGCTGATGGGGAGGTGTTGAGCGTGATTGAAGTGGTGTTGTGGTGGTAAGTTTTTGTGTGTGGTTGTAGTGTGATAGTGTGTTGAGGGTGAGTGAGTATGAGGGTGAGTGAGAGTGAGAGTGAGTGAGAATGAGGGGGAGGTGTTGAGGGTGAGTGAGGATGAGTGAGGGTGAGGAGTTGAGGGTGAGTGAGGGTGAGGGGCTGAGGGTGAGTGAGGTGTTGAGGGTGAGGTGTTGAGTGTGATTGAGGATGAGTGAGAGTGAGGGTGAGTGATGTGTTGAGATTGACTGAGGGTGAGGCGTTGAGGGTGAGTGAGAGTGAGGTGTTGAGGCTGAGGGTGAGAAGCTGAGTGTGAGGGTGAGTGTGGGTGAGGCGTTGAGGGTGAGTGAGGGTGAGGTGTTGAGGGTGATTGAGGATGAGTGAGAGTGAGGAGTTAAGGGTGAGGTGTTTAGGGTGAGTGAAGTGTTGCTGTGGTGGTAAGTGTTTGTTTGTAGTTGTAGTGTGATAGTGTGTTGACGGTAAGTGAGGGTGAATGAGGGTGATGTTTTGAGGGTGAGTGAGGGTGAGTGAGTATGAGAGTGGTGTTGAGTGTGAGATGTTGAGGGTGATTGATGATGATTGAGATTGAGGGTGAGTGAGGAGTTAAGGGTGAGGTGTTGAGGGTGAGTGAAGTGTTGCTGTGGTGGTAAGTATTTGTTTGTTGTTGTAGTGTGATAGTGTGTTGACGGTGAGTGAGGGTGAATGAGGGTGAGGTGTTGAGGGTGAGTGAGTATGAGGGTGAGGTGTTGATGGTGAGTTGTTGAGGGTGAGTGAGGATGAGAGTGGGTGATAAGTCTAGAGTGGGTGATAAGTCTATAGTGGGTGATAAGTCTAGAGTGGGTGATAAGTCTAGATTGGGTGATAGGCCTAGAGTGTGTGAAAGGTCCAGAGTTGTTGAAAGGTCCCGAGTGGGTGAAAGGTCCCGAGTGGGTGAAAGCTCCTGAGTGGGTGAAAGGTCCCAAGTGGCTGAAATGTCCCGAGTGGGTAAAATGTCCAGAGTGGGTGGAAGGGGCAGAGTGGGTGAAAGGGCAAGACTGGGTGAAATTCCAAGAGTGGCTGAAAAGAGATAATTGCAAAAGCTTTTGTTTGTTGTGCTTACCTCCATTTTGCTATGGCGCGTTGTATTCAATATTTTTTGGCAATTGAATTCATGTACAGTGACGTGAGTCAGGGTAACATATTTGCCAAGATGTATTTTAAATAGTGACGCTTCTCTCCACAGTGTCACTTTTATATCATCAGTTGCATCTTTTATTGTAATGGATTTGAGTGGGGTATCTTGCCCATTGATAAACACCGTTTTTGCGTCCTCTTCCTACACAAAAAGAAAGCATTCTATTAAATAGTGATTGTAAAAACAGATATTACTAGTGCATTGTATGAAAGGCTATATAATGTATCATATTTAACGACCCAAATGAACATCCTTTCTAAAAGATTGAATTGTTTATTGCAAAAAATGGCCTTGTAGATAGTACTTGTCTTTGTAGTATACACCAAAGCACTGCCATCTTATATTTTTCAAAACTAGTACTTGCTACTATGTGTGAAGAGTGTATAATTCTAATTTTTTTCAGTTAGTTATTGAAGTTACTAAAGGTGTAATGTGTGTGTAAGTCAACTATGCATTTTTTAAGTAGACATGATGACATGAGTGAGGGTGATGGTGAGTTATTGAGTGTGAGGTGTTGAGTGTGAGGAGTTGATGGGGAGTGAGGGTGAGTGAGGATGAGGTGTTACGTGAGGGTGAGGTTGAATGTAAGTGAGGGTGAGTGAGGGTGAGGGTGAGTGAGGGTGAGAGGGTGAGGGTGAGAGATTGAAGGTGAGTGAGGGTGAGAAGTTGAGGGTGAGTAACGATGAGCGTGAGTGTGAGTGAGGCTGAGTGAGGGTCATTTAGGGTGAGGAGTTGAGTGTGAGAGTGAGTGAGTGTTGAGGGTGAGAGATTGAGGGTGATTGATGTTGAGAAGTTGATGGTGAGTAAGGATGAGGGTGAGTGTGGGTGAGAAAGGGTGAGTTATTGGGTGAGGGTGAGGTGTTGAGGGTGAGTGAGGGTGAGGGTGAGGCTGAGGTGTTGAGTGAGAGTGAGGTTGACTGAGGAGTTGAGGGAGAAGGGTTACGTTTTTGAGGGGGAGGTGTTGATGGCTAGTGAGGGTGAGTGAGGGTGAGGAGTTTAGTGTGATTGAGGGTGAGTGAGATTGAGGGTGAGTGAGGCGTTGAGGCTGAAGTGTTGAGGGTGAGGTGTTGAGGGTGAGTCAGGGTGACGTTTTGAGAATGAGTGAGGGTGACTAAGGGTGAGGCATTGAGGTAAAGACAGTGTTTTCGTTCTATTCCTAAACAAAAAGTAAGCATTGTATAAAATAGTTACTGTAAAAATACATCTTACTATTGCGTTGTATGAATGGCCATATAATGTATTATATTTAGCGACCCAAATGAACATCCTTCCTAAATGATAGCAATATTTATTGAAAAAACTGGCTTTGTAGAGAGTACTTGTATTTGTAGTATACAGGAAAGTGCTGCCATATTATAGTTTTCAAAACGCGTGTTTTTTGTTTAATTGTTAATGAAGTTACTAAAGGTGTACTGTGTGTGTAAGGCAAGTATGCATTTTTTTTGTAGACCTGATGACATGAGTGAGGGTGTGGGTGAGGGTGAGTGATTGAGGGTGAGGTGTTGAGGGTGAGTGAGGGTTAGGGTGAGTGAGGGTGGGGTTGAGGGTGAGTGAGGGTGAGTGAGGACGAGGTGTTACGTGAGGGTGAGTGTGAGTGAGGCAGAGTTAGGGTGAGGGGTTGAGGGTGAGTGAGAGTGAGGGAGTGTTGAGGGTGAAAGATTGAGTGTGAGAAGTTGAGGGTGAGTAAGGATGAGTGTGAGTGTGGGTGAGTGAGGGTGATTGATTGAGTGAGGGTGAGGTGTTGAGGGTGAGGCTGAGGTGTTGAGGTGTTGAGTGAGAGTGAGGGTGACTGAGGAGTTGAGGGAGAAGTGTTGACTTTTTGAGGGGGAGGTGTTGAGGGCTAGTGAGGGTGAGTGAGGGTGATTGAGTGAGAGGTGTTGAGGGTGAGTGAGATTAAGGCTGAGTGAGGCATTAAGGGTGAATTGTTGAGGGTGAGGTGTTGAGGGTGAGTGAGGGTGAGGTGTTGAGAGTTATTGAGGGTGAGAAGTTGAGGGTGAGTAAGGATGAGGCTGAGTGAGGGTGAGTGATTGATGTTGAGTGTGAGGCTGAGGTGTTGAAGTGTTGAGTGAGAGTGAGTGAGTATTTGAGGGAGAAGGGTAGAGTTTTAGAGTGGGAGGTGTTGAGGGCTAGTGAGGGTGATTGAGGGTGAGTGAGGAGGAGGTGTTGAGGGTGATCGAGGGTGAGTGAGATTGAGGGTGAGTGAGGCATTAAGAGTGAATTGTTGAGGGTGAGGTGTTGAGGGAGAGTGAGGGTTGGGTGTTGAGGGTGAGTGATGTTGACTGAGGGTGAGGCATTGATGTAAAGACAGTATTTGCGTACTTTTGGTAAACCCAAAAAGATCAATTCTACAAAATAGTGACAGTAAAAACACATAGTACTAGTGCGTTGTATGAATGGTAATATAATGTATTATATTTCACGACCCAAATGAACATACTTTCTACCATAGTGCATTTTTTTTTGTAAAAATTGGCTTTGTGGAGAGTACTTGAATTTGTACTATACTCCAAAGCACTGGCCTATTATATTTCCCAAAACTCTTACTTTCTACATAGTGTGAAAGAGTGTCTAATGCAAGCTTTTTTGAGGTTGTTAGTGAAGTTCCTAAGGGCCCGATGTAGGTAAATCGCATTTTTGTATGTAGGTCCCAACATCTGGATTCATTACCGAATCCTTAACAATTCTTTAATTACCGAATCGGTAAATACCGAATAGGTAATGCCCATTCATTCCTATGGGCTTTGAAGCCCATAGGAATGATTAGGCATTACCGATTCGGTATTTACCGAATCGGTAATTAAAGAATTATGAAGGGTGCAGGGGGTGTCACTTTGACACCCTCTGGCACCCCCAAAAAAGGCACAGGTGCCATGTGGCAAGCATACCTGCCCTAAGGGCAGGTCTGCCTGTCACATGCCATAGGTGTGCATGCACACATGTGCATGCACACCGCAATCGGTATTTTACCCTGGATTTGTATTCCATGGTAAAATACCGATTCTGTAAGCCATGTGCAGAAGGTACATTGCCTACCTACATTACATTTTCGTTAATTTTATTGAATCTGTAAATGTACCGATTCGGTAATGATACAGATTTGCTAAAGTTACCTAAAATGTGCCCCTACATCTCAATAGCCCTTTACCGATCGGAAACGGCCCAAAATCGGTATTTTTGGCCGATTGGGATCGGTAAAGGGCTACCTACATCGGGCCCCTAAATGTGTAATTTGTGTGTAAGCCAACTATGCATTTTTTTAGTAGACATGATGACATGTTTGCGTTCATACTTCTGGCACATATTGTCCCTGAAACAGTCATCAGACTATTTAGACTTGCAATTTCTAAAAGTCAAAAATACATAAGATATGTCATTTACAATACTAATAAGTCAAACTTTTCAAATGCGAGACAATAGTTTTTTTTAGTTGACATGATAACATGTTTGTGTTCATACTTACGGCAATTATTGACCCTGAAACGGTCATCAGGCTTTTTAGACTTGCCCGTTTTATTTCCTTGATGGGAGAAGCCGATGGTGCAGGCGGATGCAAAATGTTGTTTGCTTGTTGGATTAGGCCCTCCTCGATTGTCATTGCGGGAAATTTGGTTACTTTAGTTTGCTTTGTAATTAAAATTGTTTTGTTTTTGATAATAAAGTTTCGTATCAGTAGTCCACAGTTTATTTTCGTTTGCTCATATAAATTTTCTTGGTAACAAGTACATTTTATTGTTCCAGTTTTATCTGCTAAAGCCAAATGGAATAAAATTTTCTGCTCTTGTTTAGCATTTTTGTACGTAGTTTTCCCTGAGCAGCTGATGACATTAACTCTTATTGGTTTCTGGTATGGTTTGTTGTCATCAGTATTAATGTTCATTATTTCTTCAATAGACATCATCTGAAATAGAAAATGTGATATAACATGTTAAATACAAACCCATATTGGTTTATGATCACTGTAATAGCATTCTAAAGTACCATAGTTGTGTAGTTGGTCATTTGTATATATATGATCTAAAATGGATTGGTAGTTAGTTGTGTAACTGTTAATGAGTTGTTGACATTGTAATTTTGTTTCAAAGAATCCAAGTAATTGCTTGCTGTTTGCATTTGGTTGAGATACATCCACATTGAAATCCCCTATAATAATCAATTTGTGCGTGGGGTAAAAATCCGTAATATTTGTGATGAAATCAAAAAGAGAAGTTATACTTTTTAGGGGTGGTTTGTATAAAATAATAATAAGGTAATCTGTGTTATCAATCTGTAGAGTAAAATGTAAAATGTCTATCCCTTCAAGTGTCTCATAAATAGGCAATATAAATAAATCTTTTTTGTAGTACATAATCATTCCATGGTTTGTGTTGTATGTATGAAATTTATCAAATATAATGTGATGATATTGTTCTATCGTGAAATCATTAGCTGTAGCATTTCTTGTAGTGTTGATCTCAGTTAAGCAAATAATGTCTGCTTGTAATATATTCCTATCCGCTACCATAGATGAAAAATTTTTCTGTAGTGATCTTATATTGTGTGCAATGATATTGAAATGTGCACTGTATGTATGTAACTGTGGGATATGTATTTCAAGTGGCATTTCTGTCCTTAATCTGTGCATTTCCTCATTAACTTGTGGATGTACTACAATTTTACGTTCATCAAAATTGTGTACATAGACATTTTGTATTGATTTTGCCCTGCTAATAGCAACATAATGCAAATGATGAATCTTGCTGTTATTAAAGTGTATATAAAGTGGTTCGAGAGTTGCACCTTGTGTGCGATGTATAGTGCGTGCTGATGCTTGGCGTAAAGGAAATTGCTTCCGTATAATGGTAATAAATTTCTTAGTGTATTGGAAATGTCTAGCTATAGCATGTATTGGTGTCCATCTATTTTGTATTTGTGAATGAAATAAGTGTTTATATTGTTGTCTGGTTGTTTGTCCTATAGTGGGATTGTCAAATAACAACCAAACAATAATAGGTGTATTGTTAATCAATTCAACTAATTGTACAACACCAGTTGCGCCATTTGTTAAACCATCATTGACATCCACATTGCAACTTAAATCATAACGAAGTTGTAAGGCAATGTGTAATGTATGTGAAAGGCCCATTGTTTTCTGTGGATCTTTGGGCAGTTGCTTAAGAATCGTTTTTTTCACATTTTCAGACAAATCAGAACTAACAGTATCGCTTGCTACTGTTATGTAGACAGGATAATCTTTGCAATGTTGTTCTAAAACCTTTTTGTTAATTTCATTAACTTCTAGATTAGTTGACATGATATATGGAATTGTTTCTAATAAAGTCTCATCAGGTTGTATTTCCCTTTGCTTAATTTGTGAAATATCTTCTTCAGTATGCTTGCCTTCTCTCAATCGGTTTAGTAATTCAGCAAATTGTAGATCTTCTTTTTGGCGCATAATTTTTGTTAATTCAAAAATTTTAAAATGTTCTTTCCATAAGTTAGCACTTAAAGGACCATACATTTGTGTAGAATCCTGAAAAATGTATCTGTCAAATACAGGTTTTAATTGGTAAAAGTCACCAATGGCTAAAATAGAAATTCCTCCAAATGGTTCATTAGATGATTTAATTTCTTGAAGCCTGTTATGTATAAAATTCAACATATTGTGTCCTACCATTGAAATTTCATCAATAATAACAACTCTAACATGCATCATTTCCATTTGTAGAGCAGTTCTATGTTCATGACTCAGTTGTTTATAAGTCAAACTTTGCGACACAGGTATTTTGAAAGTGCTATGCAGTGTTTTGCCATTAATATTATGGGCAGCCTTTCCTGTTGGAGCAGTAAGTAAGATATAAACATTATCAGGATTTTCACCGGCCTTAGTGTTATAGTAGCGTAGTAAAGTTTGATATAGTGCAGATATTACAAAACTTTTCCCAACACCAGCCCCTCCAGTGCAAAAAGTATAGCATGGAGTGCTAGTAGTTTTAAACCAATGCAAGTGATGGTAAACAAATTTAAGTTGTTCTTCCGTTAAGTTTTGCATAAGTTGTTGGTATTTTTCATTGGGTAAAATAACGTTAGTTGAGCTTTGTTCTTCAGTTGTAGTTCTAATTCCTAAATCTAGAGCCAAATCATATCTATTATTATGTTCTGGATTTTGGTCTTCTGTCTGTATATTAACAGTTGGTGATAGAGGAGGTGAAATTACATTTTCATGAGACTGTTCATGAATAATGTTTGTAAGTTCGCCATGCTGTTTGTTATAGATTTTTAGTTGTGTGTCAACAAAAGTTTTAACTTCCAGATACCTATCATAGTAAGTTTCCTTGTTGATTAGTATTTTTTCTTCTTCCCTCCATGGATAGTGCAACATTAATATTTCTCTATAATACTCTTCTGGTTCATTATTTTTGCTAAATCTGCAAAAGCGTATTATTTTCCCTTGTCTGCGCTTATTTAAAGCATAATCATAATTATGTTTCTGTTGTTGTTTATTTCCGTCACTACATTCTATTTCTAATTCTTCCTCATCTGAGCTGTAAAAGTTTTGTTCTGCAAGTAAATCTTCGCAATCATTTATTTCTTTCCCATGTGTTTTTTTCTTCACATAGTTGAAATTAGCCGCATAGTCTGCTAACGTGCACATCTCTAATGATTGTGGCCGTTTGCAGTACTTAATAATAATATTTTCACATTGAATGTCAGTTGAATTTTCGGGCAAGTTATTAATAGTTTCGATATCACGCATTAAATAAGTTCTTTTCTCTGGACGGCTAGTATTAATAAATACAAATGATCGTGAGCTTTTCCGTAATGGTATTTGAAGAATTAGATATGCTGCTTCTTGAGCACTAATTTCTGTGCAGTTGAGGAATTTGTTTCCTATGTGTTTAAGTTGATCTTTGATATTACTATTGCTTGTTACCTCTTTAGCAGCTTGCGCTAGAAGTTTGCTAATTCCTCTTTGCGATTTACTGATATATGAGATAATATAGACTGCACAAGCATAAGGGTCTAGTATAAACTGCAAGTCTATGTTTGCTCGCCAAGCTTCTAAAAGAGTACTATTGTAGTTATTGATGAAGCATTTGCCTGGTGTTCTTTTTAAAAAAATAGTTGTTTTTTGTAAGCTAGTTTGTATAGAAGTAATATATTCTTTATCATCCATTTTAATGAAGTCTAAAAATTCCTCAAAAGAAAGTGTATTAAAAGTAGTATTATTCATAGCTTCATGTATTATTTTCATATTATCTTGCCATTGGTTATTTGTCTCCTCAAGTGTTAATGGCTCTAATATGAGCGTTCTTGACATTGGATATTTGGGATATTGATATTTGCATGTCCGTTGCTGTTTACGTCTGCAATTTTTGGTGTGACCATGCCTTTGTAGATTTATTAACGGTTGTAAAACAGGGTTCTCAGACTTATGACAAGTGATATATTTGTCAATAAAGCTATTGACTTCTTCCACTGGTGAAACACCATACAATGGTGCTTTGTTTACCCAGAGTAATGCATGTATATGTGGAGAACCTCTTTGTTGGAATTCGACTCTGTAAAAGTAGTCTACTATTTCCCCAATTGGATTAGTGCCATTCAGCAAAACACAATTAAAGAATTTCCTAACTTGATAGTCAAACTGTCTTGCACATGTTATTGGATCTTCTTGTATTAATTTACTTTTAGTTTCCCAAGACATGTTTAAGAATTCTTCCTCTGTACATTCCTTTAAGTTTCTAACTATCAATAGTATATTTATTAAATGGTGCCATTTTGTTTCAGCAGCAGATAATGTCAAAAAGAAAGTGGGAATGCCAAGTTGCCTTATCATAGCAAAAATATCTTTTTTGCAACCTTCCCAATATGGAGGTGAACTGCGTATAGTTTTTAATACTTTGTACCCCTCATTAAACTGTAAAACATTGGCAATATTACATTTAATGTCTTTAGCAGTTATTTTATTCCCATCTGTAAAATGTTTTCTGATGGAAATGTTGATTTTACCATGGATCTGCTTAATATGTAATTTCTTCAGTTTAAAAAAGACATTAGTAATAGATTTAGCGACTCTTCTATCATAACTCCTTAACTCTGCTTGGCATATAGTACTATAATGTACCGGTATGTGTCTTTCCTTATTGTTAGGCCTTCGTTCACCACAAAAAATAGTAGGGAAAGCCAAAAACTCTGAATCTTTATCCTCATATAAACCTCTTGGCGTGTTATGTTCAGCTGGAGCGAAACTTAACACATTCAGCGAATTACTAGTAATAGTTTCATTTGTTAACATAGTATCCAAATTCCCAGCTTCTATGTTGTCAGAACTATCAGATGAATTGTTTGTCTCAGAAGTCTCATTGTGAGATTCTATTTCTGGAGGTATATACTCCCAGTCAGGGTTAATCGTAACACCATATTCATTAAACATTGTACTATTTTTAGCTAGCCATGTAGCTGCCTTTTTTACAGTATTTGGTCTAATATTCTCATAATGTGTATATGATTTATAGATTAATTTCCTTTTTAATTTCACTGGGATTGTCATGGCGTCATTAATTTGCCTTGGTAAAATGGTAACAGTTGTCATAACATCTGCAGGTACATTAACTACTGCACCTGATAATGATTTTTGAAAACCGCGTGGCAGACTCCGAATTTGTAAGAATGGTATCCTAGGTGAAACTAATCTTTCTTCTAAATCATATAATTCTAATTCAACTGGTACATTTGGGAAGCCCATGCCATTTACAATTGAACATGGTGGTATTTTGTTTTTGCGAATGTAATAATAGCAAGTCTTACAAATAAAATTTGTTTTCTTGTTACTAATGTTACACTTGTTGAAAATTTCGGATTGGCTAACACTGCGTATATTTTGCAACGTTTGTTTATGCCACAGTTGATTGCAAAGAGTACAAATGTACTCTGGCCCATGCAATATTTCCCGGTGGAATTTGCGAATGATTGTATGGATTTGTTTACCTCGTTTCTGTCTTTGGCCCTGCGTGAAGATGGGTATGTTATTATCAGTAGCACTTAGTTGACTGTTGGTAATGTCTTCTTCAGCTGTATTAACTTTTTTTCTTTGTACAACTGTAGTTGGACATGTACTTGAATCCCTTTTTCTTTTCCGAGACTGTTTATTTGTTCCCTGGATAGCTTTACTATTACCTGGTAATTGTGCTAAATGATTGCTATTGCTATTCCCTCCCTTACTTTTATTCTGTAAATGATCAGAAGACATTGATGTTGATGTTATCGTCTGATTAGGAGTACATTCAGTAGTATGTACCCAAATTTTTCTTTCTTGCGGTAGGTGACTATTTTTTTTGTGCACAGTAAGTGCTTTTGTAAAGGATTTCCTTTGAATGACTTTTATATCTATTGGTGTTAATTCAAATTGGACACATTGCTCAGCCTGATGTGTAAAGTTATATGCTAGTTTCATAACATATTGAATTAGCCCTTCAAACGAATTAAATGCAATTGTAACACATGTTCCGTTTGAATGAGGCATGCCTTCATGGTCCCTACTATGTGAATCAAATACAAAGTATGATTGCATATGTTTGAAAATAGCTATTACATAAACATTCATACAAAGTAGAACACCACAGTGCTTATTAATAGTAACATTTAATGCTGTGCTAATATCTGGGTAGGCTTTATCAAAACGTTTAAGGACATCACCGTAGTAAGCATTCCGTAGCAAAAGTGAATATATCTCTTGATTGTGGTCTATATACCTTGGCAGGTCATCTGGATGCATAAGTGTTTCTTTGTTAATAGAATGCATTTGGAGATATAAAGCGTCCCCACGGTCCATTATATAATGCAGATCATTAGAGTTCCAAGTAGTTACTGGCTTGCATAAATTGTGCAAGACAGCAAAAGCACTATTTGGTAAGCATTGCTTACCTTGTGATTTGCTATTAAATTTGCTATTCCCTTGATGGTAACTTGCTTTCAAGCATCTCTGCATCTTATAAGTTATACTGAAATGTTGTTATCAACAAATGTAAATTAAGAAGGTTTGTGAACTAACAAATATTTTAGGGGACTGTAAGGTATGAACTTTTAACAAATTTTAAACTAAGTGGCAAAGTAGTATTTACCTTAACTTCTGTTTCTTTTGTTGTTGTTTTAATAATCTGAAAGGAGAAAAAAAACATATTGTTTAGAATATATTTTTCCGAATTTTTGCCATAAAGGCCACATTAGCATGTAAATAGTCTTTTAAAGACCTGTTAAGAGCTCTAGTGCTGCTGTGAGTGTATGTGCCACGGCTGGCACACAGGCAGGGTGAGATGATAGAGGGAGAGAGAGGGAGTGGGAGGAAAAGGGGGACAGAGAGAGAGTGAGTGAGTGCGTGAAAAGTTAATACTGAGAGACGTTAAAAAATGTGTGTGTGTGTTATGTTGTAACTTGGACTGTTTAATGTGTTGCATTGAATCAGAGAATGGATGAGGTGTGAGGAAGGGAAAGGGAGTGAGAGGGAGAGTGATAGGAAGGGAGACGGGGATGGAGGGAGGGAGAGAGAGGGAGAGGGAGACAGAGGGATTAACAAAGTTAGAGTGAGAAAGAGGAAGGCAAGAGAGAGGGAGGGGGAGCTAGAGAGGGAGAGAGAGGGTGAGTGTGGGTGAGGGGTTGAGGGTGAATGAGGATGAAATGTTGAGGGTGTGAGTGTGAGGGTGAGGTGTTGAGTGTTGGTGAGGTGAGGTGGTGAGGGTGAGGGTGAGTGAGGGGGAGGGGATGAGGGTGAGTGAGGGTGAGTGGTATTGAGGGTGAGTGAGGGTGAGGGTGAGGGTGAGTGAGGGTGACGGTTTGAGGGTGAGTGATGGTGAGGGTGAGTGAGGATGACATGTTGAGGGTGAGTGAGCATGAGGGTGAGTGAGCATGAGGGTGAGTGAGCATGAGGGTGATTGAGAATGAGGGTGAGTGAGGGTGAGTGTGAGTGAGTGTGAGTGAGGGTGAGGGGTTGAGGGTGAGTGAAGGTAGGTTAGGCTTAGAGATTGAGGGTGAGTGAGGGTGAGAAGCTGAGGGTGAGTAAGGATGAGGGTGAGTGTGGGTGAGTGAGAATGAGGTGTTGTGGGTGAGTGAGGTGTTGAGGGTGAGTGAGGGTGAGGCTGGGGCTGAGGTGTTGAAGTGTTGAGTGAGAGTGAGGGTGAGTGAGGAGTTGAAGGAGAAGTGTTGAGGGTGTGTGTGTGAGGTGTTGAGGGCTAGTGAGGGTGGGGGAAGTGTTGAGGATGAGTGAGGGTGAGTGAAATTAAGGGTGAGTGAAATTGAGGGTGAGTGAAATTGAGGGTGAGTGAGAGTGAGGTGTTGAGTGAGAGGTTGAGTGAGTGTGAGTGAGGGTGAGGGGTTGAGTGAGGGTGACTGAGGGTGACTGAGGGTGACTGAGGGTGAGTGAGGGTAAGTGAGGGTGAGTGAGGATGAGCCTGATGGTGGGTGAGGGTGAGTAAGAGTGAGTGAGGCTGAGGGTGAGGGAGGGTGAGGGAGGGCGAGGCATTGAGGGTGAGTGTTGGTGAGGTATTAAGGGTGAGTGAAGGTGAGTGAGAATGAGGGTGAGTGCGGGTGAGGGTGAGGCGTTGAGGGTGAGTGAGGGTGAGGGTGAGAAAGGGAGAGGCGTTGAGGGTGAGTGAGGGTGAGCTGTTAAAGGTGACTGAGGGTGATGCGTTGAGGGTAAGTGAGGGTGAGGTGGTGAGTGTGAGTGAGGGTGAGGGTGAGGCGTTGCGGGTAAGTGAGGGTGAGTGTGTGTGTGAGGCTTCAAAAACTAAAGACACCCTTAAAGTAGTGTCGTTATTTGTATTCGGAAAATAGTTTAGAATTGCTGAGGATGTGGGACTTGAATGTGTCTGTTGTTAGTTTTAAAAGCTGGAATTGTTGTTGGGGATGGAGAGGGAGTGAGTGTGTGCGTGAAGAGTTAATAGTGCGAGACGTACCGAAAAATGTGTGTGTGTGTCATCGTGTAACTTAGATTACTTCCTATATTGCATTGAATATGAAAATGAATGCGGTGTGCGTGTAATATTGAAAGTGTACCCAGTTAGTGTGCAAGTAATGTAGAAAGATAGAGAGGGAGTAAATGGGAGACAAATGGAGAGTTATGTACAAAGACAGAGAGGAAGGGAAAGTTAGGGAAAGGAAGGGAAATGGAGGGAGAGGAAGAGAAAGGGAGTGAGATGCAGGGTGATAGGGAGGGAGACGGAGAGGGAGGGAGAGAGGAGGAAGAAAAGAGGGGGAGTGAGACAGAGGGAGGAACACAGTTAGAGTGAAACAGAGGAAGACAGGAGAGAGGGAGGGGGAGCTATAGAGAGGGAGAGAGAGCTATAGAGATGTAGGGAGACCGAAAGAGAAAGAGAGCGAGAAAATTATGTGTATGCCGGGAGGGCTGAGTGCACGAAGCCTTCGGCTGCAGGGTCCTGTGATTAACCTCATGGTCAGTTTAATGTTGTTGCTGTCGCCCCGACCCTTAACAACTAACCCTGCCCCCACCGATGCGGTCCTTGGACACAAAGTAAACAGTACATTTTTCACCTGCTTGAAAGATTGTGAGTAGCCATGTAATAGAGGGTGTGGGCGAAAGTCCCCTTGATAGTGGATTGTGTGTATGAAAAGTTTGTTGTGGTGTGGCGAAGTGTTGCGAACGGATTCTGACTGTACTATTCCCCCTAATGTTCCAATGTGCCTGTGAATAGTGTAGTAAGTGTAAGGTCCATTTTTTTTTGGGGTAGGCAGCTAATCCTGGCTAATGTGTTATTGGATGTGTGCTTGTGAAAATGTAATACGAGTAGTTGTACGAGTGGCTGTTTCTGTGTGTCAGCTTGTAACTTGGATTACTAACTGTGCAAGTAAAGCTACGAATGAATGCATTGTGCGTAAATGTTGTAAAGTGTTGCCTGTTTACGTGCAAATTAATGTGCAATTAGAAGTTCTGACTGAAAGTTTGGTGCTGTAGTGGCGAAGTGCTATGATGTTACATTGCGTAGGAGTTGCACGTGTTGTATAAGGGTGGCAGTCAGTGTTTTGCCTAATGTGACAGGCTGTGTGTGATTAGTGTAAGATGCAGTGTTTTGCCTAATGTGACAGGGTGTGTGTGATTAGTGTGCTATAGAGAGGGAGGGAGACGAAGAGAGAAAGAGAGCGAGAAAATTATGTGTATGCCGGGAGGGCTCAGTGCACGAAGCCTTCGGCTGCAGGGTACTGTGAATAACCTCATGGTCAGTTTTATCTTGTTGCTGTCGCCCCGACCCTTAACCACTGACCCTGCCCCCACCGATGCGGTCCTTGGACACTAAGTAAACATTAAATTTTGCCCCTGAGAGAAAGATTGTGAGTAGGCATGTAATAGAGGGTGTGTGTGAAAGTGTCCTTGTTCGTGGAATGTGTGTATGAAAATTTTGTTGTGGTGTGGCGAAGTGTTGGTGTACCCAGTTAGTGTGCAAGTAATGTAGAAAGATAGAGAGGGAGTAAATGGGAGACAAATGGAGAGTTATGTACAAAGACAGAGAGGAAGGGAAAGTTAGGGAAAGGAAGGGAAATGGAGGGAGAGGAAGAGAAAGGGAGTGAGATGCAGGGTGATAGGGAGGGAGACGGAGAGGGAGGGAGAGAGGAGGAAGAAAAGAGGGGGAGTGAGACAGAGGGAGGAACACAGTTAGAGTGAAACAGAGGAAGACAGGAGAGAGGGAGGGGGAGCTATAGAGAGGGAGAGAGAGCTATAGAGATGTAGGGAGACCGAAAGAGAAAGAGAGCGAGAAAATTATGTGTATGCCGGGAGGGCTCAGTGCACGAAGCCTTCGGCTGCAGGGTCCTGTGATTAACCTCATGGTCAGTTTAATGTTGTTGCTGTCGCCCCGACCCTTAACAACTAACCCTGCCCCCACCGATGCGGTCCTTGGACACAAAGTAAACAGTACATTTTTCACCTGCTTGAAAGATTGTGAGTAGCCATGTAATAGAGGGTGTGGGCGAAAGTCCCCTTGATAGTGGATTGTGTGTATGAAAAGTTTGTTGTGGTGTGGCGAAGTGTTGCGAACGGATTATGACTGTACTATTCCCCCTAATGTTCCAATGTGCCTGTGAATAGTGTAGTAAGTGTAAGGTCCATTTTTTTTTTGGGTAGGCAGCTAATCCTGGCTAATGTGTTATTGGATGTGTGCTTGTGAAAATGTAATACTAGTAGTTGTACGAGTGGCTGTTTCTGTGTGTCAGCTTGTAACTTGGATTACTAACTGTGCAAGTAAAGCTACGAATGAATGCATTGTGCGTAAATGTTGTAAAGTGTTGCCTGTTTACGTGCAAATTAATGTGCAATTAGAAGTTCTGACTGAAAGTTTGGTGCTGTAGTGGCGAAGTGCTATGATGTTACATTGCGTAGGAGTTGCACGTGTTGTATAAGGGTGGCAGTCAGTGTTTTGCCTAATGTGACAGGCTGTGTGTGATTAGTGTAAGATGCAGTGTTTTGCCTAATGTGACAGGGTGTGTGTGATTAGTGTGCTATAGAGAGGGAGGGAGACGAAGAGAGAAAGAGAGCGAGAAAATTATGTGTATGCCGGGAGGGCTCAGTGCACGAAGCCTTCGGCTGCAGGGTACTGTGAATAACCTCATGGTCAGTTTTATGTTGTTGCTGTCGCCCCGACCCTTAACCACTGACCCTGCCCCCACCGATGCGGTCCTTGGACACTAAGTAAACATTAAATTTTGCCCCTGAGAGAAAGATTGTGAGTAGGCATGTAATAGAGGGTGTGTGTGAAAGTGTCCTTGTTCGTGGAATGTGTGTATGAAAATTTTGTTGTGGTGTGGCGAAGTGTTGGGAACCGTTTATGGCTGTACTATTTCCCCTAATGTTACAATGTGACTGGGAATAGTGTAGTAAGTGTAAAGTGAAGTGTTTATTTTTGTAGGCCGCAAATCCTGGCTAATGTGTTATTGGATGTGTGTTTGTGGAAAGGTAATACTAGTACTTGTACGAGCGGCTGTTTTCGTGTGTCAGCTAGTAACTTGGATTACTTACTGTGTGCCAGTAAAGCTGCGGGTGAATGTTGTGAAGTGTAGCCTGTTTGCGTGCAAATAAATGTGCAATTTGAAGTTGTGCCTGAAAGTTTGGTGCTGTAGTGGCGAAGTGCTATGATCTTAGATTGCGTTGGAGTCGCACGTGCTGTATAAGGGTGGCAGTCAGTGTTTTGCCTAATGTGACAGACTGTGTGTGATTAGTGTAAGATGCATCTCTGTTCACTCTTGAGTCCGATCATCCAGTTTACTGTCTCGCTATGAAGCTGTCAATGAAAGCGTAATGGACCGCGCCCAGTGCCAGACCCCCTGCCCCTCGCGCTGCCCAGCCCCCCCGCATTACCTACGATGCCGCCACTCTCCTAGCCCTCAACCCCGGTCGCGCCCCCAACTGCGTCCAAGCCGCTCCTGGACGCACCCATGGACCGTTCTCCTGCTTCTCCTGCAAGTTCAGCGGCACCGACAACATCTCCGCTACGACAACACCACAGATTCCCGACCCCAACCACCTAGAATGCATCCTTCTCAACACCCGCTCGGTCCACAGGCACGCCATTGACCTTTGGAACCTACTAGACACCATCTCTCCTGACGTCGCCTTCCTAACGGAAACTTGGATGAACGCTTCCTCCGCCCCTGACATCGCCATCGCTATCCCTGATGACTATAAGATCACACGCAAGGACCGCACCGACCATACAGGAGGTGGAATCGCTATCGTCCATAAGAAAACAATCCGCATCTCAACCAGCTCTGATGCCAACCTCGCCAACTCCGAACACCTTCACTTCCAGATCCACATCGACCCCAAGACCACACTCAGAGGCACCCTCCTCTACAGACCACCAGGACCCCGCGCAAAATTCAGTGAAGACATCACGGACTTCATCACCCCACACGCGCTACCCTCCAAAGACTACATCCTTCTGGGAGACCTCAACTTCCACCTTGAAAAGATCAACGACCGCAACACCGCCACCCTCTTGGACAACCTCACCAACCTCGGACTTAAACAACTGGTCACTTCCCCCACCCACATCGCAGGTCACACTCTCGACCCCATCTTCACCTCCAGCAACCATGTCTCCTTCAGCCACACTACGGATCTCCTCTGGACTGACCACAGCTGCGTTCACTTCACCTATAACAAGCCGAAACCCATCAACCACCCCCAACCAACTCTACAAAGAAACTGGAACAAAATCACCACAGAGCAGATCTCCACTTCACTCCTTCAAACCTCCCCAGCCCTCTCTTCTAACGCCAACGAAGCCGCCTCCAACCTCACCCTTTGGCTATCCAACACCGCCGACACCTTAGCACCACTGAAAAAACGTCAACACAAACTTGGCAACAAGAAGGCCTCATGGTTCAACGATGATCTCAAGAAGTCCAAGAAACTGTGCCGCTCCCTTGAAAAGGCCTGGAAAAAAGACCCATCCACCAGCACCAAGGACGCCTTCAAAAGCGCCACCCGCACTCACCACCAACTGATCCGAAAAGCCAAGAAAACAGCATTCAAGGATCGACTTGACAACAACGCCCACAACAGCAAGGAACTATTCAACATCGTCAAGGAATTTTCCAACCCCGCGGCCAACTCCAACGACATCACCCCATCTCAAACCCTCTGCGACTCCCTAGCCTCTTTTTTCCACAACAAGATTGCTGACATCCACAACAGCTTTGACAACCAACCCGGAAGCCAACCCACCCTACCATCTGCTGACCATCTTCCCCCCGTAAACACCCTTAACGCCTGGAACCTAATCTCCACTGAGGACACCATCCGCCTGATGAATTCCATCCACTCCGGATCCCCCACAGACCCATGCCCTCACCACATCTTCAACAAAGCAGACTCCGTCATAGCCCCGCACCTCCGAGACGTCATCAACTGCTCCTTCAACTCCGCTACCTTCCCAGAAGACTGGAAACACGCTGAACTCACCGCCCTTCTGAAAAAACCAACAGCAGACCCCACCGAACTCAAAAACTACCGCCCCATCTCGCTTCTTCCATTCCCGGCCAAAGTCATCGAAAAAGCCGTCAACAACCAGCTCGCCGCCTTCCTCGAAGCCAACAAATCCCTCGACCCCTCACAGTCCGGCTTCCGAGCCAAACACAGCACTGAGACCGCCCTCATCGCAGCAACAGACGACATTCGAACTCTACTGGACAATGGAGACACAGTCGCCCTCATCCTCCTCGACCTCTCTGCAGCCTTCGACACTGTCTGCCACAGCACCCTTTTACAACGCCTCAGAAACATCGGAATCCAAGGAAAAGCACTGGAATGGATCACCTCGTTCCTCACCGGAAGAACCCAGAGAGTCCGCCTCCCACCATTCAAGTCCGAGGCCTCTGAAATCATTTGTGGCGTACCTCAAGGATCCTCACTCAGTCCCACCCTCTTCAACGTATACATGAGCCCCCTCGCGACCATCGCCCGCCAACACAACCTGAACATCATCTCCTACGCGGACGACACTCAACTGATCCTCTCTCTCACCAATGACCCCAGCACCGCCAAAACTAACCTACACGAAGGAATGAAAGAAGTCGCCGAATGGATGAAACAAAGCCGTCTGAAACTAAATTCAGACAAAACAGAAGTCCTCATCTTAGGTACATCCCCCTCTGCATGGGACGACTCCTGGTGGCCGGAAGCCCTCGGAAAAGCACCCATCCCGACAGACCACGCACGGAACCTTGGCGTCATCCTAGACTCCTCACTCTCCATGAACAGACAAGTCAACGCCGTATCCTCCTCCTGCTTTAACATTCTTCGCATGCTCAGAAAAACATTTCGCTGGATCCCCTCTGAAACTAGAAAAACAGTCACACACGCTCTAGTCACGAGCCGACTGGACTACGGAAACACCCTATACGCAGGCACCACCGCTAAACTCCAGAAGAAACTACAACGAATCCAAAACGCCTCAGCCAGGCTCATACTGGACATCCCACGCAACGAACACATTTCGAGTCACCTTAAAGACCTCCACTGGCTACCCGTCAATAAGAGGATCACTTTCCGACTGCTTACCCACGCACACAAATCACTCTACGACATCGGACCAGATTGCCTCAACTCTCGACTGTCCTTCTACACCCCTTCCCGCCAACTTCGCTCCTCCAGTCAAGCCTTCGCCACTGTACCTCGCATCAACAAGACCACCATGGGAGGCAGATCCTTTTCATACCTGGCTGCCAAAACATGGAACTCACTCCCCGCCTACCTTCGCCTCACCCAGAATCACCTAGCGTTCAGAAAGCAGCTTAAAACGTGGATATTTGACAAATAATCCCCCTCCCCTCCTAAGCGCCTTGAAACCCTCTGGGTATGTAGTGCGCTATACAAATTTTATGACTTATGACTTATGACTTATGTGGTCGCACTCATTTAGGCGTGCGTGTGATATAGTATGTGTTCCTAACAGTGTGTGCGTGAAAAGTTAATACTAATAGATGTAAAAAAAAGGGTGCGTATGTGTCATCTTGTAACGTGCACTGGTTACTGTGTTACATTGAATCTGAGAATGCAAGCGGTATGCGTGTAATATTGAAAGATAATCTGACAAGGTGTGTGTGAGTAGTGTAAGCTGGAGCTCTGTTCACTGTTCAGTCCGATCATCCTGTTTACTGTATTGCTGTGAAGCTGTGACAAAAATCGTAAGGAGTGTTCTGTTGTGGTTGCACTCAATTCGCCGTGCGTGTTATATAGTATGTGTTCTTAACCGTGTGTGCGTGAAAAGGTAATAGTAACAGACGTAAAAAGAAGGTGTGTGTGTCATGTTGTAATTAGGAGTAGTTACTGTGTTGCATTAAATCTAAGAATGAATGGGTGTGTGTCAAACTTATGTTCTGCCTTGATTTATTGGAAGGAATGTTCTGTGTGGCGAGTCGGAGTGTTAGGAACGGAAGTAAAAATTGTGTAGAAGAGTGAACAGTTGGCTGTACTTACATGATATATGTTGGTGCGCAGTTTCTTTCCCCCTATCAAGGAAATGTTGAAAGCGTACCAATAACCTACAAGAGATAACGATAAAAAAAACAATATGTATCTGTTGGTTTAAACCAAGGTATGACCTGTTTAAGAAATTACGTAGTCCTTTGCTAAGTATTACCATAGAAAATGTAGATTTGCAAACACACATGTCGCAGAATAATTTAACACAGGTGCAATGTTGATATAGTAACAGTTCTAATAAACGCAAGTAAATATATCAATACTGTCCCTTAGATATATAAAAATAACACTTGCATGCACTTACGTTCTAAGATTGAATGCCGTAATTTTTCAGTGGCTGTTGGTCGATAGCAGCAAGTACAGCGCCGTTCTGTAAGTCGAAGTTCTGTCCTCGCTGGTAAAAAGAGAGTATGACTTAAAGTGACCCGTCCCTCTGCTTAAATAGGGGGTAACGATGCAAGAATCTTTTTTTTTGGGGGTTTAAGAAAGGATCAAAGCTTTTAGTCCTTCCCTTGCCCCAAGGAAAAGTCACACTAGCTGATGTGCGCGACTTGGAAGTGTGAATGTTTGAATATGTATGCAGATGGAGTTTCGACATAGGCGCGCCAGTAGACTTCACTGGGCAACTCCCTTAAGGCCATATAAGATTTTGCTCGGAACTAACAAAGCAAAGGGCCTTTTTTTTTTTACGTTAGTGTAATTGGACTTCAACTGTCTGCTCGAAGTTACACTTAAAAATGGCATATATAAAGCATCAAAAGTATACAAAGTTTCACTTTAAAACATACTACTCTTGTAATATACTGGCTCAAAGTTGTGCCGTTTAGGTTTAGTATGAAAATACTGAAAATTGCTGCGGATGCGTCCATTAATGTGTGTGTGGCAACGTGAAAAAAAAGTGGGTGAATGAGAAAGATGGTCGATGATTTTGTTTGGCAAAAAAGAAATGTAAAGACAGGTGTGGTGCTGAACGGGTCAGAGGCCGGATGCAATATTTGCCATAAAAGTTGTGTTCTTCGTTTTATTATGAAAATAGTGAACATTGCTGCGTAAGTGGCCCTTAAATGTGTCTGTGTGTAGTTTTAAATGCTAGGATAATTTTAGCTGTGTGTGTACGTGTTGTAAATACAGAATTTCGCTGCGGGTGCATCCCTTAATGTAAGTCTTGTAATATACAGGCTCCAAGTTGTGGCGTTTATGTTTAATATGAAAAGACAGAACATTGCTGCAGATGCCTCCATTAATGTGTGAGTGTCACCGTAGAAATACAGTGGGAGACTGAGAAAGATGGTCGATGATTTTGTTTGTCAATACATAAATGTAGAGACAGGTGTGGCGAAATGTTATGAACTGATGTATGATGCTGAATGGGTCAGAGGCTGGATACAATATTTGCCATCAAAGTTGTGTTGTTAATTTTAATATGAAAATCGTGAGCATTGCTGAGGATGCGGCCCTTGAATGTGTCTGTGGTTAATTTTAAATGCTAGGAATGATGTTGGTGTGTGTGTACGGCATGGTATGTAAACTATAGGAGTTTTGTTAAGAAAATATAACGTTTCCAGACACCATTTTCTGCTTTACTGTAAATCGACTTGAACTGTCTACTCAAAGTTTCCCTTAAAAATGGCATGAGTGGTTGAGGGTGGGATGAGTGAGGGTGAGGCTGAGGTGTTGAGTGTGAGTGAAAGTAAGAGTGAGGGTGAGTGAGGGGTTGAGTGTTAGTGAGGGTGAGGTATTGAGGGTGAGTGAGGGGAAGGGTGATTGAGGGATTGAGAGTTAGTGAGGGTGAGGGGTTGAGGGTTAGTGATGGTGAGGTGTTGAGGGTGAGTGAGGGTGAGGGGGAGGGGGAGGGGTTGAGAATAAGTGAGGTGTTTAGGGTGAAATGTTGAGGGTGTGGGTGAGGAGTTGAGGGTGAGGGAGGGTGAGTGAGGGTGAATGGTTGAGGGTGAGGGGTTGAGGGTGAGGGGTTGAGGCTGATGTTTTGAGGGTGAGTGAGGGTGAGATGTTGATGGTGAGTCAAGGTGAGATGTTGGGTGAGGCGTTGAGGGTGACTGACTATAGGATTTTTGTTAAAAAAACATCACGTTTACAGATGCCATTTTCTCCCTTACTGTAATTTGAATTGAACTGACAGCGCCAAGTTACCCTTAAAAATAGCATGAGGGGTTAAGGGTGAGGGCGAGTGAGGGCGAGGATGAGGTGTTGAGTGAGGGTGAGGGGTTGAGGGTGGGTGAGGGTAGGTGAGGGTTGAGGGTGAGGGTGATTGAGGGTGAGCATGACTCCATTAATGTGTGTGTGGCAACGTTAAAATAGAGTGGGCAATTTAGAAAGATGTGAGATAATTTTGTTTGGCAATACCTAAATGTTGAGACAGGTGTGGAGAAATGTTATGAGCTGATGTATTTGCCATCGAAGTTGTGTATTTTTTTTTACTATAAAAATTGTGACCATTGGTGAGGATGCCGCCCTTGAATGTGGCTGTGTGTAATTATAAATGGTGGGATTGTTGTCGGTGTGTGTGTACGGCATGGTATGTAGACTATAGGAGTTTTGATAAAAAACCATAACGTTTACAGACGCCATTTTCAACCTTACTGTAATTTGACTGTAACTGTCTGATCCAAGTTACGCTTAACAAATGGCATGAGGAGTTGAGGGAGAGGGTGAATGTGAGTGAGGGTGAGGTTGAAGTGTTGAGTGTGAGTGAGGGTAAAAGTGAGGGTGAGTGAGGCGTTCAGTGTTAGTGTGGGTGAGATATTGAGTGCGAGTGAGGGTAAGGGTGATTGAGTAATTGAGAGTTAGTGAGGGTGAGGGGTTGAGTGTTAGTGATGGTGAGGTGTTGAGGGTGAGTGAGGGTGAGGGTGAGTGAGGGTGAGTGGGAGGGGTTGAGGGTGAGTGAGGTGTTTAGGGTGAAGTGTTGACGATGTAGGTGAGGGGTTGAGGGTGATGGAGGGTGAGTGAGGGTGAGGGGTTGAAGGTGAGGGGTTGGGGGTGAGGGTTGGGGGTGAGGGGTTGAGGGTGAGGTGTTGAGGGTGAGTGAGGGTGAGATGTTGATGGTGAGTGAAGGTGAGGTGTTGTGTGAGGCGTTGAGGGTGAGTGACTATAGGAGTTTTGTTAAAAAAACATCACGTGCCCAGACGCCATTTTCTCCCGTACTGTAATTCGACTTGCACTGTCAGCTCCAAGTTACCCTTAAAAATGGCATGAGGGATTGAAGGTGAGTGAGGGTAAGGGTGAGGCTGAGGTGTTGAGTGTGAGTGAGGGTGAGAGTGAGGGTGAGTGACAGGTGTGGCGAAATGTTATGAGCTGATGTCTTTGACATCAAAGTTGTATTATTTTTTACTATAAAAATAATGAGCATTGCTCAGGATGCGGCCCTTGAATGTGGCTGTGGCTAATTTTAAATGGTGGAATTGTTGTCGGTGTCTGTGTACGGCATGGTATGTAGACTATAGGATTTTTTTTTTAAAAACAAAGTTTACAGACGCCATTTTCGACATTACTGTAATTAAAATCGAACTGTCTGCTCCAAGATACCCTTAAAAATGGCATGAGGCGTTGAGGGTGAGGGTGAGTGAAAGTGAGGCTGAGGTGTTGAGTGTGAGTGAGTGTAAGAGTGAGGGTGAGTGAGGTGTTCAGTGTTAGTGAGGGTGAGATATTGAGGGTGAGTGAGGGTAAGAGTGATTGAGGGATTAAGAGTTAGTGAGGGTGAGGGGTTGAGGGTTAGTGATGGTGGGGTGTTGAGGGTGAGTAAGGGTGAGGGGGAGTGAGGGGGAGAAGGAGGGGTTGAGGGTGAGTGAGGTGTTTAGGGTGAAGTGTTGAGGGTGTGGGTGAGGGGTTGAGGGTGAGGGAGGGTGAGTGAGGATGAGTAGTTGAGGGTGAATGGTTGAGGGTGAGTGGTTAAGGGTGAGGGGTTGAGGGTGAGGTGTTGAGGGTGAGGGATGGTGAGATGTAGATGTTGATTGAAGGTGAGGTGTTGGGTGAGGCGTTGAGGGTGAGTGACTATAGGACTTTTGTTAAAAGTCCATCACGTTTCCATACGCCATTTTCTCCATTACTGTAATTGTACTTGAACTGTCAGCTCCAACTTACCGTTAAAAATGGCATGAGGGATTGAAGGTGAGTGAGGGTGAGGGTGAGGCTGATGTGTTGAGTGTGAGTGAGAGTGAGGGTGAGTGAGGGGTTGAGTGTTAGTGAGGGTGAGATATTGAGGGTGAGTGAGGGTAAGAGTGATTGAGGGATTAAGAGTTAGTGAGGGTGAGGGGTTGAGGGTTAGTGATGGTGGGGTGTTGAGGGTGAGTAAGGGTGAGGGGGAGTGAGGGGGAGAAGGAGGGGTTGAGGGTGAGTGAGGTGTTTAGGGTGAAGTGTTGAGGGTGTGGGTGAGGGGTTGAGGGTGAGGGAGGGTGAGTGAGGATGAGTAGTTGAGGGTGAGTGGTTGAGGGTGAGCGGTTGAGGGTGAGGTGTTGAGGGTGAGGGATGGTGAGATGTAGATGTTGATTGAAGGTGAGGTGTTGGGTGAGGCGCTGAGGGTGAGTGACTATAGAACTTTTGTTAAAAATCCATCACGTTTCCATACGCCATTTTCTCCATTACTGTAATTGTACTTGAACTGTCAGCTCCAAGTTACCCTTAAAAATGGCATGAGGGATTGAAGGTGAGTGAGGGTGAGGCTGAGGCTGATGTGTTGAGTGTGAGTGAGAGTGAGAGTGAGGGTGAGTGAGGGGTTGAGTGTTAGTGAAGGTGAAGTATTAAGGGTGAGTGAGGGTAAGGGTGATTGAGGGTTTGAGAGTTAGTGAGAGTGAGGGGTTGAGGGTGAGTGAGGTAGGTGTTGAGGGTAAGTAAGGGTGAGGGAGAGGGAGGGGGAGGGGTTGAGGGTGAGTGAGATGTTTAGGGTGAAGTGTTGAGGGTGTGGGTGAGGGGTTGAGGGTGAGGAAGGGTGAGTGAGGATGAGTAGTTGAGGGTGAATGGTTGAGGGTGAGTGGTTGAGGGTGAGGGGTTCAGGGTGAGGTGTTGAGGGTGAGGGATGGTGAGACGTGATGTTGAGTGAAGGTGAGGTGTTTGGTGAGGCGTTGAGGGTGAGTGACTATAGGACTTTTGTTAAAAAAAGATCACGTTTCCAGACGCCATTTTCTCCATTACTGTAATTGGATTTGAACTGTCAGCTCCAAGTTCCCCTTAAAAATGGCATGAGGAATTGAAGGTGAGTGAGGGTGAGGCTGAGGCTGATGTGTTGAGTGTGAGTGAGGGTGAGAGTGAGGGTGAGTGAGGGGTTGAGTGTTAGTGAAGGTGAAGTATTGAGGGTGATTGAGGGTAAGGGTGATTGAGGGTTTGAGAGTTAGTGAGGGTGAGGGGTTGAGGGTGATTGAGGGTGAGGGTAGGTGAGAGGTTGAAGGTGAGGGTGATTGAGGGTGAGCATGCATCCATTAATGTGTGTGTGGCAACGTTAAAATACATTGGGGGAATTAGAAAGATGGTAGATAATTTTGTTTGCCAATAGATAAATGTAGCGATAGGTGTGGCGAAATGTTCGGAGCTGATTTATTTGCCATCAAAGTTGTGTTGTTATTTGTAGTATAAAAATCGTGAGCATTGCTGAGGATGCGGACCTTGAATGTGTCTGTGGGTAATTTTAAATGCTGGGATTGTTGTCGTTGTGTGTACGGCATGTTATGTAAAGTATAGGAGTTTTCTTCTAAAAACATAACGTTTCCAGACGACATTTTCTCCCTTACTGTAATTCGTCTTGAACTGTCTGCACCAAATTACCCTTAAATATAGCATGAGGGGTTGAGGGTGAGTGAGGGTGAGGGTGAGTGAGGTTGAGGCTGCTGCGGATGCGTCCCTATGTGTGTGTGTATAAGAAATATGGTGGTTATCCAAAAGAAGGCAACATCGGAAATTTTTCACTGAAGGCAACATCGAAAATCTGTAGTCTGTACAAGCGTCGAAGTAGAATAGGCCGATGTTACATACTACGTTGTACCACAAAATTGTGAAATACTAGGCCTGGTTATGTAAACTAAATAAGTTTTGTTAAAACAAATAACGTTTCTAATGTTCGTATTTACGTTCAGTGGGATTGTTTAAGTTTTGCGAAAAAACTTCACGTTTCTACTGTTTTTTTTGGGGGGGGGGGGGGTTTGTTGTTGTTCTCGAGCTAACACCCGGCTCGCAGTCCTTCCCTTGCCCCAAGGAAAAGTCACACTAGCTGATGTGCGCGAATTGGAAGTGTGAATGTTTGAATGTGTATGCAAATGGAGTTTCGACATTGGCGCGCCAGTAGACTTCCCTGGCCAACTCGCTTAAGCGCACATAAGAGTTAGCTCGGAACTGACAAAGTAAACTTTTTTTATTTTTGGTTTGTTTTATTTAACGTTAGTGTCATTGAAGTTCAACTGTTTGCTCGAAGTTACCCTTAAAAATGGAATATCTAAAGCTTGTAAAGTATACAAAGTTTCATTTTTAAACATAGAACTCTTGTAATATACAGGCTGAAAGATGTGCCGAAGTTGTGGCGTTTATGTTTAGTATGCAAATACTGAACATTGCTGTGGAGCCGTCCAGTGGGCGAATGAGAAAGATGTGTCTGTGGGTATTTTTAAATGCTAGGATAATTTTGGCTGTGTGTGTACGTGTTGTAAATACAGAATTTCGCTGCGGGTGCGTCCCTTAATGTAAGTCTTGTAATATACAGGCTCAAAGTTGTGGCGTTTATGTTTAGTATGAAAAGACAGGACATTGCTGCAGATGCCTCCATTAATGTGTGAGTGTCACCATAGAAATACAGTGGGAGACTGAGAAAGATGGTCGATGATTTTGTTTGCCAATAGATAAATGTAGCGATAGGTGTGGCGAAATGTTCTGAGCTGATTTATTTGCCATCAAAGTTGTGTTGTTATTTGTAGTATAAAAATCGTGAGCATTGCTGAGGATGCGGCCCTTGAATGTGTCTGTGGGTAATTTTAAATGCTAGGAATTATGTTGGTGTGTGTGTACGGCATGGTATGTAAACTATAGGAGTTTTGTTAACGTTTCCAGACACCATTTTCTCCTTTAATGTAAATCGACTTGAACTGTCTACTCAAAGTTACACTTAAAAATGGCATGAGGGGTTGAGGGTGAGGATGAGTGAGGGTGAGGCTGAGGTCTTGAGTGTAAGTGAAAGTAAGAGTGAGGGTGAGTGAGGGGTTGAGTGTTAGTGAGGGTGAGGTATTGAGGGTGAGTGAGGGG
Organism: Lissotriton vulgaris; assembly: GCF_964263255.1. Taxonomy (NCBI): domain Eukaryota; kingdom Metazoa; phylum Chordata; class Amphibia; order Caudata; family Salamandridae; genus Lissotriton; species Lissotriton vulgaris. The sequence goes on along the minus strand of NC_141693.1, from coordinate 2,017,763,763 downwards.
AAGGGTGATTGAGGGATTGAGAGTTACTGAGGGTGAGGTGTGTAGGGTGAAGTGTTGAGGGTGTGGGTGAGGGGTTGAGGGTGAGGGAGGGTGAGTGAGGGTGAATGGTTGAGGGTGAGGGGTTGAGGTGAGGAATTGAGGCTGATGTTTTGAGGGTGAGTGAGGGTGAGATGTTGATGGTGAGTGAAGGTGAGATGTTGGGTGAGGCGTTGAGGGTGAGTGACTATAGAATTTTTCTACCTTACTGTCATTCGACTTGAACTGTCAGCGCCAAGTTACCCTTAAAAATAGCATGAGGGGTTGAGGGTGAGGGCGAGTGAGGGCGAGGCTGAGGTGTTGAGTGAGGGTGAGGGGTTGAGGGTGGGTGAGGGTAGGTGAGTGTTGAGGGTGAGGGTGAGGGTAGGTGAGGGTTGAGGGTGAGGGTGATTGGTTGAGGGTGAGTGGTTGAGGGTGAGTGGTTGAGGGTGAGTGGTTGAGGGTGAGTGGTTGAGGGTGAGTGGTTGAGGGTGAGTGGTTGAGGGTGAGTGGTTGAGGGTGAGGTGTTGAGAGTGAGGTGTTGAGGGTGAGGTGTTGAGGGTGAAGTGTTGAGGGTGAGGCGTTGAGGGTGAGGCGTTGAGGGTGAGATGTTGAGAGTGAGATGTTGATGGTGAGTGAGAGTGATGTGTTGGGTGAGTGGTTGAGGGTGAGTGGTTGAGGGTGAGTGGTTGAGGGTGAGTGGTTGAGGGTGAGTGGTTGAGGGTGAGTGGTTGAGGGTGAGTGGTTGAGGGTGAGTGGTTGAGGGTGAGTGGTTGAGGGTGAGTGGTTGAGGGTGAGGCGTTGAGGGTGAGTGGTTGAGGGTGAGTTGTTGAGGGTGAGTGGGTGAGGGTGAGTGGGTGAGGGTGAGTGGGTGAGGGTGAGTGGGTGAAGGTGAGTGGTTGATGTGTGTGTGGGAACGTTAAAATAGAGTGGGGGATTTAGAAGATGGTACATAATTTTTTATGGCAATAAATAAATCTAGAGACAGGTGTGGCGAAATGTTTTGAGCTGATGTATTTGCCATCAAAGTTGTGTTGTTTTTTGTTATAGCATGCCTACATTAATGTGTGTGTGGGAACGTTAAAATACAGTGGTGATTATCCAAAAGAAGGCAAAATCGGAAATGTTTCAGTGAGGCAACATAGAAAATCTTTAGTCTGTAAAAGCGCCATAGTCAACAAACTAGGAATAGAGGTTGGCTGCAAGTTACCCTTAAGAAAATAGAAAGAGAGGTTGATGGTGAGTAGGTGTGGCGAAATGTTAAAATACAGTGGTAGATTGTATTTAAAGTATAGGAGTTTAGATGTAAAAAAACATAACGTTTCCAGACGCCATTTTCTGCCTTACTGTAATTCGTCTTGAAATGTGTGCTGCAAGTGACCCTTAACAAAATAGCAAGAGTGGTTGGCTGCAAGTTACCCTTAACTAAATAGAAAAAAAGAGGTTGAGGGTGAGTGAGAGTGAGGCTGCTGCGGATGGCTCCCTTACTGTGTGTGTATAAGAAATATGGTGATTATACAAAAGAAGGCAAAATCGGAAATGTTTCGCTGAGGCAACATAGAAAATCTTTAGTCTGTAAAAGCGTACACGTAGAATAAGACGATTTTACATACCACGCTGTAGAGGAAAGTTGTCAAATAATAATCATGGTTATGTAAAGTAAATAAGTATTGTTAAAATAACTACACGTTTCTAGTGTTAATATTTGCGTACAGTGACATTGCTTAAGTTTTGCAAAAAAGTATCACGTTTCTAGTGTAAGTATTTCCTTTCAGTCGGTTTTTTTGGGGGGGGGGGGCGTTTGTTGTTGTTATCGAGCTAACACCCGGCTCGCATCCTGCTGTTCTAAATTAGCACATCCCCAAAGGAACTTCACAAGTGATTACAATCTTGGCGACGGCGCTTAAAGTAGTCTAGCATCCTGTAGTTTTCGTGACGAAAGCCTTGGAGTCTGTGGCCTGACTTTGTGTTCATGTAAATGGGACTAAAGAATGGTTTTTTTTAGGTGCAATGCTAGAGATACAATCGGTAATTTTAACGTAGCACGCTCTAGAGGGAAGGAAGAGGAATAGTAGGCCTGCAGATTAGGGAATGTACAAGCCGATGTAACTTTTAATGCGTATGTCACTATTTCGTGGTGTAGACGATTTCAGTTGTAGGCCTGCAGATTAGGGAATGTACAAGCCGATGTCACTTTTAATGCGTATGTCATTATTTCGTGGTGTAGACGATTTCAGTTTAAAGTCTTTTTGTATTCGGAGAGCATGGATGGGTGCAGGGACAGAGAGGGGAGGTCCTGGCGTCTGGAGAGGGGGAGTTGATTTGCGAGCCTGGCTGTGTACGGGAACAGAGGGGGGAGGTTCGGGCGTTTGTGGGTTGTAAGCTTAACTTTTTTAAGTGCAATGCTACGATGTAGCTTTTAATGCGTCTGTCATGATTTCTTTTTGTCGCCCATTTCAGTTTAAAGTCTTTTTGTGTTCGGAGAGCCTGGATGGGTGCAGGAACACAGAGGGGAGGTCCTGGCGTCTGGAGAGGGGGAGTTGAAATGCGAGCATGGCTGTGTACGGGAACAGAGGGGGGTGGTTCGGGCGTTAGTGGGTTGTGGAAGACATGTGGAAGGCTGTACAAATGTTTGGTAACAAATAAGTATGTTTCATTGTCCCGTAAAATAAATTTGGCGAAGTTAGAGTTGAAGAGGAAAATGTTTTCTGAAAGGAAATAGGTCGTGGTAATGGTAAGACTTTCGTGTGCCAAACAGTTTCACGGTGGTAGACAAAATGGGGAGGGGGCGGATCCGGAGGTGCGTCGTGAGGGGGAGTGGAGAAGGAGGGGGGAGTAGAGTAGGGGAGGCACGGCCTAACAGCCGTGCAATCAAAAAGTGAGGAGGCGGAGCTGGGGGAGGCTGTCAGAGAGAGAGAAGGCAATGCAGGCGGATGGGGGCTTGTGCACGCGCTTTGAAGCTGTTTGCGCATGCGCATTGAGCTTAAATGTCTCGTGCACTGCAAGGAATCGCCACGATTCCTTGCAAGTTGGATAAAGAGTGGATAAGCCCCCATAGTCTCGCAAGCTCGATGCGCATGCGCATCGACAGGCGAGACCTAAAAATAAGAGTGCGTTAAACTAGCAAAGGTGTATATACAGGTAACAGAAACCGAATTACAATAATGGGACTACAGACAGTTAATGGCCCCCAAATTTTCAAGCCTTTTTCGCGCCGCCTCTTACCCCCTCTCAAAAACACTGCTGATTCTAAATTGGAAAGGGCTAATATCCTTGCCTTCCAATTTAGAAAAGTAGGCGGGACAGGGTTAAACCATTCCGAGGCTATGCATAGTCAGATTAACAACATAAAAATACACAGAAGCGCTACCTCATAGGAGGACCTAGACACAGACATATCTGACTCACAGCCCATGATAACCAATTCTGCAGATAATACCACCGGTAATTTAAAAGATATATTAATAAATGATTGAACATTTTGTAAGAACGAATCTAGTTTAGCACACGAAAAAACCATATGTGTATTATTAGCTGACAAAAGACCACATCGCGGACAACCATGGACATTGATACCTCCCCCTTTTGATATTTTAGCGGGAGTAAAATACAAATCAAATAGGGCCATACAGCTTTGAGAGCGTAAGCTCCCAGAAATTAACACAGAATTACAGAGCTCGAATGCGTAAACAACATCCAAACCACCCTTCCCTAACTTAGCTTCTAATTTTGCGTTCTGTAATACAAGGTCGTCTGGAAGGGCCGGTATTAGATTTTGGTACAGATCACCAATGCGAGCCCTCCATAAGATCAGGTCCATCAGTGAGCTTCTAGATAGCGCAGCTGGAACAGTACGAAGAAGCTGAGTTAGGTAACTGCGTACCTGAAGATACTTGAAAAATTCATGAGCATCCAATCCATACTTGTCTTTTATAAATGAAAACAGAGCTATATTACCATCGTGAGCTACATCACCCAGTACATTAATACCCAGAGAGCTCCACCTAAATGTAACAGAATCTTGAAAAATAGGTGGCAAAACCCTAGCAGCAGTCAGGGGTGTGTAAAAATTGATGTTGGGGATAGAACAATAGCGACAAACCTTCCTCCAAACTGAAAACATTGTTAAAATAACCTTAAACTTTGTTTTTTTATAGTAACTAGGCTCTAAAACTGAAAGAAGAGTCCCATTAGCAGCTGCCCCTAGACCGATCTCAAAAATAGAAGGAGTACATGCAGGTGGAAGTGACGCTTGTGCGGCAAATAGTGGGACAGCCAAATGCTGTACGAGAGCGGCTTAATTATAAAACAATAAATTAGGACTGACCACCCACCCCTGCCTAGTGGAAGACACATCCATTTGACAGCCCTGCTCGGAGAATGATAGCTCCACAGGAAGCGATTACAGCATCTTTGCGCACTAGAAAGACTAGCCTGGGCAAATTCCAGCGGTATTGTCCTGGATATATATAAAAATGTTGGCAGGACCAACATCTTCAATACATTCCTCCTGCCAAATAAGGACACATGAAGGTTGTCAAGCCTTTGCAGAGTAGAATTCACAGTATCTATTATGGGCAAAATGTTCATTTCCGGTAGTTGTTCAACTGCTGCAGTGACCTTAATACTCAGATACATAGCACTTTGCACAATTGGGGCATCAGATATTCCCATGGCCAATGACTGAATAACCAGGGTTTTTTGGACAATAAGTTTATAGCCTGAGAGAGGTCCAAAGGCTACCGCCAGAGTCTTAATTGCCACAAAGGAGGGTGACACATTACTAGTGAGAACCACAATATCGTCAGCGTATGCCAACGCTTTGAAATCAACCGCATTGTTCTTAACCAACTCGATGTTCCGGGAAAGCTCTATCTTACTAATAAAGGGGTCGATATATAAGGCAAATAGAAGGGGTGAGCAGGGACACCCCTGCCTCGTACCCCTGCCAATGTCAATAGTTTTTGAGACAGCCCCTGAGATTGACAGGGTTGCTTGGGGGGCGATATACAATGACTGTAAAGCGTGAATGACATTTGGGGAGAAGCCCTTCCAATGTAAAACCTTCCACAAGAAAGCCCAAGCAACCCTGTCAAATGCTTTTTCAGCGTCTAAGAAGATTGCTCCAAGCGGGGACCGTGTGACTTGAGCCCAATCAAAGAGAGCTATGACCCGTCGAACGTGGTCCGCAGTGTCCCTTCCAGGGATGAACCCATGTTGGCGAGAGAGCAACGGGGAGACTACCGATGCTTTGACTTTGAGCCAAAATTTTAGAAAATATTTTAGAATCGATATTAATTCACTAAATCGGGTGGAATGAAGCTGGATCAAGATCGGGCTTACCCTTTTTTTGAACAAGACAATAGTTGTTAAACGCCAGGAGTCTGGGATCCTACCAAGCTGGGCTTCTCTAAGAATTAATAAAAGGTCCTGCTTAATCTCAGCCCGGAATGTAGTGTAGAATTCTAAAGGAATAGAATCGGGACCCTCTACATTCCCGCTGGCCAAAGAGTTTAGCGCTATATCTAGCTCTTCGCATGTGATAGGCGCAGAGAGAGCCTTGTTATCGTAGTCCGAAATTTTCGAAGTAGTAAGCCCCTTTATGTAGGCACTAAACCTGAGGTCAACTACTTGGTCACTAACCTCCTCAGTATACAAAGACTGATAAAAATCTGAAAAGACTGAAACCACTTCTTCCGGAGTATCCCGGTCAGACCCCTGAGAATCCTAAATGCTGCCGATACGGTTAGCAAGGCCACGCTGCTGGAGGCTCCTGGCAAGGACCCTGTCCGACCTTTCACCGTACTCGAACATCATTGAGCGATATTGCAGATACTTGGAAGCAAGATCCTGGCCAAAGAACTCCAGCAACGAAGCCTTTATTCGGGCGACACGCGACTGACTAGGGAGTATGTCACTACCCTCTCTAATCATATTGGTCAACTGAACCGCTGCGAAGCGCAATTCCTCCATCCGCCCCCTTATTTGATCTTGAATTTGCTTCTGGCGAAAAAAGGAAAAGCTTTTAGTCTCGCCACGTACTGCAATCTTAAGTGAGTCCCAAACGTTGTTAGTAGGAGCAGAGCCCCTATTAATGTTCAAGAATTCTATCAACCAGGGTTTCATATGACCTATATAGGTTGGTTCTGACAGTAGCTTTCTTTCAAACGTCCATAGTCTAGGTGGTCTAGCACCGCCCATCAAAATACAGTTAATAATCAAAGGGTTGTGATCTGAGATAATTCTAGGGGACATAGTAATTGATGCACTGCCAACCATTTGATCTGAAACAAAAAAGTAGTCCAGCCGGACCATCTTTCTATGAGGGGCTGAAAAATACGTGGAACCATCTATATTACTGCAGTAGTGAAACCATAGGTCGCTCATAAGATGTTCTTGCACCAGAGCTTGCAAAGCTCTATAAACTCTGGGTTTATAACCCACATAACTCTGCCCTTCAACAATATTAAAATTAGCTGGTAGATTAATATTGAAGTCGCCGCAAAGACAAATAGGCTGGGGCCAAAGGGACAGTTCTACATTTAAATAGTCTTAGACTGCAGGGTCATCCAAATTTGAATTGTAGACGGTACAAACCGCCAAAACTGATCCGTTAATCAGAAGCTCAGCAATAGCCCACCTACCCCCTGGGGCTTGAGTGGTTCTCAAACAGGAGCCTACACCACGCTTCAAAAGTATAGCTACACCTCTAATCATAGAGGACTGATGTGAGCAGGCTACCAACTCAAACCCCAGGATTTTTAGACATTCCCTATTGTTCCAAGGAACATGAGTTTCCTGTAGGCATAGTACCTCCAAATGCAGAGTCTGTGTGATCCGTGCCAATAGCGCTCGCTTCTTTCCATTATTTAACCCGTACACATTCCAAGAGGATATGGATAATTTAACCAATGCCATCGACAACTAACAGAAATAAAAACACAATTTTAGATAATGTCTGATTTAATCCATGATTGCCTTGAGATGAGAAAGAATTCCTCAAGCTTAATTTCTTAATGCACCCCAACTCCAAACCCACCCTCCCCCAGCCCTCACCTCCCTCCTGAGTACCCCCCTCCAGGCTTCCACCCCCCACACAAGGCTGGAACCGTAGTTCCGGTGATGGAGAGGCTGGAATATAAAGCCCCCTCCCCCCTAGAAACGCTGCCAAATAAACAAAAATCTAAGCCAGAGAAAGCGATATGTCAGCGCGGGATATCAAATAATTGCTGAAAGGGAAGCAAAGGAAAGTTTGAGAGCACAAAGACATATTTGACAGCAATTACAAGTTTTCACAGTGAATCTAGAAATGATTTTGCTTGAATCTCCGACTCAAAAAATGTAGTCTGGCCCTGATGTATGATTTTGAGTTTGGATGGAAAAAGCAGGAAAGCCAGTGCTCCCTTCAATTGGAAGGGGGCAATCAATTGACGGAGCTGCCACCTATGTTCTACCGTGGCTGGACAAAAGTCCGGCCTCACAAAAAATTGACAACCTTTTCCAGACCTTTGCCTATCGGGCCTGGCTAAATCATAAATTTTATCTCTGGCTAAGAAGTTATGTAAACAAATTAAGATAGCACGAGGTCTATTATGAGTCTGCCCTGAGCGCTGCTTTAGTTTAAAGGGAAAACGGTGGGCACGTTGGATCTCTACCCGCCAGTCCCATTCCTTAACCTCTGGAAAGGCTTCTGAAAACAAGTCCACAACAAACTGGCGAGTGTCTGACCCTTCTGAACCCTCAGGGACCCCCAAAATTCTTAAGCTGTTACAACGTGCCCGGTTTTCAATATCAACCAGCTTATCTTGAATGTCTACCCTTTGTGACTGAATTTCATCCAACGTAGATTTTTGAGTCACCAAATCATCTTCCAATGAAGGAATCCGAGTCTCTGCCTCCGTGACCCTGGTGGCAATATCTGTGCAAGTCTTGATAACTCTGCGCAGGGAATTTTGAACCCTGCGACAAGCCCCCCTGAGCTCGAGCACTTTCTTGCAGCGTCTCCTCTCGATGAGCCATTATAGTTTGATAGATAATATGTTTGATTGATAGCTTCACCGAGGGTGAGCCTGGATTACATTCCAAAACAAATGGTGCTAGCACTTGAGAGGCGGGCTGAGCAGAAAAAGAGTAGTCCCAGGCTAGCGAACCTAACTTAGCCCCAGGATCATGGGGTACCTTCCGAATTGTAGATAGGCCATTAGAAGTAGCGATGGAATTCAGTACTTCATTAGTGCGCCAATCACCTAGCTCGCTGCCCTCATTATCAGTCCATTCTTTGTCTAGCCTGTTGTCTTCCACTGAAGATCCCGTGTGCTCCGATACTGAATAGAAATTGTCACCAGCCGTATCCGCTTCAGAGCTAGCGGAAGCTACTGGGAGCTGTACTGGCTCACTGTGAGGGGCTAACAACAGAGGATTGAGGGGACTACATCTCCCAGAATCCCGCTTGCATGTAATGCCAAATTCAATATAGGAAAGATACCTGTAGCAGCCCTGGGGAGTGTGTCTAAGGACTGTGGTTGCTCAATTTGAATAGTTCGAATTGGTTGTTTATCCACCACAATGTTTTTGCCCCCAGCCATAGGAGAAGAGGAATTAGCAAGAGTTATTGCCTTACCGGCTGTATCGGTAGCTGTTGTTGATGTTGTGCTGAGTGAAGCATACTCCGTGATAGCCAAAGTGGAAGCAGCAGGGCTTTGGGTGACTTTAACAGATGAGCCAGCCCGAGTTTTGAACATTGCTGGGACCAGGGGTGTGAGAGGCTTCATCGATTTAGCAGTGGCAGCCTTTTTCGAAATATCGTTCAGCGGTAATACTGCTGGTGGCGGCATAGAGCGTGCTGTTACCAACGCTGGGACAGGAGCAGCCGCTAGACCCGATCCGGTTTTGGCCGCTGCTCGCGGCATAGTCTTCAATTGATTTATTATTATTTATTTTATTATTTATTATTTATTTAAAATATTTATAAAGCGCGACTGTCACCTGGCAGGTATCCTGGCGCTTGTAGCTACTCCTGTGGTTTATTGACGGGGGTGAACTGAGGCTGGCCGATTATTATAGGGGTGGAGGAAAGAGCCATGTTTTGATTCGTTTCCTGAAGGGGAGGAGATGGGGCATTTGGCGGATATCGACAGGCAGACTGTTCCACAGCTTGGCTGCAGCTACTCTGAACGATCTTCCTCCCATCCTGGCCTTCTTACATCTGGGCACTCTCACAAGGCAGGCAGTTGTGGACCTGAGTGTTCTGGTGGGGGTATACCAGGAGAACAGACGTTGAAGAGGTCTGGGTCCTACCCCATGTAGTGCCTTGAAGACCAGGCAGAGGGCCTTGAAGGCAATGCGTTGCCTCAAAGGCAGCCAATGCAGCTCGGCCAGTGCGGCAGTGGCCGAGGATCTCCTGGTCCATCCAAGAGCCAGTTTGGCTGCTGCCGACTGGACTCGTTGGAGTCTGTCCAATAGTGTCGCAGGAGATTCAAGCAGCAGGGCGTTGCAGTAGTCAAGGCGACTAAGAATAGTACACCTGACTACTAGTGCTCTGGCGGAGGGTGGAAGTAGAGGCAAGACTTTGCGCAGTGAGCGCATAAGGCCAGAGCAAGTAGCGACTGTTCTTGAGACCTGCGTTTCCATGTTCAATTGATGGTTTAACATGACGCCCAGGTTGCGAACAGTGGTGACAGGTGGCGGGTTGTTGGAGTTTTCCGGGGGCCAGAACTCAGCGGACAGAGTGCGGGGTATGCGACTCGCATTGCAGAACAGCACCTCGGTTTTCGAGGAGTTGAACTGAAGTGAGTTCCGGTGCAACCAGCTTGCCGTGTCTCTTAGACAGTCATGGAAGGCTTGCAAGGGGATGGAGTCTTCGCCTTCCCAAGAGAAAAGGAGCTGGGTGTCGTCCGCATAGTTTACTGTGGTCATGGTGTGCGATTTGATTAACGTGACCAGAGGTTTTAAGTAAACATTAAAAAGAATCGGACTGATAGAGGAACCCTGGGGAACACCGTGAGGGACAGGGGAGAAGACCGATTGGAACGGGGGAAGGGATACAGCCTGTTTTCTGTCACTGAGGTAAGAGTGGAACCAGATCAGGGCCGTGCCGTCGATCCCTGCCTCTCTCAACCGCTCGAGCAGGATCCTATGATTGACAGTATCGAATGCGGCAGACAGGTCAAGTAAAATCAGGGCCACGGCTTGGCCCCTGTCTGCGCGCATTCGAAGCTCCTCCATGGCCGTGAGCACCGCGGTTTCAGTGCCATGGGCTGGGCGAAACCCAAATTGGAATTCGTCCAGAAAGTGGTGCTGCTCGAGATGGGCTGAGAGGCATTTACTGACCCAGCGTTCGAGCACCTTCACCGGGAAAGGCAGGAGTGATATGGGGCGGAAATTGGACAAACAATCTGGGTTTAGCGTGGGTTTCTTTAGCAGCGGGGTTATAAGCGCTTGCTTCCAGAAGCGGGGAACGACGCCGCAGCTCAGGGATTGATTACAAATCATCCGGAGAGTGTGAAACAGTTCGTGCCCACAAGTTTTCCATATTTTCGGAGGCAGAGGATCAAGGGGGGATCCGGAAGTGATGCCCTGTGCGACTATTTCAAATTCTGTTTGAGAGATAAGAGGGAAAGCCAGTAGTTTATTCGTGGGAGGACAGGCTGACCTCAGAGAGTCAGGATTAGTGGGGTTGATTTCAGGGAGGGTGGGAAGAGTGGATGACGGGGACGTTGCCAAATTATTGATGATAGTCTCAATTTTGTCAGTAAAAAACTGAGCAAGGCTATCACAAAGGGACTGAGAAGGGGGGATGGGGTTTTTGACGCAGTCAGGGTGTAGGATATTGTCCAGAATCTGAAATATACTTTTTGGACTGTTGGCCGCATTGGTAATAGTGGAGCAGTAGTAGTTCGCTTTACTCTCTGCAATAGCGGACTTGTAGTCACGGAGTGACTTCTTCCAAAGTGTTTTATTGTTGTTGCAGTACCCGTGTCTCCACTTTCTCTCAGCTTGTTTGCAGGCTGACTTGAGGGTTTTCAAAGAGTCGTTGTACCAGGGAGCCGGAGCTCTACCTTTCGGTTTACAGAGTTTAAGAGGGGCAGCAGAGTCCGCAAGGGAGGTGATTCTCGAGCTAAGGGATCTGTAGTTATCTTCCACCGAATTGGTAATGGCGAAACTATCCTCCACCTCGAAGATTCTGGTGGAGGTGCTGAGTTTTTCTGACGCTTTCCAGTTTCGGTAAGAGAATTGTGGGGGCAGGTGAGATTTGGGTTTGCTTGTTGTGGCATTATTGATGTAGAGTTTAATGAGCGAGTGGTCTGTCCAGCTCATAGGCAGGATGTCGCCTACTTGGGTTAGACCCGGGCTCGAGAAGATAAAATCGAGTCGGTTGCCTGCGGAGTGAGTTGGGTCCTTTATCAGTTGGTGAAGGCCCACACTATCACAGGACAGCCGAAGGTTGTCTAGACCTGTGTCTAGGCTGCCGTTTGGCCAAAGGTTAAAGTCTCCTAGAAGTACTAGTTTGCTATGAGAGGTTGCCATGTTGGTAATAGTCGTGAGGAGTGCTTGCTGTTGTGAGAGAGAAAAGGCCCCAGGTGGGCGGTAGCAAATAATTACCGTAAAGGTATCTCCTTGATGGCAGTTTATAGACAAACCAAAGAGCTCGATTCCGGGTGTCGGATCTATGTCTAAGGTGTTCGTTTGCCACGAGGCTTTGAAGATGACGCCAACTCCGCCACCGCGGCCTTTGGGTCTGGGGAGATGAAGAATATTGAAGTTTAGCGGACAAGCGGCTGCTAGGTCGGTCTCACAGTTTGCATGTGTCCAGGTCTCGGTTAGAAAAAGTACATCTAGATGGTGTGACTCTATAAGAAGATTAATTTCAGTGGCGTGCTTTGGTAAGGATCTGACGTTCAAGAGGCCTCCTACAATTAGGTCCTTGTGTGTGAAGTCAGTTAGTGGGGAGGCAGTCTCTTCGAAGGTGAGCTTACCTTCATGCGCATACCCTCGAAGATCAGTCAATGCATCCCGAGTGTAGCCGGGGGATGATGGGCTGTACTGGACTGGGTTTATGGCGCTAAGCGCGTTCTCGTCGCGGACGAGCGCAGACGAGCTTGCCTTAAGCGCGCCTTCGGCGCGCAATCGGCGTGCCCGCTGCGCTCGTCCGCTGCGCTTCCGATTTTGACACATAGTTTATAGTGGTGGCGGGTAGCGTAGGAGGGGGCGTGGCCAACAAGAGATGGGCGTGGCTATCGTCTCCCTTCGGCGGTCAATGGCGCCAAGAAACGAGTGGCTTCTGAGTCCCAGCAGCTAATATTCAGCTGTAATGGGAGTCAGGAATTGTGCAAGTCAGGCAAGTATTATTAAAATCAATACAATACAACAAAGCAGGTTTTAAAAACGTTACAACACCTCCCGGCTTTTCGCCTCAGGAGTAGCAGTAATGGAGGCATCTTAGCAGTGGTGAACGATCGGGTGATTCGACCCGGCTGTACCCGCTGAACGTGGTGAAATGCAAAGCAGCGTACACCCGGGTAGCAGCGCAACGGCGGGACTCCACACAGAAAGCCAAGACGATGAACGCTAAGCCACCAGAGCATCCTCGGTAAGCCGGCTGAAAAAAAGACTTAGTCAGAGCCTCGTATATACCGCATAGAAACAGGCAGCGGTTAGGTGGGGAGAGGAGAACGCCAACACCAGCTCACTCGGCCCAAGTGCCGGCCGACATCTTGCCCCTCCATCCCCTGTTCTATGAAAAAAGTTTTTACAAAAATGAATGTGGGACAGGTTAGGAATCCCTGCCCTTATAGGCCTGGGGGGCTGACCTGGGGAAGAGGGGGTACCGATTTTAATGTTTTTTGAAAGGGGGCATGTGACCTCCTCACAGAGCCTTCTTTAGGGTAAGGAGAACCCATCTTCTGGAATGCTTTTAATCATATTGGGAAGTGATGTGCATCTCCCCTCCCTGAGCCTTTTTAGGCCTGGGGACCCCATACCCCGGGCCGATTTTGATAACATTGGTGGAAGGGCATGTGGCCTCACAACAGAGCCTTTTTAAACCCCAGGGACCCCACTCCAAAGGACCGATTTTATAAAATTGGGAGGGGGTTGTTTGCCCCCCTCTATTAGCCTTTTTAGGCCCAGGGAATCCCATCTCCTGGGGATGATTATTTTTTTATGGGAGGGCGACATGCACCCCTCCCCCTCATAGCCACTTTGAAGCCCTGAGAACCCCATCCTCCGGGGCCAGTGTGGTTTTTTGGGAAGGGGGTGTTGGATCTCACTCTCCGGCCTCTATCTATCCCCTGGGGCCTGATACTGGTGTAGTGTCCCAGGGAAGCCCTCTGCAGAGACACTAGTGCTCCATGCCCAGGAGAGTACAGCAGGAAATAGAAAATGCATTCCCTGGTCGCATTCTCCCAGGCATGGCACACATCCTCGCTCCCATCCAGGTGGGAGCAGAGAAAAATGGTTCTCCCGCCTGGTGGGAGCAAAGTGAAAGGGCCTACTCCAGCCAGAAACACAATGGGTGCTGGCTTGGGACTGGATACCTACCGTTAGGGTGTCTACATCCTCTGTTAACACTTCCTTTGGGGAGTGGGGCTCACATCACCTACCCCACCTTAGGGGTGGTGATGGCTGAATATAGACACCACTTTTCAATTTCCTCCATCTTGTCTGGGAGGGAATTAGCCGTGTGGCCCACCTCTTAATCTAACTAATTTTCCTGTTTGTCCTGCCATCAAATGTGGAGGTGAACAGGGGGTTGGCATCCTCCATTATCTGGGTATTCCTGGGTTGCATTTCAAAGGCGGCACCGCTTTGGAAGGCCATTCCTGCCTAGAGGAGGTGTGAAACACCTCTGCCCAGGGCAGGCTTTGTTACTGGCCTCTGAGAGCACAGGCGTTCACCTCATGATGTCAGAAACATGTCTGGTGGTGGCAGGATGGCTAAGACTAGACAGAGACCACACGAGTGTTTGACAGGTTTTCAGGGGGCACATCTAAGGTGCCCTCTGCGTGCATTTATTAATAAATCCTACCCTGGCATCAGTGGGGATTTATTAAGATGCAATGTTTGTACCAAACATGCCTGGGTACAGGGGAGCCATTATGGTGCTGGGGAACTCATAAAGACGGGTATCCAGCCCATGTACGTTCTATGGTTTCCCTATTCACTTACAATATCCAAGAATTGAATTAGATACTGTAGGGTTATATCTGCTCAAGCAGATATGACCACACATGTGGTATAGTGCACCCTGCCTTATGGAAGTTAGGCCTGCAGTAGGGGTCACTTACCTATATCTCATGCAGTGTACGAGGGCATGGCACACAGAGCTCTATGCCATGTCAACTCTTCAGTTTTCTCTGCACCAAGACACACAGCCTGCAAAGGCAGTTTTCATGGTCATGGCGAGGGGGCCCTAGGGTGGCACAATTTGTGCTGCAGTCCCAGAGGTCCCTATTCAATCCCAATTCCCTAGATGTGATTGACTGGAGCTGGCCGGTGAGTCTGGCTCCATGAGTCATGATGGGTCTGCCCCGGTGGTGAGTGTTGAGATTAGCATGAGTGATGTGAGGGAGGAGTGCACCTGGGACCTGAATAGGGTAGGGCTAGGCTTTCCCCCACACAATGCTGGCTCCGCCCCCTGTGGTGCGTCTAATGTCCCTAGCCTGGCCAGTGAAAGGAAAGGGTATTTGAGCACATCACAGTGCTCCAAAACCAGCTGCAACTGGTTTTTCCCCTACCCTGCACCCTGAGACAAAGGAATTAACTGTATAAAAAGGGGCTGTGTCTCCTTACAAAATGTTCTTGTTTCTGACTGGAATCTAACAAGGGTGTGCTGCAGCTGGGGCCCAGGGGAAGGCTTGCCTCCCTGGGCCCTGCCCAGCCCCTGGATATCCTGGAGGACTTATCTCTGCTGTGCTTTGCCCCGGACTGGGGTCCTTGTTCCTAAAGCGCCTGGGCAGCGCTGGATTTCCCTGCCCAAAAGCGCTGCTGGTCTCATTTGCAGCCCGGCGCTGTGATCCCGTCCTCAAGGGATTCCCCGGCGTAGGGATCCCCTTTTGTGCCCCCAAGCAAGTGCCCACCTCGCATTTGTGCCGCTTGTGGCATAATTTAGCTAGCGGGTTGCCAGCCCGCTTTATATTTAAAGTGCAGAGGGAGCCTACCCCTTGTTGTGGTCCCCGAGATCACCGCCGCAAGCTCGAGTCTCCCCAGCCCCCGAGAAGCCTTCTCGCAGCGTCAAGAGCCGCGCCGCGCTGGGATTGGACCCAGCGCCAGCACCGCGCTCCGATTGGCTGGGGAAAAGTGAAGAAACAAGGAAGCGGACGGGAGGTCACCCCGTGCTCCTGCCGGGGAGAAAGGAAGAGCAGTCCTTCGGCGAGGCTCTCCCGAGGAGAGAGCCCCGCCACCGCCACCCGGAAAAGCCCAGCAGAGAGGAGCCGACACCACGAGGAGCCGCTGTTCCATATTAGACACAAACACGCTGCACACACTATTGCGCAACATTCGATCACACGAGTACGCTCATACCAGACTCGAGCCTGCACACCCCACGCATCAAGAACTACCAGAGACACACATATTCCCCATGCATTCCTAGGAGAGGGCAGGCCAATCTCACACACGCACTCAGGGAGCGCACGCACTTTACACTGCGCCACAGTGTCAAAGTGCGCGAAGACCAGAAATCACTATAATTATTTAATAATACCAGGCAAAAAGTTCAGGGGTGAACCTGCCAGAAGGGCCACTCCAACACAACCCCCTTCCAGCCAAAACGTAGGGCAGACCAATCATCACTGTGATGGACTTCCCTGCTATGGGCGATAGAACACGGACACGGGTCCGCACTGCAGGGACACCCTCCGGTTCTACGCCCTGTGGTTCCACAAGACAAGCACATAAAAATAACAGGCCCAACCAGGCTACCCCACTGGTACTCCTTAGTTGTCCACGGCCAGGACCAGGCCCTAGCCACCCAGATACCACTGGTCCCTGCCAATCCACAGAGTGGGGGGTGGTAAGCCCTGGCATACAATAGCCATTCTCCACCCTTCTTCTCAGTGTAGTTCCAAACTACCACTGATCCTTCAACCTAGGGTCCGCACCCTCAGGCTGACCAGAGGTTACGGGCAAGAATGCCCCACCCTACCTCTACTTCTGAAGCACCCTCCAGAACACAACTCTCCCATCTGGGATCCAGATTCACCGGATGCACAGGGGTCAGACTCACTCTGACCCCCTTCCAGAATTCTGTACCCTCCCAACTGGATCGGTACTGCCAGCCACCAGAACTACTGAAACCCTGTTCACCGATGTTCCACGTTCTTCAAACACTCTGGGAGATCCTCCTCAAATGACCTATTGGTACAGCCTAGGCCCCCGACCTGACGTTCCCTTCAGAAACATTCCAGGCCCTGAGACTGGGTTTCGGGCACCTGGAGACACGCAGTCCCACCTACTCCTTCTCTTCTGAGACAGGACGTGAGCCCCTACACCGAGACCTAGCTGGGCTACACTGAACCTCTGCACCGCAGGGCCTGCAGGGTCCCCTCTGACATGTAAGGTGTAGGGGGCCCCCCGCACCGCAGGGACTGCAGGGTCCCCTCTGACATGTAAGGTGTAGGGGACCCCCACACTGCAGGGTCCCCTCTGCCATGTAAGGTGTAGGGGACCCCCCGCACCGCAGGGCCTGCAGGGTCCCCTCTGACATGTAAGGTGTAGGGGACCCCCCGCACCGCAGGGACCCCTCTGACATGTAAGGTGTAGGGGACCCCCCGCACCGCAGGGACTGCAGGGTCCCCTCTGACATGTAAGGTGTAGGGGACCCCCACACTGCAGGGTCCCCTCTGCCATGTAAGGTGTAGGGGACCCCGCACCGCAGGGTCCCCTCTGACATGTAAGGTGTGGGGGCCCCCCTCGCACCACAGGGTCCCCTCTGACATGTAAGGTGTAGGGCCCCCCCCGCACCGCAGGGTCCCCTCTGACATGTAAGGTGTAGGGCCCCCCCGCACCGCAGGGTACCCTCTGACATGTAAGGTGTAGGGGACCCCCCGCACCGCAGGGCCTGCAGGGTCCCCTCTGACATGTAAGGTGTAGGGGCCCCCGAATTACAGGGCCGCCTCTGACATGTAAGGTGTAGGGGCCCCCCCTCGCACCGCAGGGCCCCCTCTGACATGTAAGGTGTAGGGGACCCCCTGCACCGCAGGGTCCCCTTTGACATGTAAGGTGTAGGGCCCCCCCGCACCGCAGGGCCCCCTCTGACATGTAAGGTGTAGGGGCCCCCTCCCGCACCGCAGGGCCCCCTCTGACATGTAAGGTGTAGGGGTCACCTCCCGCACCGCAGGGTCCCCTTTGACTTGTAAGGTGTAGGGACCCACCCCCGCACAGCCCCCTCTGACATGTAAGGTGTAGGGGCCCTCTCCCGCACCGCAGGGTCCCCTTTGACATGTAAGGTGTAGGGCCCCCCCGCACCGCAGGGTCCCCTCTGACATGTAAGGTGTAGGGGGCCCGCCCCCTCTGACATGTAAGGTGTAGGGCCCCCCCGTCGCACCGCAGGGCCCCCTCTGACATGTAAGGTGTAGGGGACCCCCCGCACTGCAGGGTCCCCTTTGACATGCTAGGTGTAGTGGCCCCCCTTATTGCAGGGCAACCTCTGACATGTAAGGTGTAGGGCCCCCCCCCTCGCACCGCAGGGCCCCCTCTGACATGTAAGGTGTAGGGGACCCCGCACCGCAGGGTCCCCTTTGACATGTAAGGTGTAGGGGACCCCCCCGCACCGCAGGGTCCCTTCTGACATGTAAGTTGTAGGGGACCCCCCGCACCGCAGGGTCCCTTCTGACATGTAAGGTGTAGGGGACCCCCCGCACCGCAGGGTCCCCTTTGACATGTAAGGTGTAAGGGACCCCCCCGCACCGCAGGGTCCCCTCTGACATGTAAGGTGTAGGGGACCCCAGCACCGCAGGGTCCCCTCTGACATGTAAGGTGTAGGGGACCCCCGCACCGCAGGGTCCCTTCTGACATGTAAGGTGTAGGGGACCCCCCGCACCGCAGGGTCCCCTTTGACATGTAAGGTGTAGGGGACCCCCCCGCACCGCAGGGTCCCCTCTGACATGTAAGGTGTGGGGGCCCCCCTCGCACCACTGGGTCCCCTCTGACATGTAAGGTGTAGGGCCCCCCCCGCACCGCAGGGTCCCCTCTGACATGTAAGGTGTAGGCCCCCCCGCACCGCAGGGTACCCTCTGACATGTAAGGTGTAGGGGACCCCCCGCACTGCAGGGCCTGCAGGGTCCCCTCTGACATGTAAGGTGTAGGGGCCCCCGAATTACAGGGCCGCCTCTGACATGTAAGGTGTAGGGGCCCCCCTCGCACCGCAGGGCCCCCTCTGACATGTAAGGTGTAGGGGACCCCCTGCACCGCAGGGTCCCCTTTGACATGTAAGGTGTAGGGCCCCCCGCACCGCAGGGCCCCCTCTGACATGTAAGGTGTAGGGGCCCCCTCCCGCACCGCAGGGCCCCCTCTGACATGTAAGGTGTAGGGGTCCCCTCCCGCACCGCAGGGTCCCCTTTGACTTGTAAGGTGTAGGGACCCCCCCCGCACCGCAGGGCCCCCTCTGACATGTAAGGTGTAGGGGCCCTCTCCCGCACCGCAGGGTCCCCTTTGACATGTAAGGTGTAGGGACCCCCCCGCACCGCAGGGTCCCCTCTGACATGTAAGGTGTAGGGCCCCCCCGCACCGCAGGGTCCCCTCTGACATGTAAGGTGTAGGGGACCCCCCCGCACCGCAGGGTCCCCTCTGACATGTAAGGTGTAGGGGACCCCAGCACCGCAGGGTCCCCTCTGACATGTAAGATGTAGGGGACCCCCCGCACCGCAGGGTGCCTTCTGACATGTAAGGTGTAGGGGACCCCCCCGCACCGCAGGGTCCCCTTTGACATGTAAGGTGTAGGGGACCCCCCGCACCGCAGGGTCCCCTCTGACATGTAAGGTGTAGGGGACCCCCCGCATAGCAGGGTCCCCTTTGACATGTAAGGTGTAGGGGACCCCAGCACCGCAGGGTCCCCTCTGACATGTAAGGTGTAGGGGACCCCCCCGCACCGCAGGGCCCCATCTGACATGTAAGGTGTAGGGGACCCCGCACCGCAGGGTCCCCTTTGACATGTAAGGTGTAGGGGACCCCCCCGCACCGCAGGGTCCCTTCTGACATGTAAGGTGTAGGGGACCCCCCGCACCGCAGGGTCCCTTCTGACATGTAAGGTGTAGGGGACCCCCCGCACCGCAGGGTCCCCTTTGACATGTAAGGTGTAAGGGACCCCCCCGCACCGCAGGGTCCCCTCTGACATGTAAGGTGTAGGGGACCCCAGCACCGCAGGGTCCCCTCTGACATGTAAGGTGTAGGGGACTGTTAGAAATGGGACCCTGGCTGGCCAAGTCTCGCGTCGAGGTCAGTCAGGGATCACCATTCCTAAGGTCAGGGCAAGGGAGTTACACGCCAAGATAACCCCTACTCGCCCTCTAGGTAACGTGGCGCGAGCAGCAAGGCTAAACTTGGAGGCGATATGAGTTAAGTATTTGCGCACGCACCCCAGCAACAACACCCAAGGCCCACCACAAAGGAAACTCCACACAAGGATATATAAAAAATAGCCTTTGTATTACAATAAACACATTAGATAAAAACACACACTTTACAATGTGCCAGGGGCACGGGCAGAATTTACAGGGGATATTTACAAGACAGGGCCACCTGGACCACTGTCAGGATTCAGCACTTTTAGAAGTAACACTTTTTAGAAATAGCACTTAGAATGTAAAATTACATTAGCACAAAATAGCACACAACCAGTAATCACTGGTAACCAGGACCTCACTAGCACCACCTGTACTAGGGAGAAAACAACCACCTAAATATCAACTTACATTTAGGGGTATAGACCTGGGGACAAAACACATGATGTATCAACAACACATTCAGCGGTGTAAGGAACACATGACGCATCAACACACGTTCAGCGGTGTAAGGAGCAAGGCACATGATGCATCAACAACACATTCAGCGGTGCAGGACAACACAATAGAGCAAAAATCACATTAGCCACCACCTGTGGCAGTCCCTAGGCCAACTGGCCTCTCTAGGGCTAGGACGCCCTGTGTCCAAAGTCAGGGTCCTAAACGTGGCAGTTGCCCACAAAGTGCTGGGCAACTGGTGCAAGCAAGGATGGGCCAACGTGGGAGCCTCGCAGGCTCTGAATACACAAATGGCCCCTGAGCCTCTCAGGGCTCAAAACGAAGCAATGCAGCCCCCTCTGGGCTCTGAATACAACTGTGGGCAGGGGAGCTTCGCAGGGCTCAAAAACAATATGGGCTGTGGCTGAGAGCCTTCTCTCAGGCTCTAAGAAGGAATGCCCCTGCACGTTGGAGTCCCTCATGGACTCGAAACGAATCGACTGCGAGCCTCTCGGGGCTCGGAATCAACAAGGCCCTTGCAGCGAAATGCCTTCTGGTGTCGGAGTCCCACTCGGGGGACTCAGGATCGGAAACT
The DNA here is from genome assembly GCF_964263255.1 of Lissotriton vulgaris. Taxonomy (NCBI): domain Eukaryota; kingdom Metazoa; phylum Chordata; class Amphibia; order Caudata; family Salamandridae; genus Lissotriton; species Lissotriton vulgaris. The sequence goes on along the minus strand of NC_141693.1, from coordinate 2,017,743,216 downwards.
TGCCCCCAGGGTGCTGCCACTGGACGATGGAGCGGCCCTCTGCCATCCGGGGCCGCTCTGGCACGACTGCTGCACCCCCCAGACGCCCACACTCACCGGGCTGCTGTGGCGGGGACTCCTCTCACTGGCTGCGGCGTTGTTGGCGGCCCCGGGGCCCTCCCTCACTCCTGGGAGCCCCGGGCCGCAGGGATTCAGCCGGCTTTGGTTCCTGTTTCCCGGCGGCAGCGGGCAGCCAATCGGTGCGCGGCGGCAGGCGGGACTTCCCTCCAAAACCGGAAGTCCCGCCCCGCGTCAGGCACCGTAGTGCCTGGCTTCCTGTTTTTGCGGCGCTCGGGCCGCGGCGGTGATTCTCGGGGCATCTAAGAGGGGTGAGCACCCTCGAAGGTGGACAAAGTCGCAGAGTAGGCTCCTGCGCACTCGAGGCATTTGAAAAATAACCGGGGTGGCACCCGTGAATAAATCCAATGAAAACGCGGGCATAGGCAGGGTGGCACCTGCAAGGAAATAGCCCCAGAAGTAGCACCAACAACGCCATTGCGGCGGCGGCGATCAGGGTACGAGCCTCCCCAGTCTCCTCATGCCCACGAGCTGGGAGAGCAGACCTGACGCCAATTAACCCCTCGCCTGCTGCAGAGACTAGTGGGGCAATTCTAAAGAAAGGCAGCATAGCGCTCCCATGCTGCCAAAGGATCCAGGAGCTTTTAAAGAGATGCAGCCCTCCCAGGGCCAAGGTAAATCACATCCAAGGTTTCTCAGGATCAGGAAAAGTCCATCAGGTGTCCAGGGGCTAGGCAGGGCCCAGGGAGGCAAGCCTTCCCCTGGGCCCCAGCAGCAGCATGCCCCTGGCAGATTCAAGTGTCAGAACAAGAAGAACATTTTCATGGGGTCACAGCCCCTCTTTTATACACCTTTTTCTTTTGTCTGTAGGTGCAGGGTGGGGGCAGAACCAGTCGCAGCTGGTCTGTGAGCACTGTTGATGGCTCAACCTCCCCTTTCATTCATCAGGCAGGCTAGGGTCATCAGTCGCACCACAGGGGGCGGAGCCAGCATTGTGTGGGGGAAACCCAGCCTCATTCAGGACACAGGCGCAGCTCCTCCCTCACATCAGCATGCTAATCTCTCCATTCACCACCGGGGCAGACCCACAGAGACTTCCTGGAGCCTGGCATCCCAGCCAGCTCCAGCCAATCACACGCCAGCACCTTCACAGCACATACACAGTCATGTCTAGAAGTGGCGCTTCCGCACAAGACACATACACACCGCACATACCATTGCGCAGCATTCACTCTCCCGAGTTCGCACATTCCAAACTTGACCATGCACGCCTCACGCATCAGGAACTACCAGGGACACAGACATTCCCCATGCATTCCTATGGGAGAGCAGGCCAATCTCACACACACACTCAGGGAGAGGACGCACTTTACACTGCGCCACAGTGTCAAAGTGCGCAAAGACTAGAAATCACTAGGCAAAAAGTTCAGGGGTGAACCTGCCAGAAGGCCAAGTCCAACACAACCCCCTTCCAGCCAAAACGCAGGGGAGAACAATCACCACCGTGATGGACTTCCCTGCTTGGGGCGATAGAACACGGACGCGGGCCCGCACTGCAGGGACACCCTCCGGTTCTACGCCACGTTGATCCATAAGACAGCACATACTTAAAAAAAAAAACAGGCCCAACTAGGCTACCCCACTGGTACTCCTTAGTTGTCCACGGCTAGGACCAGGCCCTAGGCCACCCAGATACCACTGGTCCCTGCCAATACATAGAGTGGGGGATGGTAACCCCTGGCCTACATAGCCATTCTCCACTCCCTTTCTCAGTGTAGTTCCCAACTACCACTGATCTTTCAACCTAGGGTCCACACCCTCAGGCTGACCAGAGGTCACGGGCGAGAATGCCCCACCCTACCTCTACTTCTGAAGCACCCTCCAGAACACAACTCTCCCACCAGTTCGGGACCTTTACTCCCTCAGCAGCAGTGACCACGGTCAGACCAGCACAAGATCGGTGTAGTGAGGCGTTGCACTTTGCGGGTTGCCAGGTGCGGCGCAGGCGGCGGCTCACGGACCGCGTCGAGACGGGGACGGTGAGCGGCATAGGCTGCGCGGCCAAAGGCAGACGCGGCTCAGTGCGGTGCCTACAGGACACCAGGCTGGTCATGACAGAGTCACAGCTCCCTTAACTGGTCTACCACCTGGGATTCGAATTCACTCCTCCTTCAGCAGCAAGGCAACCACTGCAGGTCAATCCCCCATACAGCTTACCCGGTTCCTTCTCTTCAGGCAGGAGTTCCTTCAGGACACTACATATAGTTGCCCTTACGTCCAGATCCGGAAACACCGGCTACTGGCTCCCCAACCGAGGGACGTACCCCTTTGGTCAGATGCCTGGCGCACCAGGACTTCCTTGAGGGTGACACATAACTAATGTGTCGTGTACAAGTCTTCCTGACACTCAGGACAGAAGTGGCATCACCCTGGTCACTCCCTGGCGACACAACCCTTCTGGTTGGCCCCTGACCCACTGGTTACTCCACTGGGGAATCTATCCCCCTCGCACCCCTCCATCTGGACTTCTGCACCCCCCCAACTGGAGCGGTACTGCCAGATAACAGAACTACTAGAGCCCTGCTTACAGGCACTCCACGTTCTCTCCACGCTGGGAGATCTCCCTACAAGGACGCTCCATACGGACATGCTAGGCTCCCTCACCTGGTGTTCCTAAGAAAAAAAATACCCAGACTACGAAGACCAGGCTTGTGCTCCTCCGAGCCACTTCCACCACACTGGGCTGGAAGACCAGAACCTTTCCTTAGGGTCACTCCCCAACAATTAACACAATAGCACAGGGGCAGGGGAAACTCCCATGAGCTTCAGGCCCACCCATGAAATCATGTTCACTGATGTTCTACATTCTTCAAATACTCTGGGAGATCTTCCTCAAATGACCTATTGGTACAGCCTAGGCCCCCGACCTGACGTTCCCTGCAGAAACATTCCAGGCCCTGACACTGGGTTTCGGGCACCTGGAGACATGCAGTCCCACCCACTCCTTCTCCTCTTGAGACAGGACGTGAGCCCCTACACCGAGACCTAGCTGGGCTACACAACCTCTTCCACCACACTGGGCTGGAAGACACCTCAGCCACTCCTTTTGGAATCACTCCATCCCCTATGCCTCTCTCCTCCCAGAACATTACCAACTCCAAACATCTGTCTCTAAACAGACCACAGAAAATCAGAAGCAGGCTCCACTGTCTGCAGACGTTCTTGGGAAAAGTTTAACACACGGAACTTAGGTATCTGAGCAAAACAAGAGTACACAAGCATTCAGCAAGCTCCCCATCCAGAGAACTCACACACATATCCAGTGCCACACACCATTCATCCACACACACCCCTCCCCAGACTGGTAAGGCAGTTTCTACCACCCCTGATTTCTCAACCTGACCACACGTGACACAGGTACCATAACTCCAGGGCAGGGACGGGGGACACATGCACTGAACACACTTATGCTGCCACCACTGGATCCCACCCTCAAGGTGAATCCAGAAAACACACTGCACTTAGGGGGATGATCTACCCTCCCGAGCTAGGGACACCTAACTCAAAGTGCACAAGAAACACATTTCCACAGAAATGACATTTTTAGCAAACTCCATACAATAATCCCCAAAATGTGATTATCTAAAATGCAGAGCTTTGTAGTGTGGCCTGTTGCCACTGTGGTACATCGCAAACACAAATCCTTATCCCACCGCTGCCACCAATGTTAGAAATGGGACCCTGGCTGGCCAAGTCTCGCGTCGAGGTCAGTCAGGGATCACCATTCCTAAGGTCAGGGCAAGGGAGTTACACGCCAAGATAACCCCTACTCGCCCTCTAGGTAACGTGGCGCGAGCAGCAAGGCTAAACTTGGAGGCGATATGAGTTAAGTATTTGCGCACGCACCCCAGCAACAACACCCAAGGCCCACCACAAAGGAAACTCCACACAAGGATATATAAAAAATAGCCTTTGTATTACAATAAACACATTAGATAAAAACACACACTTTACAATGTGCCAGGGGCACGGGCAGAATTTACAGGGGATATTTACAAGACAGGGCCACCTGGACCACTGTCAGGATTCAGCACTTTTAGAAGTAACACTTTTTAGAAATAGCACTTAGAATGTAAAATTACATTAGCACAAAATAGCACACAACCAGTAATCACTGGTAACCAGGACCTCACTAGCACCACCTGTACTAGGGAGAAAACAACCACCTAAATATCAACTTACATTTAGGGGTATAGACCTGGGGACAAAACACATGATGTATCAACAACACATTCAGCGGTGTAAGGAACACATGACGCATCAACACACGTTCAGCGGTGTAAGGAGCAAGGCACATGATGCATCAACAACACATTCAGCGGTGCAGGACAACACAATAGAGCAAAAATCACATTAGCCACCACCTGTGGCAGTCCCTAGGCCAACTGGCCTCTCTAGGGCTAGGACGCCCTGTGTCCAAAGTCAGGGTCCTAAACGTGGCAGTTGCCCACAAAGTGCTGGGCAACTGGTGCAAGCAAGGATGGGCCAACGTGGGAGCCTCGCAGGCTCTGAATACACAAATGGCCCCTGAGCCTCTCAGGGCTCAAAACGAAGCAATGCAGCCCCCTCTGGGCTCTGAATACAACTGTGGGCAGGGGAGCTTCGCAGGGCTCAAAAACAATATGGGCTGTGGCTGAGAGCCTTCTCTCAGGCTCTAAGAAGGAATGCCCCTGCACGTTGGAGTCCCTCATGGACTCGAAACGAATCGACTGCGAGCCTCTCGGGGCTCGGAATCAACAAGGCCCTTGCAGCGAAATGCCTTCTGGTGTCGGAGTCCCACTCGGGGGACTCAGGATCGGAAACTTGCCCCCAGGGTGCTGCCACTGGACGATGGAGCGGCCCTCTGCCATCCGGGGCCGCTCTGGCACGACTGCTGCACCCCCCAGACGCCCACACTCACCGGGCTGCTGTGGCGGGGACTCCTCTCACTGGCTGCGGCGTTGTTGGCGGCCCCGGGGCCCTCCCTCACTCCTGGGAGCCCCGGGCCGCAGGGATTCAGCCGGCTTTGGTTCCTGTTTCCCGGCGGCAGCGGGCAGCCAATCGGTGCGCGGCGGCAGGCGGGACTTCCCTCCAAAACCGGAAGTCCCGCCCCGCGTCAGGCACCGTAGTGCCTGGCTTCCTGTTTTTGCGGCGCTCGGGCCGCGGCGGTGATTCTCGGGGCATCTAAGAGGGGTGAGCACCCTCGAAGGTGGACAAAGTCGCAGAGTAGGCTCCTGCGCACTCGAGGCATTTGAAAAATAACCGGGGTGGCACCCGTGAATAAATCCAATGAAAACGCGGGCATAGGCAGGGTGGCACCTGCAAGGAAATAGCCCCAGAAGTAGCACCAACAACGCCATTGCGGCGGCGGCGATCAGGGTACGAGCCTCCCCAGTCTCCTCATGCCCACGAGCTGGGAGAGCAGACCTGACGCCAATTAACCCCTCGCCTGCTGCAGAGACTAGTGGGGCAATTCTAAAGAAAGGCAGCATAGCGCTCCCATGCTGCCAAAGGATCCAGGAGCTTTTAAAGAGATGCAGCCCTCCCAGGGCCAAGGTAAATCACATCCAAGGTTTCTCAGGATCAGGAAAAGTCCATCAGGTGTCCAGGGGCTAGGCAGGGCCCAGGGAGGCAAGCCTTCCCCTGGGCCCCAGCAGCAGCATGCCCCTGGCAGATTCAAGTGTCAGAACAAGAAGAACATTTTCATGGGGTCACAGCCCCTCTTTTATACACCTTTTTCTTTTGTCTGTAGGTGCAGGGTGGGGGCAGAACCAGTCGCAGCTGGTCTGTGAGCACTGTTGATGGCTCAACCTCCCCTTTCATTCATCAGGCAGGCTAGGGTCATCAGTCGCACCACAGGGGGCGGAGCCAGCATTGTGTGGGGGAAACCCAGCCTCATTCAGGACACAGGCGCAGCTCCTCCCTCACATCAGCATGCTAATCTCTCCATTCACCACCGGGGCAGACCCACAGAGACTTCCTGGAGCCTGGCATCCCAGCCAGCTCCAGCCAATCACACGCCAGCACCTTCACAGCACATACACAGTCATGTCTAGAAGTGGCGCTTCCGCACAAGACACATACACACCGCACATACCATTGCGCAGCATTCACTCTCCCGAGTTCGCACATTCCAAACTTGACCATGCACGCCTCACGCATCAGGAACTACCAGGGACACAGACATTCCCCATGCATTCCTATGGGAGAGCAGGCCAATCTCACACACACACTCAGGGAGAGGACGCACTTTACACTGCGCCACAGTGTCAAAGTGCGCAAAGACTAGAAATCACTAGGCAAAAAGTTCAGGGGTGAACCTGCCAGAAGGCCAAGTCCAACAGGGACCCCCCGCACCGCAGGGTCCCTTCTGACATGTAAGGTGTAGGGGACCCCCCGCACCGCAGGGTCCCCTTTGACATGTAAGGTGTAGGGGACCCCCCCGCACCGCAGGGTCCCCTCTGACATGTAAGGTGTGGGGGCCCCCCTCGCACCACTGGGTCCCCTCTGACATGTAAGGTGTAGGGCCCCCCCGCACCGCAGGGTCCCCTCTGACATGTAAGGTGTAGGGCCCCCCCGCACCGCAGGGTACCCTCTGACATGTAAGGTGTAGGGGACCCCCCGCACTGCAGGGCCTGCAGGGTCCCCTCTGACATGTAAGGTGTAGGGGCCCCCGAATTACAGGGCCGCCTCTGACATGTAAGGTGTAGGGGCCCCCCCTCGCACCGCAGGGCCCCCTCTGACATGTAAGGTGTAGGGGACCCCCTGCACCGCAGGGTCCCCTTTGACATGTAAGGTGTAGGGCCCCCCGCACCGCAGGGCCCCCTCTGACATGTAAGGTGTAGGGGCCCCCTCCCGCACCGCAGGGCCCCCTCTGACATGTAAGGTGTAGGGGTCCCCTCCCGCACCGCAGGGTCCCCTTTGACTTGTAAGGTGTAGGGACCCCCCCCGCACCGCAGGGCCCCCGCTGACATGTAAGGTGTAGGGGCCCTCTCCCGCACCGCAGGGTCCCCTTTGACATGTAAGGTGTAGGGACCCCCCCCGCACCGCAGGGTCCCCTCTGACATGTAAGGTGTAGGGCCCCCCCGCACCGCAGGGTCCCCTCTGACATGTAAGGTGTAGGGGACCCCCCCGCACCGCAGGGTCCCCTCTGACATGTAAGATGTAGGGGACCCCCCGCACCGCAGGGTGCCTTCTGACATGTAAGGTGTAGGGGACCCCCCCGCACCGCAGGGTCCCCTTTGACATGTAAGGTGTAGGGGACCCCCCGCACCGCAGGGTCCCCTCTGACATGTAAGGTGTAGGGGGCCCCCCGCATAGCAGGGTCCCCTTTGACATGTAAGGTGTAGGGGACCCCAGCACCGCAGGGTCCCCTCTGACATGTAAGGTGTAGGGGACCCCCCCGCACCGCAGGGTCCCCTCTGACATGTAAGGTGTAGGGGACCCCAGCACCGCAGGGTCCCCTCTGACATGTAAGGTGTAGGGGACCCCCCGCACCGCAGGGTCCCTTCTGACATGTAAGGTGTAGGGGACCCCCCGCACCGCAGGGTCCCCTTTGACATGTAAGGTGTAGGGGACCCCCCCGCACCGCAGGGTCCCCTCTGACATGTAAGGTGTAGGGGACCCCAGCCCCGCAGGGTCCCCTCTGACATGTAAGGTGTAGGGGACCCCCCCGCACCGCAGGGTCCCCTCTGACATGTAAGGTGTAGGGGACCCCAGCTCCGCAGGGTCCCTTCTGACATGTAAGGTGTAGGGGACCCCCCGCACCGCAGGGTCCCCTTTGACATGTAAGGTGTAGGGGACCCCCCGCATCGCAGGGTCCCCTTTGACATGTAAGGTGTAGGGGACCCCAGCACCGCAGGGTCCCCTCTGACATGTAAGGTGTAGGGGACCCCAGCACCGCAAGGTCCCCTCTGACATGTAAGGTGTAGGGGACCCCCCGCCCCGCAGGGTCCCCTCTGACATGTAAGGTGTAGGGGACCCCAGCACCGCAGGGTCCCCTTTGACATGTAAGGTGTAGGGGACCCCCCGCACCGCAGGGTCCCCTTTGACATGTAAGGTGTAGGGGACCCCCCCGCACCGCAGGGTCCCCTCTGACATGTAAGGTGTAGGGGACCCCCCCGCACCGCAGGGTCCCCTTTGACATGTAAGGTGTAGGGGACCCCCCCGCACCGCAGGGTCCCCTCTGACATGTAAGGTGTAGGGGACCCCAGCACCGCAGGGTCCACTCTGACATGTAAGGTGTAGGGGACCCCCCCGCACCGCAGGGTCCCCTCTGACATGTAAGGTGTAGGGGACCCCCCCGCACCGCAGGGTCCCCTCTGACATGTAAGGTGTAGGGGACCCCCCCGCACCGCAGGGTCCCCTCTGACATGTAAGGTGTAGGGGACCCCCCGCACCGCAGGGTCCCCTCTGACATGTAAGGTGTAGGGGACCCCCCCGCACCGCAGGGTCCCCTCTGACATGTAAGGTGTAGGGGACCCCAGCACCACAGGGTCCCCTCTGACATGTAAGGTGTAGGGGACCCCCCCGCACCGCAGGGTCCCCCCTGACATGTAAGGTGTAGGGGACCCCAGCACCGCAGGGTCCCTTCTGACATGTAAGGTGTAGGGGACCCCCCGCACCGCAGGGTCCCCTTTGACATGTAAGGTGTAGGGGACCCCCCCGCACCGCAGGGTCCCCTTTGACATGTAAGATGTAGGGGACCCCAGCACCGCAGGGTCCCCTCTGACATGTAAGGTGTAGGGGACCCCAGCACCGCAGGGTCCCCTCTGACATGCAAGGTGTAGGGGACCCCCCGCACCGCAGGGTCCCTTCTGACATGTAAGGTGTAGGGGACCCCCCGCATCGCAGGGTCCCCTTTGACATGTAAGGTGTAGGGGACCCCAGCACCGCAGGGTCCCCTCTGACATGTAAGGTGTAGGGGACCCCCCGCACCGCAGGGCCCCCTCTGACATGTAAGGTGTAGGGGACCCCCCGCATCGCAGGGTCCCCTCTGACATGTAAGGTGTAGGGGACCACAGCACCGCAGGGTCCCCTCTGACATGTAAGGTGTAGGGGACCCCCCGCACCGCAGGGTCCCTTCTGACATGTAAGGTGTAGGGGACCCCCCCACATCGCAGGGTCCCCTTGGACATGTAAGGTGTAGGGGACCCCAGCACCGCAGGGTCCCCTCTGACATGTAAGGTGTAGGGGACCCCCCCGCACCGCAGGGTCCCCTTTGACATGTAAGGTGTAGGGGACCCCCCCACACCGCAGGGTCCCTTCTGACATGTAAGGTGTAGGGGACCCCCCCGCACCGCAGGGTCCCCTCTGACATGTAAGGTGTAGGGGACCCCCCGCACCGCAGGGTCCCCTTTGACATGTAAGGTGTAGGGGACCCCCCCGCACCGCAGGGTCCCCTCTGACATGTAAGGTGTAGGGGACCCCAGCACCGCAGGGTCCCCTCTGACATTTAAGGTGTAGGGGACCCCCCGCACCGCAGGGTCCCTTCTGACATGTAAGGTGTAGGGGACCCCCCGCATCGCAGGGTCCCCTTTGACATGTAAGGTGTAGGGGACCCCAGCACCGCAGGGTCCCCTCTGACATGTAAGGTGTAGGGGACCCCCCGCACCGCAGGGCCCCCTCTGACATGCAAGGTGTAGGGGACCCCCCGCATCGCAGGGTCCCCTCTGACATGTAAGGTGTAGGGGACCCCAGCACCGCAGGGTCCCCTCTGACATGTAAGGTGTAGGGGACCCCCCGCACCGCAGGGTCCCTTCTGACATGTAAGGTGTAGGGGACCCCCCCGCACCGCAGGGTCCCCTTTGACATGTAAGGTGTAGGGGACCCCAGCACCGCAGGGTCCCCTCTGACATGTAAGGTGTAGGGGACCCCAGCACCGCAGGGTCCCCTTTGACATGTAAGGTGTAGGGGACCCCCCGCACCGCAGGGTCCCTTCTGACATGTAAGGTGTAGGGGACCCCCCGCATCGCAGGGTCCCCTTTGACATGTAAGGTGTAGGGGACCCCAGCACCGCAGGGTCCCCTCTGACATGTAAGGTGTAGGGGACCCCCCCGCACCGCAGGGTCCCCTCTGACATGTAAGGTGTAGGGGACCCCAGCACCGCAGGGTCCCCTTTGACATGTAAGGTGTAGGGGACCCCCCGCACCGCAGGGTCCCCTTTGACATGTAAGGTGTAGGGGACCCCCCGCACCGCAGGGTCCCTTCTGACATGTAAGGTATAGGGGACCCCCGCATCGCAGGGTCCCCTTTGACATGTAAGGTGTAGGGGACCCCAGCACCGCAGGGTCCCCTCTGACATGTAAGGTGTAGGGGACCCCCCCGCACCTCAGGGTCCCCTCTGACATGTAAGGTGTAGGGGACCCCAGCACCGCAGGGTCCCCTTTGACATGTAAGGTGTAGGGGACCCCCCGCACCGCAGGGTCCCCTTTGACATGTAAGGTGTAGGGGACCCCCCGCACCGCAGGGTCCCCTTTGACATGTAAGGTGTAGGGGACCCCCCGCACCGCAGGGTCCCCTCTGACATGTAAGGTGTAGGGGACCCCCCGCACCGCAGGGTCCCCTTTGACATGTAAGGTGTAGGGGACCCCCCTGCACCGCAGGGTCCCCTTTGACATGTAAGGTGTAGGGGACCCCCCGCATCGCAGGGTCCCCTCTGACATGTAAGGTGTAGGGGACCCCAGCACCGCAGGGTCCCCTCTGACATGTAAGGTGTAGGGGACCCCCCGCACCGCAGGGTCCCTTCTGACATGTAAGGTGTAGGGGACCCCCCGCATCGCAGGGTCCCCTTTGACATGTAAGGTGTAGGGGACCCCAGCACCGCAGGGTCCCCTCTGACATGTAAGGTGTAGGGGACCCCCCGCACCGCAGGGTCCCTTCTGACATGTAAGGTGTAGGGGACCCCCCACATCGCAGGGTCCCCTTTGACATGTAAGGTGTAGGGGACCCCAGCACCGCAGGGTCCCCTCTGACATGTAAGGTGTAGGGGACCCCCCCGCACCGCAGGGTCCCCTCTGACATGTAAGGTGTAGGGGACCCCAGCACCGCAGGGTCCCCTTTGACATGTAAGGTGTAGGGGACCCCCCGCACCGCAGGGTCCCCTTTGACATGTAAGGTGTAGGGGACCCCCCCGCACCGCAGGGTCCCTTCTGACATGTAAGGTGTAGGGGACCCCCCCGCACCGCAGGGTCCCCTCTGACATGTAAGGTGTAGGGGACCCCCCGCACCGCAGGGTCCCCTTTGACATGTAAGGTGTAGGGGACCCCCCCGCACCGCAGGGTCCCCTCTGACATGTAAGGTGTAGGGGACCCCAGCACCGCACGGTCCCTTCTGACATGTAAGGTGTAGGGGACCCCCTGCACCGCAGGGTCCCCTTTGACATTTAAGGTGTAGGGGACCCCCCGCATCGCAGGGTCCCCTTTGACATGTAAGATGTAGGGGACCACAGCACCGCAGGGTCCCCTCTGACATGTAAGGTGTAGGGGACCCCAGCACCGCAGGGTCCCCTCTGACATGTAAGGTGTAGGGGACCCCCCGCACCGCAGGGTCCCTTCTGACATGTAAGGTGTAGGGGACCCCCCGCATCGCAGGGTCCCCTTTGACATGTAAGGTGTAGGGGACCCCCGCACCGCAGGGTCCCTTCTGACATGTAAGGTGTAGGGGACCCCCCGCATCGCAGGGTCCCCTTTGACATGTAAGGTGTAGGGGACCCCCCGCATCGCAGGGTCCCCTTTGACATGTAAGGTGTAGGGGACCCCAGCACCGCAGGGTCCCCTCTGACATGTAAGGTGTAGGGGACCCCCCGCACCGCAGGGCCCCCTCTGACATGTAAGGTGTAGGAGACCCCCCGCATCGCAGGGTCCCCTCTGACATGTAAGGTGTAGGGGACCCCAGCACCGCAGGGTCCCCTCTGACATGTAAGGTGTAGGGGACCCCCCGCACCGCAGGGTCCCTTCTGACATGTAAGGTGTAGGGGACCCCCCCGCACCGCAGGGTCCCCTTTGACATGTAAGGTGTAGGGGACCCCAGCACCGCAGGGTCCCCTCTGACATGTAAGGTGTAGGGGACCCCAGCACCGCAGGGTCCCCTCTGACATGTAAGGTGTAGGGGACCCCCCGCACCGCAGGGTCCCTTCTGACATGTAAGGTGTAGGGGACCCAAGCACCGCAGGGTCCCCTCTGACATGTAAGGTGTAGGGGACCCCAGCACCGCAGGGTCCCCTCTGACATGTAAGGTGTAGGGGACCCCCCGCACCGCAGGGTCCCTTCTGACATGTAAGGTGTAGGGGACCCCCCACATCGCAGGGTCCCCTTTGACATGTAAGGTGTAGGGGACCCCAGCACCGCAGGGTCCCCTCTGACATGTAAGGTGTAGGGGACCCCCCCGCACCGCAGGGTCCCCTCTGACATGTAAGGTGTAGGGGACCCCAGCACCGCAGGGTCCCCTTTGACATGTAAGATGTAGGGGACCCCCGCACCGCAGGGTCCCCTTTGACATGTAAGGTGTAGGGGACCCCCCCTTTGACATGTAAGGTGTAGGGGACCCCCCGCACCGCAGGGTCCCCTTTGACATGTAAGGTGTAGGGGACCCCCCCTCACCGCAGGGTCCCTTTCTGACATGTAAGGTGTAGGGGACCCTCCCGCACCGCAGGGTCCCCTCTGACATGTAAGGTGTAGGGGACCCCCCCGCACCGCAGGGTCCCCTTTGACATGTAAGGTGTAGGGGACCCCCCGCACCGCAGGGTCCCCTCTGACATGTAAGGTGTAGGGGACCCCAGCACCGCAGGGTCCCCTCTGACATGTAAGGTGTAGGGGACCCCCCCGCACCGCAGGGTCCCCTCTGACATGTAAGGTGTAGGGGACCCCAGCACCGCAGGGTCCCTTCTGACATGTAAGGTGTAGGGGACCCCCTGCACCGCAGGGTCCCCTTTGACATGTAAGGTGTAGGGGACCCCCCGCATCGCAGGGTCCCCTTTGACATGTAAGATGTAGGGGACCCCAGCACCGCAGGGTCCCCTCTGACATGTAAGGTGTAGGGGACCCCAGCACCGCAGGGTCCCCTCTGACATGTAAGGTGTAGGGGACCCCCCGCACCGCAGGGTCTCTTCTGACATGTAAGGTGTAGGGGACCCCCCGCATCGCAGGGTCCCCTTTGACATGTAAGATGTAGGGGACCCCAGCACCGCAGGGTCCCCTCTGACATGTAAGGTGTAGGGGACCCCCCGCACCGCAGGGCCCCCTCTGACATGTAAGGTGTAGGGGACCCCCCGCATCGCTGGGTCCCCTCTGACATGTAAGGTGTAGGGGACCCCAGTACCGCAGGGTCCTCTCTGACATGTAAGGTGTAGGGGACCCCCCGCACCGCAGGGTCCCTTCTGACATGTAAGGTGTAGGGGACCCCCCCGCACCGCAGGGTCCCCTTTGACATGTAAGGTGTAGGGGACCCCAGCACCGCAGGGTCCCCTCTGACATGTAAGGTGTAGGGGACCCCAGCACCGCAGGGTCCCCTCTGACATGTAAGGTGTAGGGGCCCCCCGCACCGCAGGGTCCCTTCTGACATGTAAGGTGTAGGGGACCCCCCGCATCGCAGGGTCCCCTTTGACATGTAAGGTGTAGGGGACCCCAGCACCGCAGGGTCCCCTCTGACATGTAAGGTGTAGGGGACCCCCCCGCACCGCAGGGTCCCCTCTGACATGTAAGGTGTAGGGGACCCCAGCACCGCAGGGTTCCCTTTGACATGTAAGGTGTAGGGGACCCCCCGCACCGCAGGGTCCCCTTTGACATGTAAGGTGTAGGGGACCCCCCTGCACCGCAGGGTCCCTTCTGACATGTAAGGTGTAGGGGACCCCCGCACCGCAGGGTCCCCTTTGACATGTAAGGTGTAGGGGACCCCCCGCACTGCAGGGTCCCCTCTGACATGTAAGGTGTAGGGGACCCCCTGCACCGCAGGGTCCCTTCTGACATGTAAGGTGTAGGGGACACCCCCGCACCGCAGGGTCCCCTTTGACATGTAAGGTGTAGGGGACCCCCCGCATCGCAGGGTCCCCTCTGACATGTAAGGTGTAGGGGACCCCAGCACCGCAGGGTCCCCTCTGACATGTAAGGTGTAGGGGACCCCCCGCACCGCAGGGTCCCTTCTGACATGTAAGGTGTAGGGGACCCCCCGCATTGCAGGGTCCCCTTTGACATGTAAGGTGTAGGGGACCCCAACACCGCAGGGTCCCCTCTGACATGTAAGGTGTAGGAGACCCCCCCGCACCGCAGGGTCCCCTCTGACATGTAAGGTGTAGGGGACCCCAGCACCGCAGGGTCCCCTCTGACATGTAAGGTGTAGGGGACCCCCCGTACCGCAGGGTCCCCTTTGACATGTAAGGTGTAGGGGACCCCAGCACCGCAGGGTCCCCTCTGACATGTAAGGTGTAGGGGACCCCCCCGCACCGCAGGGTCCCCTCTGACATGTAAGGTGTAGGGGACCCCCCCGCACCGCAGGGTCCCCTCTGACATGTAAGGTGTAGGGGACCCCCCGCACCGCAGGGTCCTCTGTTACTTCCCTGGTAAATATGTGAAAATGTTTCCATTCTGAAAATATAAGGCTGTAAATTAAACATTTCTGAGGTTTGTGGAAGGGGCGGCAGCTCTGCATTTTCTTTTTCTCTGGTGCTATCAATCAATCAATCAATCAGTCAATCAGGACTTTGTAAAGCGCAGCAGATCACCTGTGAGGGTGTCAAGGCGCTGGAGTTGCTGCTGCTTCGTGGTGATCTGTTCATTCAAGCAGCCGGGTCTGGAGTCCTTTCCTGAATTGTCGGAGTGAGGGGGCGGTCCAAGTTTGGGCCGCTAAGCGTGAGAAGCAGCGTCCTCCGCTGTCGCTTTGTCTGATCCGGTGGGGGGGTGTCTGGTCGGTAGAGGGAGGCAGATCGTAGGTGTCTGGTCGGTAGAGGGAGGCGGATCGTAGGTGTCTGGTCGTAGAGGGAGGCGGATCCGCGGATCGTAGGTGTCTGGTCGGTAGAGGGAGGCAGATCGTAGGTGTCTGGTCGGTAGAGGGAGGCGGATCCGCGGATCGTTGGTGTCTGGTCGGTAGAGGGAGGCGGATCGTAGGAGTCTGGTCGGTCAAGGGAGGCGGATCGTAGGTGTCTGGTCGTAGAGGGAGGCGGATCGTAGGTGTCTGGTTGGTAGAGGGAGGCGGATCCGCGGATCGTTGGTGTCTGGTCGGTAGAGGGAGGCAGATCGTAGGTGTCTGGTCGGTAGAGGGAGGCGGATCGTAGGTGTCTGGTCGGTAGAGGGAGGCGGATCCGCGGATCGTTGGTGTCTGGTCGGTAGAGGGAGGCGGATTGTAGGTGTCTGGTCGGTCGAGGGAGGCGGATCGTAGGTGTCTGGTCGGTAGAGGGAGGCAGATCGTAGGTGTCTGGTCGGTAGAGGGAGGCGGATCGTAGGTGTCTGGTCGGTAGAGGGAGGCGGATCCGCGGATCGTTGGTGTCTGGTCGGTAGAGGGAGGCGAATCGTAGGTGTCTGGTCGGTCGAGGGAGGCGGATCGTAGGTGTCTGGTCGGTAGAGGGAGGCGGATCGTAGGTGTCTGGTCGGTAGAGGGAGGCGGATCGTAGGTGTCTGGTCGGTAGAGGGAGGCGGATCGTAGGTGTCTGGTCGGTAGAGGGAGGCGGATCCGCGGATCGTTGGTGTCTGGTCGGTAGAAGGAGGCGGATCGTAGGTGTCTGGTCGGTCGAGGGAGGCGGATCGTAGGTGTCTGGTCGGTCGAGGGAGGCGGATCGTAGGTGTCTGGTAAGTAGACGGAGGCGGATCGTTGGTGTCTGGTCGGTAGAGGGAGGCGGATCGTAGGTGTCTGGTCGGTCGAGGGAGGCGGATCGTAGGTGTCTGGTCGGTCGAGGGAGGCAGATCGTAGTTGTCTGGTCAGTAGAGGGAGGCGGATCGTAGGTGTCTGGTTATTAGAGGGAGGGGTATCGTAGGTGTCTGGTCGGTCTAGGGAGGCGGATCGTAGGTGTCTGGTCGGTAGAGGGAGGCAGATCGTAGGTGTCTGGTCGGTCGAGGGAGGCGGATCGTAGGTGTCTGGTCGGTAGAGGGAGGCGGATCGAAGGTGTCTGGTCGGTCGAGGGAGGCGGATCGTAGGTGTCTGGTCGGTTGGCGGGTGGTCATGCGTTTGTTGATGTATGCTGGTCCATCGTTGTGCGGGGTTTTGCATGCATGGTCGGGAGCCAGAGGAGGTTCCTGAGGTGGGGTGTGATGTGGGTCCGTCTGGGGAGGTCGAATGTGAGTCTTGCAGCTGAGTGTGGTATAGTCTGTGGTCTCTTCAGGAGGCGTGCAGTGATCCCTAAGTAGTAAAGTGTGTTCCCGTAGTCACACCTGCTGGTGATGAGGCCCTGCCTGATGGTCCTTCTGGTGGTAACCATGTGTCGAATGCAGCGGACCGCCTTCACACACTTTCACACAACTATACTTGGCACATATGCAACTGTCGCTCGGTGCACCTGTAAAGGGGCCAAAAATTGGAAGTGCATGCAGTCTGCAAACATTTATGGCCCACCTACAGGCACTAAGAAAAGTGTGCTGTTTTCAGGATCAGCTCCAGAGCTGTCAGCTGTACCCCGTCATTAACACCCACCCACAAACTGAACTCACCCACCCACAAACTGAGCTCACCCACCCATAAACTGAGCTCACCAACCCATAAACTGAGCTCACCCACCCACAAACTGAACTCACCGACCCATCAACTCAACTCACCGACCCATCAACTGAACTAAACAGAGCTCACCCAACCACAAACTGAACTCACCCACCCACAAACTGAACTCACCCACCCACCAACTGAACTCACCCACCCACAAACTGAACTCACAGACCCATCAACTCAACTCACCGACCCATCAACTGAACTAAACAGAGCTCACCCAACCACAAACTGAACTCACCCACCCACAAACTGAGCTCACCCACCCATAAACTGAGCTCACCCACCCATAAACTGAGCTCACCAACCCATAAACTGAGCTCACCCACCCACAAACTGAACTCACCGACCCATCAACTCAACTCACCGACCCATCAACTGAACTAAACAGAGCTCACCCAACCACAAACTGAACTCACCCACCCACAAACTGAACTCACCCACCCACCAACTGAACTCACCCACCCACAAACTGAACTCACAGACCCATCAACTCAACTCACCGACCCATCAACTGAACTAAACAGAGCTCACCCAACCACAAACTGAACTCACCCACCCACAAACTGAACTCACCCACCCACCAACTGAACTCACCCACCCACAAACTGAACTCACAGACCCATCAACTGAACTAAACTGAGCTCACCCACCCACAAACTGAACTCACCCACCCACAAACTGAGCTCACCCACCCACAAAATGAACTCACTCACCCACCAACTGAACTCACCCACCCACAAACTGAACTCACCGACCCATCAACTGATCTAAACTGAGCTCACCCACCCACAAACTGAACTCACCCACCCACAAACTGAACTCACCCACCCACAAACTGTACTCACCGACCCATTAACTGAACTCACCGACCCATCAACTGAACTAAACTGAGCTCACCCAACCACAAACTGAACTCACCCACCCACAAACTGAACTCACCCACCCACCCATCAACTGAACTCACCCACCCACAAACTGAACTCACAGAGCCATCAACTGAACTAAACCGAGCTCACCCACCCACAAACTGAACTCACCCACCCACAAACTGAACTCACCCACCCACCAACTGAACTCACCCATCCACAAACTGAACTCACCCACCCACCAACTGAACTCACACACCCACCAACTGAACTCACCCATCCACAAACTGAGCTCACCCAGACGCCTGGAGGCAACTCTCAACACTCACATGTCGTTTGGGAAAAACGACAGAAACGCAACATCTTGGAAAAAAAGCAAATACTTTTAAGGAAGGCAAAATGAACTAAAACATTAAATGGAATTGCTGATGTAAATTACCTCAGAAAGTGCTTTTGATGGTAAAGTTAAGGGCATGAATACAGAGCCCGATAAGGACTCGGTTTGAGGTCAGTTTTTAATTATGCCGGGGGCATGACCTCTGGGTCTACTGGGTCCACTTAAAGTCCCGCAGCAGGGTACATAGAGCTGCACAACATACTGCCACTTTATATAGCATTGCAGAAGAGGGTGGCCATTCCCAAAGCGCTGCAAAACAGGATGCAGCAGTAAGTAGGGTGCCAGCTGCCATAGTGCTGCATGCCCGGGTGCCAGATGCCATAGTGCTGCATGCCAGGGTGCCAGATGCCATAGTGCTGCATGCCAGGGTGCCAGCTTCCATAGTGCTGCATGCCTGGGTGCCAGATGCCATAGTGCTGCATGCCAGGGTGCCAGATGCCATAGTGCTGCATGCCAGGGTGCCAGCTGCCATAGTGCTGCATGCCAGGGTGCCAGCTGCCATAGTGCTGCATGCCAGGGTGCCAGCTGCCAGGGTGCCAGCTGCCATAGTGCTGCATGCCAGGGTGCCAGCTGCCATAGTGCTGCATGCCAGGGTGCCAGATGCCATAGTGCTGCATGCCAGGGTGCCAGATGCCATAGTGCTGCATAGGAGGATGCCAGCTTCCATAGTGCTGTATGCCAGGGTGCCAGATGCCATAGTGCTGCATGCCAGGGTGCCAGCTGCCATAGTGCTGCATGCCAGGGTGCCAGATGCCATAGTGCTGCATGCCAGGGTGCCAGATGCCATAGTGCTGCATAGGAGGATGCCAGCTGCCATAGTGCTGCATGCCAGGGTGCCAGATGCCATAGTGCTGCATGCCAGGGTGCCAGCTGCCATAGTGCTGCATGCCAGGGTGCCAGATGCCATAGTGCTGCATGCCAGGGTGCCAGATGCCATAGTGCTGCATGCCAGGGTGCCAGATGCCATAGTGCTGCATGCCAGGGTGCCAGCTTCCATAGCGCTGCATAGGAGGGTGCCAGCTGCCATAGTGCTGCATGCCCGGGTGCCAGATGCCATAGTGCTGCATGCCAGGGTGCCAGATGCCATAGTGCTGCATGCCAGGGTGCCAGCTGCCATAGTGCTGCATGCCAGGGTGCCAGCTGCCATAGTGCTGCATGCCAGTGTGCCAGATGCCATAGTGCTGCATGCCAGGGTGCCAGATGCCATAGTGCTGCATAGGAGGGTGCCAGCTGCCATAGTGCTGCATGCCAGGGTGCCAGATGCCATAGTGCTGCATGCCAGGGTGCCAGCTGCCATAGTGCTGCATGCCAGGGTGCCAGATGCCATAGTGCTGCATGCCAGGGTGCCAGATGCCATAGTGCTGCATGCCAGGGTGCCAGCTTCCATAGCGCTGCATAGGAGGGTGCCAGCTGCCATAGTGCTGCATGCCCGGGTGCCAGATGCCATAGTGCTGCATGCCAGGGTGCCAGATGCCATAGTGCTGCATGCCAGGGTGCCAGCTGCCATAGTGCTGCATGCCAGGGTGCCAGCTGCCATAGTGCTGCATGCCAGGGTGCCAGAGGCCATAGTGCTGCATGCCAGGGTGCCAGATGCCATAGTGCTGCATAGGAGGGTGCCAGCTGCCATAGTGCTGCATGCCAGGGTGCCAGATGCCATAGTGCTGCATGCCAGGGTGCCAGCTGCCATAGTGCTGCATGCCAGGGTGCCAGATGCCATAGTGCTGCATGCCAGGGTGCCAGATGCCATAGTGCTGCATGCCAGGGTGCCAGATGTCATAGTGCTGCATGCCAGGGTGCCAGCTTCCATAGCGCTGCATAGGAGGGTGCCAGCTGCCATAGTGCTGCATGCCAGGGTGCCAGCTGCCATAGTGCTGCATGCCAGGGTGCCAGATGCCATAGTGCTGCATGCCAGGGTGCCAGATGTCATAGTGCTGCATGCCAGGGTGCCAGATGCCATAGTGCTGCATAGGAGGGTGCCAGCTGCCATAGTGCTGCATGCCAGGGTGCCAGATGCCATAGTGCTGCATGCCAGGGTGCCAGCTGCCTTAGTGCTGCATGCCAGGGTGCCAGATGCCATAGTGCTGCATGCCAGGGTGCCAGATGCCATAGTGCTGCATGCCAGGGTGCCAGATGCCATAGTGCTGCATGCCAGGGTGCCAGATGCCATAGTGCTGCATGCCAGGGTGCCAGCTGCCATAGTGCTGCATGCCAGGGTGCCAGCTGCCATAGTGCTGCATGCCAGGGTGCCAGATGCCATAGTGCTGCATGCCAGGGTGCCAGATGCCATAGTGCTGCATAGGAGGGTGCCAGCTGCCATAGTGCTGCATGCCAGGGTGCCAGATGCCATAGTGCTGCATGCCAGGGTGCCAGATGCCATAGTGCTGCATGCCAGGGTGCCAGCTGCCATAGTGCTGCATGCCAGGGTGCCAGATGCCATAGTGCTGCATGCCAGGGTGCCAGCTGCCATAGTGCTGCATGCCAGGGTGCCAGACGCCATAGTGCTGCATGCCAGGGTGCCAGCTGCCATAGTGCTGCATGCCAGGGTGCCATAGTGCTGCATGCCAGGGTGCCAGATGCCATAGTGCTGCATAGGACGGTGCCAGCTGCCATAGTGCTGCATGCCAGGGTGCCAGATGCCATAGTGCTGCATAGGACGGTGCCAGCTGCCATAGTGCTGCATGCCAGGGTGCCAGATGCCATAGTGCTGCATGCCAGGGTGCCAGATGCCATAGTGCTGCATGCCAGGGTGCCAGATGCCATAGTGCTGCATGCCAGGGTGCCAGATGCCATAGTGCTGCATGCCAGGGTGCCAGCTTCCATAGCGCTGCATAGGAGGGTGCCAGCTGCCATAGTGCTGCATGCCAGGGTGCCAGCTGCCATAGTGCTGCATGCCAGGGTGCCAGATGCCATAGTGCTGCATGCCAGGGTGCCAGCTGCCATAGTGCTGCATGCCAGGGTGCCAGATGCCATAGTGCTGCATGCCAGGGTGCCAGCTGCCATAGTGCTGCATGCCAGGGTGCCAGCTGCCATAGTGCTGCATGCCAGGGTGCCAGATGCCATAGTGCTGCATAGGAGGGTGCCAGCTGCCATAGTGCTGCATGCCAGGGTGCCAGATGCCATAGTGCTGCATGCCAGGGTGCCAGATGCCATAGTGCTGCATGCCAGGGTGCCAGCTGCCATAGTGCTGCATGCCAGGGTGCCAGATGCCATAGTGCTGCATGCCAGGGTGCCAGTTGCCATAGTGCTGCATGCCAGGGTGCCAGATGCAATAGTGCTGCATGCCAGGGTGCCAGCTGCCATAGTGCTGCATGCCAGGGTGCCAGCTGCCATAGTGCTGCATGCCAGGGTGCCAGATGCCATAGTGCTGCATGCCAGGGTGCCAGCTGCCATAGTGCTGCATGCCAGGGTGCCAGATGCTATAGTGCTGCATGCCAGGGTGCCAGATGCCATAGTGCTGCATGCCAGGGTGCCAGCTTCCATAGCGCTGCATAGGAGGGTGCCAGCTGCCATAGTGCTGATTGCCAGGGTGCCAGATGCCATAGTGCTGCATGCCAGGGTGCCAGCTGCCATAGTGCTGCATGCCAGGGTGCCAGATGCCATAGTGCTGCATGCCAGGGTGCCAGATGCCATAGTGCTGCATGCCAGGGTGCCAGCTGCCATAGTGCTGCATGCCAGGGTGCCAGATGCCATAGTGCTGCATGCCAGGGTGCCAGATGCCATAGTGCTGCATAGGAGGGTGCCAGCTGCCATAGTGCTGCATGCCAGGGTGCCAGATGCCATAGTGCTGCATGCCAGGGTGCCAGATGCCATAGTGCTGCATGCCAGGGTGCCAGATGCCATAGTGCTGCATGCCAGGGTGCCAGCTGCCATAGTGCTGCATGCCAGGGTACCAGCTTCCATAGTGCTGCATGCCAGGGTGCCAGCTGCCATAGTGCTGCATGCCAGGGTGCCAGCTGCCATAGTGCTGCATGCCAGGGTGCCAGCTGCCATAGTGCTGCATGCCAGGGTGCCAGATGCCATAGTGCTGCACACCAGTGTGCCAGCTACCATAGCGCTGCATACAAGGGTGCCAGCTGCCATAGTGCTGCACGCCAGGGTGCCAGCTTCCATAGCGCTGCAAAGGAGGGTGCCAGCTGCCATAGCGCTGCACACCAGGGTGCCAGATTCCATAGTGCTGCACCCCAGGGTGCCAGCTGCTATAGCACTACAAACCAGGATGCCAGCTTCCATAGCGCTGCACACCAGTGTACCAGCTTCCACAGCGCTGCACACAAGGGTGCCAGCTTCCATAGTGTTGCACACCAGGGTGCCAGCTGCCATAGTGCTGCACACCAGGGTGCCAGCTGCCATAGTGCCGCACACCAGGGTGCCAGCCCCCATAGTGTTGCACACCAGGGTGCCAGCTGCCATAGTGCTGCACACCAGGGTGCCAGCTTCCACAGCGCTGCACACAAGGGTGCCAGCTTCCATAGTGTTGCACACCAGGGTGCCAGCTTCCATAGTGTTGCACACCAGGGTGCCAGATGCCATAGTGCTGCATGCCAGGGTGCCAGATGCCATAGTGCTGCATGCCAGGGTGCCAGATGCCATAGTGCTGCATGCCAGGGTGCCAGATGCCATAGTGCTGCATGCCAGGGTACCAGCTGCCATAGTGCTGCATGCCAGGGTGCCTGATGCCATAGTGCTGCATGCCAGGGTGCCAGATGCCATAGTGCTGCATGCCAGGGTGCCAGCTGCCATAGTGCTGCATGCCAGGGTGCCAGATGCCATAGTGCTGCATGCCAGGGTGCCAGATGCCATAGTGCTGCATAGGAGGGTGCCAGCTGCCATAGTGCTGCATGCCAGGGTGCCAGATGCCATAGTGCTGCATGCCAGGGTGCCAGCTGCCATAGTGCTGCATGCCAGGGTGCCAGATGCCATAGTGCTGCATGCCAGGGTGCCAGATGCCATAGTGCTGCATGCCAGGGTGCCAGCTTCCATAGCGCTGCATAGGAGGGTGCCAGCTGCCATAGTGCTGCAGGCCAGGGTGCCAGCTGCCATAGTGCTGCAGGCCAGGGTGCCAGCTGCCATAGTGCTGCATGCCAGGTTGCCAGATGCCATAGTGCTGCATGCCAGGGTGCCAGATGCCATAGTGCTGCATGCCAGGGTGCCAGATGCCATAGTGCTGCATGCCAGGGTGCCAGATGCCATAGTGCTGCATGCCAGGGTGCCAGCTGCCATAGTGCTGCATGCCAGGGTGCCAGATGCCATAGTGCTGCATGCCAGGGTGCCAGATGCCATAGTGCTGCATAGGAGGGTGCCAGCTGCCATAGTGCTGCATGCCAGGGTGCCAGATGCCATAGTGCTGCATGCCAGGGTGCCAGATGCCATAGTGCTGCATGCCAGGGTGCCAGATGCCATAGTGCTGCATGCCAGGGTGCCAGATGCCATAGTGCTGCATGCCAGGGTGCCAGCTTCCATAGCGCTGCATAGGAGGGTGCCAGCTGCCATAGTGCTGCATGCCAGGGTGCCAGCTGCCATAGTGCTGCATGCCAGGGTGCCAGCTGCCATAGTGCTGCATGCCAGGGTGCCAGATGCCATAGTGCTGCATGCCAGGGTGCCAGATGCCATAGTGCTGCATGCCAGGGTGCCAGCTGCCATAGTGCTGCATGCCAGGGTGCCAGCTGCCATAGTGCTGCATGCCAGGGTGCCAGATGCCATAGTGCTGCATAGGAGGGTGCCAGCTGCCATAGTGCTGCATGCCAGGGTGCCAGATGCCATAGTGCTGCATGCCAGGGTGCCAGATGCCATAGTGCTGCATGCCAGGGTGCCAGATGCCATAGTGCTGCATGCCAGGGTGCCAGCTGCCATAGTGCTGCATGCCAGGGTGCCAGATGCCATAGTGCTGCATGCCAGGGTGCCAGCTGCCATAGTGCTGCATGCCAGGGTGCCAGATGCCATAGTGCTGCATGCCAGGGTGCCAGCTGCCATAGTGCTGCATGCCAGGGTGCCAGCTGCCATAGTGCTGCATGCCAGGGTGCCAGATGCCATAGTGCTGCATGCCAGGGTGCCAGATGCCATAGTGCTGCATGCCAGGGTGCCAGCTTCCATAGCGCTGCATAGGAGGGTGCCAGCTGCCATAGTGCTGCATGCCAGGGTGCCAGATGCCATAGTGCTGCATGCCAGGGTGCCAGCTGCCATAGTGCTGCATGCCAGGGTGCCAGATGCCATAGTGCTGCATGCCAGGGTGCCAGCTGCCATAGTGCTGCATGCCAGGGTGCCAGCTGCCATAGTGCTGCATGCCAGGGTGCCAGATGCCATAGTGCTGCATGCCAGGGTGCCAGATGCCATAGTGCTGCATAGGAGGGTGCCAGCTGCCATAGTGCTGCATGCCAGGGTGCCAGATGCCATAGTGCTGCATGCCAGGGTGCCAGATGCCATAGTGCTGCATGCCAGGGTGCCAGATGCCATAGTGCTGCATGCCAGGGTGCCAGCTGCCATAGTGCTGCATGCCAGGGTACCAGCTTCCATAGTGCTGCATGCCAGGGTGCCAGCTGCCATAGTGCTGCATGCCAGGGTGCCAGCTGCCATAGTGCTGCATGCCAGGGTGCCAGCTGCCATAGTGCTGCATGCCAGGGTGCCAGATGCCATAGTGCTGCACACCAGTGTGCCAGCTACCATAGCGCTGCATACAAGGGTGCCAGCTGCCATAGTGCTGCACGCCAGGGTGCCAGCTTCCATAGCGCTGCAAAGGAGGGTGCCAGCTGCCATAGCGCTGCACACCAGGGTGCCAGATTCCATAGTGCTGCACCCCAGGGTGCCAGCTGCTATAGCACTACAAACCAGGATGCCAGCTTCCATAGCGCTGCACACCAGTGTACCAGCTTCCACAGCGCTGCACACAAGGGTGCCAGCTTCCATAGTGTTGCACACCAGGGTGCCAGCTGCCATAGTGCTGCACACCAGGGTGCCAGCTGCCATAGTGCCGCACACCAGGGTGCCAGCCCCCATAGTGTTGCACACCAGGGTGCCAGCTGCCATAGTGCTGCACACCAGGGTGCCAGCTTCCACAGCGCTGCACACAAGGGTGCCAGCTTCCATAGTGTTGCACACCAGGGTGCCAGCTTCCATAGTGTTGCACACCAGGGTGCCAGATGCCATAGTGCTGCATGCCAGGGTGCCAGATGCCATAGTGCTGCATGCCAGGGTGCCAGATGCCATAGTGCTGCATGCCAGGGTGCCAGATGCCATAGTGCTGCATGCCAGGGTGCCAGCTGCCATAGTGCTGCATGCCAGGGTGCCTGATGCCATAGTGCTGCATGCCAGGGTGCCAGATGCCATAGTGCTGCATGCCAGGGTGCCAACTGCCATAGTGCTGCATGCCAGGGTGCCAGATGCCATAGTGCTGCATGCCAGGGTGCCAGATGCCATAGTGCTGCATAGGAGGGTGCCAGCTGCCATAGTGCTGCATGCCAGGGTGCCAGATGCCATAGTGCTGCATGCCAGGGTGCCAGCTGCCATAGTGCTGCATGCCAGGGTGCCAGATGCCATAGTGCTGCATGCCAGGGTGCCAGATGCCATAGTGCTGCATGCCAGGGTGCCAGCTTCCATAGCGCTGCATAGGAGGGTGCCAGCTGCCATAGTGCTGCATGCCAGGGTGCCAGCTGCCATAGTGCTGCATGCCAGGGTGCCAGATGCCATAGTGCTGCATGCCAGGGTGCCAGCTGCCATAGTGCTGCATGCCAGGGTGCCAGATGCCATAGTGCTGCATGCCAGGGTGCCAGATGCCATAGTGCTGCATGCCAGGGTGCCAGCTGCCATAGTGCTGCATGCCAGGGTGCCAGCTGCCATAGTGCTGCATGCCAGGGTGCCAGATGCCATAGTGCTGCATGCCAGGGTGCCAGATGCCATAGTGCTGCATAGGAGGGTGCCAGCTGCCATAGTGCTGCATGCCAGGGTGCCAGATGCCATAGTGCTGCATGCCAGGGTGCCAGATGCCATAGTGCTGCATGCCAGGGTGCCAGATGCCATAGTGCTGCATGCCAGGGTGCCAGCTGCCATAGTGCTGCATGCCAGGGTGCCAGATGCCATAGTGCTGCACACCAGTGTGCCAGCTACCATAGCGCTGCATACAAGGGTGCCAGCTGCCATAGTGCTGCACGCCAGGGTGCCAGCTTCCATAGCGCTGCAAAGGAGGGTGCCAACTGCCATAGCGCTGCACACCAGGGTGCCAGATTCCATAGTGCTGCACCCCAGGGTGCCAGCTGCTATAGCACTACACACCAGGATGCCAGCTTCCATAGCGCTGCACACCAGTGTACCAGCTTCCACAGCGCTGCACACAAGGGTGCCAGCTTCCATAGTGTTGCACACCAGGGTGCCAGCTGCCATAGTGCTGCACACCAGGGTGCCAGCTGCCATAGTGCCGCACACCAGGGTGCCAGCCCCCATAGTGTTGCACACCAGGGTGCCAGTTGCCATAGTGCTGCACACCAGGGTGCCAGCTTCCATAGCGCTGCACACCAGTGTACCAGCTTCCACAGCGCTGCACACAAGGGTGCCAGCTTCCATAGTGTTGCACACCAGGGTGCCAGCTGCCATAGTGCTGCACACCAGGGTGCCAGCTGCCATAGTGCCGCACACCAGGGTGCCAGCCCCCATAGTGTTGCACACCAGGGTGCCAGCTGCCATAGTGCTGCACACCAGGGTGCCAGCTTCCACAGCGCTGCACACAAGGGTGCCAGCTTCCATAGTGTTGCACACCAGGGTGCCAGCTTCCATAGTGTTGCACACCAGGGTGCCAGATGCCATAGTGCTGCATGCCAGGGTGCCAGATGCCATAGTGCTGCATGCCAGGGTGCCAGATGCCATAGTGCTGCATGCCAGGGTGCCAGATGCCATAGTGCTGCATGCCAGGGTGCCAGCTGCCATAGTGCTGCATGCCAGGGTGCCTGATGCCATAGTGCTGCATGCCAGGGTGCCAGCTACCATAGCGCTGCATACAAGGGTGCCAGCTACCATAGCGCTGCATACAAGGGTGCCAGCTTCCATAGTGTTGCACACCAGGGTGCCAGCTGCCATAGTGCTGCACACCAGGGTGCCAGCTGCCATAGTGCCGCACACCAGGGTCGTTCATAAAAACAAGGATAACCCAAAGGAGCAATAGGTCAGGGACCTTGGGCAGTTATATATTTTCTAAAGACAGAGGTCCCTAGACAGTTCAAGATACTTTTCAAAAAATAAATATAGACTAAATAGTTACTATATTCCTTGTCCAGCCGGACAGAATTTAATGTATAATAGCAAAGTTTAACAGTAAATGTTTGGCCGATTCAAGTGGGACACCACCGGTGTACTACTACCACACTAAGACAAACTGTATATAAAGGGAAGGGTTTTAGGCAGGGAAAAGACGGTCTGTGAAACATGTAAATAGAGTACACTATTGCTTGAAATTATACATGGTAATTATAGGCATATAGTGTATTATTGTCGACGACGTTTCGATCCCTACGTGATGATAGAGTGATCATCTTCAGGACATTAAATTCATGCCTTTAAACATTGCAATTCGGTGACGCAAACCGGTCATATACACTCTCCCGAAGATCCACAAAAATGCTGAAACACCTCCAGGGCGACCCAAAGTTTCTGGCTGTGGGTCGACTCTGGAACCCCTAGGGCTATTCGTGGAACACTTCATCAAGGAATCCGTGCCAGAAACGGATTGTTACATACGTGACAGTATGTCTATGATAAATCTGTGGTGTGTGTGTTAGTGTGGTAGTAGCACACCAGGATGCCAGTTGCCATAGCGCTGCACACCAGGGTGCCAGCTGCCATAGTGCTCTACTTCTGACCATGTGTCCTCCTTTACTTCTAAACGTGTGTCATCCCTAACTTCTAAACGTGTGTCCTCTCTTACCTCTGGACACGTGTCCTCACTTACTTCTAAACTTGTGTCCTCCCTTACTTCTAAAGGTGTGTCCTCATTTACCTCTAGTACAAGTAACAGGAGTGTGACCCATATTCCTAATTAGGACTGGGTAATGAAGGTATAAATAAAAAACAGTGTCCCAATAGGAAGTAATGAACAGTCAGTTATACATGCATGCACATTGCATTGCTGCCAAGGGAAAAAGGAGACTCTCTATAAACTTTCAGACAAGGTAGTGAATCATCTTGTTTTATAGTTTAAATTCATGGTCGGAATTATACAGTTGTAAGCAGCACTGCATATATCACTTTAGATGACAACCATAAAAACTTGGTGCTCTACAAAAAGTGACTGTGGTGCAGGTGGCGACGCAAGTGAAAAGGTGAAACAGCAGAAACGGCGCACTGTGAGGAGGTGCAAATTATCTACAGTGAGTGGTTCGGATCATGTGACAAGGTGGAATCACAGATACAAAGTTATATTTTCATTTTTTGAATTTTAGGAACCACAATCGAGAAATGCGCCCATTAATACGCTGTGTAGTCGACGGCGTTTCGATCCATACTAATGAGGATCATCATCAGGACTTGGTTGTCTTGTTTGGGGCGTGCTGAAGAGTAGGGTGATCTAGGATGATCGTCAGTGATTGAATCGTGACCTGCGCGGGGGCTATGTATAGAGGAGCTGGGCGGTCGTCTGTGATCCGCCGAATCAGCACGAGTCCTTAGATCAGTCGTGCCGATACCGGAATTAATCTGCCGAACTTGCACGTGTCCTGAGATCAGCGTACCGGCACCGGAATAAATCTACAGGCCTGTGGATTTATTCCGGTGCCGGCACGCTGATCTCAGGCCTGTGGATTTATTCCGGTGCCGGCACGCTGATCTCAGGACACGTGCAAGTTCGGCAGATTAATTCCTCTATCGGCACGACTGATCTAAGGACTCGTGCTGATTCGGCGGATCACAGGCGACCGCCCAGCTCCTCTATACCTAGCCCCCGCGCAGGTCACGATTCAATCACTGACGATCATCCTAGATCACCCTACTCTTCAGCACGCCCCAAACAAGACAACCAAGTCCTGATGATGATCCTCATTAGTATGGATCGAAACGCCGTCGACTACACAGCGTATTAATGGGCGCATTTCTCGATTGTGGTTCCTAAAATTCAAAAAATGAAAATATAACTTTGTATCTGTGATTCCACCTTGTCACATGATCCGAACCACTCACTGTACATAATTTGCACCTCCTCACAGTGCGCCGTTTCTGCTGTTTCACCTTTTCACTTGCGTCGCCACCTGCACCACAGTCACTTTTTGTAGAGCACCAAGTTTTTATGGTTGTCATCTAAAGTGATATATGCAGTGCTGCTTACAACTGTATAATTCCGACCATGAATTTAAACTATAAAACAAGATGATTCACTACCTTGTCTGAAAGTTTATAGAGAGTCTCCTTTTTCCCTTGGCAGCAATGCAATGTGCATGCATGTATAACTGACTGTTCATTACTTCCTATTGGGACACTGTTTCTCATTTACCTCTAAACACGTGTCATCACTTACTTTTAGATATGTGTCCTCCCTTACTTCTGGACATGTGTCCTCACTTACTTCAGAACACGTGTACTCCCTTACGTTTGACCATGCCTCCTTGCTTACTTATAAACAGGTGTCCTCCTTTAATTCTGACCCTCTGCCCTCCCTTACTTCTGGATGTGTGTTCTCCCTTCTTTCTAAACGTGTGCCCTCTCTGACTTCTGGATGCATGTCCTTACTTACTTCTAAACGTGTGTCCTCCCTTACTTCTAAACGTGTGTCCTCTCTTACTTATGGACGCATTTCCTCACTTACTTCTAAACGTTTGTCCTCACTTACTTCTAAGCATGTGTACTCCCTTACTTCTAAACGTGTGTTCTCTCTTACTTCTGGATGCATGTCCTCACTTACTCCTGGACATATGTCCTCACTTACTTCTGGACGCATGTCCTCACTTACTTCTAAACGTTTGTCCTCCCTTACTTCTGGATGCATGTCCTCACTTACTTCTAGATATGTGTCCTCCCTTAATTCTGGACTATTGGCCTCACTTACTTCAGAGCACGTGTTCTCTCTTACTTCTGAATGCATGTCCTCCCTTTCTTCTGGGCCTGTCTACCTTTACTTCTGAGCATGTGTCCTCACTTACTTCTAGTTATGCATCCTCCCTTACTTCTGGACAACTGTCCTCATTTACTTCAGAACACTTACTTCTGACCATGTCAATCAATCAATCAATCAAAGCATTTATATAGCGCACTACTCACCCGGAGGGTCTCAAGGCGCTAGGGGGGGTCCGCTACTGCTCGAACAGCCAGGTCTTGAGCTGCTTCCTGAAGGCGAGGTGGTCCTGGGTCAGGCGGAGGTGGGTCGGGAGGGAGTTCCAAGTCTTGGCGGCGAGGTAGGAGAAGGACCTTCCCCCTGTGGTGGCTCTACGGATGCGGGGGACGGCGGCGAGGGCGTGGCTGGTCGATCGAAGCTGGCGTTTGGGAGCGTAGAAGTTGAGGCGGTTGTTGAGGTATCCTGGGCCTTGGTTGTGTAGGGCTTTGTGTGCGTGGGTGAGGAGACGGAAGGTGATTCTCTTGTTGACCGGGAGCCAGTGCAGGTCTCTCAGGTGTCTGGAGATGTGGTTGCGATGGGGGATGTCCAGGATGAGTCGTGCTGAGGCGTTCTGGATCCGCTGGAGTCTCTTCTGGAGTTTGGCGGTGGTTCCGGCGTAGAGGGAGTTGCCGTAGTCCAGACGGCTGGTGACGAGGGCCTGGGTGACCGTCTTCCTTGTCTCGGTGGGGATCCACCGGAAGATCTTACGTAGCATGCGCAGGATGTTGAAGCACGACGAGGAGACGGCGTTGACTTATCTGGTCATGGAGAGGGAGGAGTCCAGGATGAAGCCCAGGTTGCGTGCGTGGTCTGTTGGTTTGGGTGCGCTGCCTAGGGCGGGGGGCCACCAGGAGTCGTCCCAAGCGGAGGGTGAAGATCCCAGGATGAGGACTTCCGTCTTGTCCGAGTTCAGTTTCAGGCGGCTGTTCTTCATCCATTCGGCTACGTCTTTCATCCCTTCGTGAAGGTTGGCTCTGGCGGTGGCGGGGTCGTTGGTGTGGGAGAGGATCAGCTGGGTGTCGTCGGCGTAGGAGATGATGTTGAGGTTGTGCTGGCGTGTGATGGCAGCGAGGGGGCTCATGTAAACCTTGAAGAGGGTTGGGCTGAGCGAGGAGCCTTGAGGAACGCCGCAGATGACTTCGGTGGCTTCTGATCTGAACGGGGGAAGGCGGACTCTCTGTGTCCTTCCGGCGAGGAAGGAGATGATCCACTCCAGTGCCTTCTCCTGGATTCCGACGTTGCTGAGGCGCTGCACTAGGGTACGGTGGCAGACAGTGTCGAAGGCCGCGGTGAGGTCTAGGAGGATGAGGGCCGCTGTTTCTCCGTTGTCGAGCAGGACTCGGATGTCATCGGTTGCTGCGATCAGGGCAGTCTCGGTGCTGTGGTTGGCCCGGAAGCCAGACTGCGAGAGGTCGAGGGATCCGTTCGTCTCGAGGAAGGCGGCCAGCTGCTTGTAGACGGTCTTCTCGATGACTTTTGCAGGAAACAGGAGCAGCGAGATGGGGCGGTAGTTCTTGAGGTCGGTGGGGTCGGCTGATGGCTTCTTTAGTAGAGCGCTGAGTTCGGCGTGCTTCCAGCTCTCCGGGAAGGTGGCGGTGTCAAAGGAGGTGTTGATGATGTCCCGCAGGTGGGGTGCGATGACAGCGTCGGCCTTGTTGAAGATGTGGTGAGGGCAGGGGTCGGTTGGAGATCCGGAGTGGATGGAGTTCATCGTGCGGATGGTGTCTTCGGTGCTGACCGGGGTCCAGGCGTGGAGGGTGGTGGTCGGGGGCGGAGGTTCGGTCGTGGCGTGTGTCGGTTGAGTGCTGAAGCTGTTGTGTATGTCCGCGATCTTGTTGTGGAAGTAGGAGGCGAGGGAGTTGCAGAGGTCTTGCGAAGGGGTGATGTTGTTGTTTCCGGCGTTGGGGTTGGAGAGCTCTTTAACGATGTTGAAGAGTTCCTTGCTGTTGTGTGCGTTGTTGTCCAGTCGTTCCTTGAATGCCGTTTTCTTGGTGGCGTGGATCAGTTGGTGGTGTTTTCGGGTGGCGAGCTTGAGGGCAGTCATGTTGTCCGGTGTTGGGTCTCTGCGACAGGCTCTCTCGAGTGCTCTGCAGTTCTTCTTGGAGCTCTTGAGTTTGTCATTAAACTATGGGGCTTTCTTGCTGCCGGGTCTGCTCGGCAGGGTCTTCAGAGGGGCGAGGTTGTCTGCGCAGTTGCTGATCCACTTCGTGAGGTTGGTGGCCGCTTGGCTGGGGTTCGTTGTGCTGGTGGGTGGGTTCTTGCTCAGGGAAGTCGCAAGCTGATCGGCTGTGATCTTGTTCCAGCTTCTGCGTGCGACCTGTTGCTGGTGGTGGTGGATCGTGGTCCTTCTGAAGCTGAAGTGGACGCAGCTGTGGTCTGTCCAGTGGAGTCCGGTGGCGTGGCTGAAGGCGATGTCCTTGCTGGAGGAGAAGACGGGGTCGAGTGTGTGTCCAGCGTAGTGGGTGGGGGTGATCACCAGTTGCTTGAGTCCGAGGTTAGCAAGGTTGTCCAGCAGGGTGGTGGTGTTGCGGTCGTTGTTGTTCTCCAGGTGGAAGTTGAGGTCCCCGAGGAGGATGTAGTCAGCGAGGGGAGGGCGTGCGGTCTGACGAAGTCGGCGATGTCCTCGCTGAATTGTGTGCGTGGTCCCGGGGTCTGTAGATGAGGGTGCCTCTGAGGGTGGTCTTGGGGTTGGTGTAGATCTGGAAGTGCAGGTGCTCGGCGGGTGCGAGGGTGGCGTCGGTGTTGGTCGTGATGCGGATGGTGTTCCTGTGGATGATGGCGAGGCCTCCTCCAGTCTGGTTGATGCGGTCCCTCCGGATGATCTTGTAGCCGTCTGGGATGGCGATGGCGATGTCGGGCGCTGAGGAGGCGTTCATTCAGGTTTCCGTGAGGAAGGCGACGTCTGGGGCTGTGGTGTTGAGCAGGTTCCAGAGCTCGACGGCGTGTCTGTGGACGGAGCGGGTGTTGAGCAGGATGCCCTTCAGGTGGCTGCTGCTGTTGCTCGTCTTGGTACTCGGTGCTGGTGTAGTGCAGGTCCGGATGCAGGTGAACTTGCAGGAGTGGCAGCAGAAGGGTCCGTGGGTGCATCTCGGGGTGGCTTGGTAGCAACCCGGGGTTTGGCCGGCGTTGAGTGCGTTGAGTTCGGTGGCGTGGTAGGTCCGGCGGGTGGGCTGGTGATTGCGGGGACCAGGGGTCCTGGCGCTGGGCGCGGTCCAGGCGCGGACGGGCGCAGACGGGCTTACCTTTGGCGCACCTTGGGCGCTCAATCGGTGCTCCCGCTGCGCGCGTCCGCTGCGCAGTCGCTCTAGGGGCGTCATAAGAAGGAGTTGGGAGGGCGGGTCAGCTGGGTGGTGGGAGCGGGGCGGCCAATGGGCAGGAGGGGGGCGGGGTCGACTGAGGTCTGTGGCGGGAAGGGGGACTGGGGCGGCTCAGCGGCAGGGAGCGGCACCCAAGGAAGGGGGAGGTGAGCAGAGGGGGGGAGCAGGGGGCAGTGGAGGAAAGGGTAGTGCAGAAGCAAAAGGAAAAAAAGGAAAAACGTCAACACAAAGGAAGGGCAGCACAGGAGGCAGAAGGCAAAAGGCAATACACAGGACAAAAGGCTAACACGGGAAAACACGGAGGCGGTACTGGAGCCAGCAACGAGGCAGCCGAGAGGGGAAGTCCCAGGAGGCGACAGCGAGGCAGCAGAGTAGCGGGCAGGAGCAGTGGAATGGGGGTGACCTTGCCTGAACAGGCTCAGCGGTCACTCCCTGTCCCTGTGCTCGGTCCCATTAAGAAGGAGCCGGGAGGGCGGGGCGGCCAATGGGCAGGAGGGTGCGGGTCAACAGAGGTCTGTGGCGGGAAGGGGGACTGGGGCAGCTCGGCGGCAGGGAGCGGCACCCAAGGAAGGGGGAGGTGAGCAGAGGGGGGGGAGCAGGGGGCAGTGGAGGCAAGGCTAGTGCAGAAGCAAAAGGAAAAAAAGGAAAAACGGCAACACAAAGGAAGGGCAGCACAGGAGGCAGAAGGCAAAAGGCAACACACAGGACAAAAGGCTAACACGGGAAAACACGGAGGCGGTACTGGAGCCAGCAACGAGGCAGCCGAGAGGGGAAGTCCCAGGAGGCAGCAGCGAGGCAGCAGAGTAGCAGGCAGGAGCAGCGGAATGGGGGTGACCTCGCCTGAACAGGCTCAGCGGTCACTGGTCTCCTCGCTTACTTAAGAACAGGTGTCCTCCATTACTTCTGATCCTGTGTCCTCCCTTAATTATGGACATGTGTACTCACTTACTTTTAAACGTGTGTCCTCCCTTACTTCAGAACATGTATCCTTCCTTACTTCTGACCGTGTCCTCCTTTACTTCTGGACGCGTGAAATCACTTACTTCTGGACGCGTTTCCTCACTTACTTCTGAGCGTGTTCCCTCACTTCTAAATGTGTGTCCTCACTTACTTCTAAATGTATGTCTTTCCTTACTTCTGGACTTATGTCCTCGCTTACTTGTAAATGTGTGTCCTCCCTTACTTCTGGACACGTGTCCTCCCTTACTTCTGGATGTGTCCTCACTTACCTCTAAACATGTGTCCTCATTTACTTTTCAGCACATCTTAATTTACTTTGACCATGTGTCCTGTCTTACTTCAGAACACGCGTCCTCCCTTACTTCTGACCATGTGTGCTCCCTTAATTCTGAAGGAATGTCCTCTTTGTCCTCGCTTATGAATGGACCTGTCTACCCTTATTTCTGACCATGTGTCTTCCCTTACTTCTGGATGTGTGCCCTCCCTTACTTCTGACCATGCATCCTCCCTTACCTCTGGACTTGCTTCCTCTCTTACCTCTGGACTTGCTTCCTATCTTACCTCTGGACTTGTTCCTCTCTTACTTCTGGACATGTGTCCTCATTTACCTCTGGACTTTTGTCCTCTCTTACCTCTGGACTTGTGTCCTCTCTTACTTCTGGACATGTGTCCGCTCTTACCTCTGGACTTGTGTCCTCTCTTACTTCTGGACATGTGTCCGCTCTTACCTCTGGACTTGTGTCCCCTCTTACTTCTGGACATGTGTCCGCTCTTACCTCTGGACTTGTGTCCTCTCTTACTTCTGGACATGTGTCCGCTCTTACCTCTGGACTTGTGTCCTCTCTTACTTCTGGACATGTGTCCTCTCTTACTTCTGGACATGTGCCGCTCTAACCACTGGACTTGTGTCTTCGCTTACTTCTGGATGTGTGCCCTCACTTACCTCTGGACTTGTGTCCTCTCATTTTCTCTGGACTTGAATCCTCTCTTACCTCTGGACTTGTGTCCTCTCTTTCCTCTGAACTTGTTTCCTCTCTTACCTCTAGACTTGTGCCCTCTCTTACCTCTGGACTCGTGTCCTCTCTTACCTCTGGACTTGTGTCCTCTCTTACTACTGGACATGTGTCTGCTCTTACCTCTGGACTTTTGTCCTCTCTTACTTCTGAACATGTGTCCGCTCTTACCTCTGGACTTGTGTCTTCTCTTACTTCTGGACATGTGTCCTCTCATACCTCTGGACTTGTGTCCTCTCTTACTTCTGGACGTGTGTCCTCACTTACCTCTGGACTTGTGCCCTCTCTTACCTCTAGACTTGTGTCCTCTCTTACCTCTGGACTTGTGTCCTCACTTGCCTCTGGACTTGTGTCCTCTCTTACCTCTGGACTTGTGTCCTCTCTTACCTCTAAACTTGTGTCCTCTCTTTCCTCTGGACTTGTGTCCTCACTTACCTCTGGACTTGTGTCCTCTCTTACCTCTGGACTTGTGTCCTCACATTACTCTGGACTTGTGTCCTCTTTTACCTCTGGGCTTGAGTTCTCTCATACCTCTGGACTTCAGTCCTCTCTTACCTCTAGGCTTGTGTCCTCTCTTTCCTCTGGACTTGTGTCCTCTCTTTCCTCTAGACTTGTGTCCTCACTTACCTCTGGACATGTGTCCTCTCTTACCTCTGGACTTGTGTCCTCTCTTACCTCTAGACTTGTGTCCTCTCTTTCCTCTAGACGTGTGTCCTCTCTCACCTCTAGACTTCTGCCCTTTCTTCCTTCTGGACTTGTGTCCTCTCTTACCTCTGGACTTGTGTCCTCTCTTACCTCTAGACTTGTGTCCTCTCATACCTCTGGACTTGAATCCTCTCTTACCTCTAGACTTGTGTCCTCTCTTTCCTCTGGACTTGTGTCCTCTCTTACCTCTGGACTTGTGTCCTCTCTTACCTCTAGACTTGTGTCCTCTCTTACCTCTAGACGTGTGTCCTCCCTTACCTCTGGACTTGTGTCCTCTCTTGCCTCTAGACTTGAGTCCTCTCTTTCCTCTAGACGTGTGACCTCCCTTACCTCTAGACTTCTGCCCTTTCTTCCTTCTGGACTTGTGTCCTCTCTTTCCTCTGGACTTGTGTCCTCTCTTACTTCTGAACGTGTGTCTTCACTTACCTCTGGACTTGTGTCCTCTCTTACCTCTGGACTTGTGTCCTCTCATACCTCTGGACTTGAATCCTCTCTTACCTCTAGACTTGTGTCCTCCCTTACCTCTACACTTCTGCCCTTTCTTCCTACTGGACTTGTGTCCTCTCTTACCTCTGGACTTGTGTCCTCTCTTTCCTCTAGATATGTGTCCTTACTTTCCTCTGGACTTGTGTCCTCTCTTTCCTCTGGACTTGTGGCCTCTCTTTCCTCTGGACTTGTGTCCTCTCTTACCTCTAGACTTGTGTCCTCTCTTACCTCTAGACTTGTGTCCTCTCTTAGACTTGTGTCCTCTCTTTCCTCTAGACGTGTGTCCTCCCTTACCTCTAGACTTCTGCCCTTTCTTCCTTCTGGACTTGTGTCCTCTCTTACCTCTAGACTTGTGTCCTCTCTTTCCCCTGGACTTGTGTCCTCTCTTACCTCTAGACTTGTGTCCTCTCTTTCCCCTGGACTTGTGTCCTCTCTTACCTCTAGACTTGTGTCCTCTCTTTCCTCTGGACTTGTGTCCTCTCTTACTTCTGGACGTGTGTCTTCACTTACCTCTGAACTTCTATCCTCTCTTTCCTCTGGACTTGAGTCCTCTCTTACTTCTGAACGTGTGTCTTCACTTACCTCTGGACGTCTGTCCTCTCTTTCCTCTAGGCTTGTGTCCTCTCTTACCTCTGGACTTGTGTCCTCTCATACCTCTGGACTTGAATCCTCTCTTACCTCTAGACTTGTGTCCTCTCTTACATCTAGACTTGCATCCTCTCTTACCTCTAGACTTGTGTCCTCTCTTACCTCTGGACTTGTGTCCTCTCTTACTTCTGGACATGTGTCCTCACTTATCTCTGGACTTGTTTCCTCTCTTTCCTCTGGACGTGTTTCCTCTCTTACCTCTAGACTTGTGTCCTCTCTTACCTCGAGATTTGTGTCCTCTCTTTCCTCTGGACTTGTGTCCTCTCTTTCCTCTGGACTTGTGTCCTCTCCTACCTCTGGACTTGTGTGCTCTCTTACCTCTGGACTTGTGTCTTCTCTTACTTCTGGACATGTGTCCTCACTTACCTCTGGACTTGTGTCCTCTCTTACCTCTGGACTTGTGTCCTCTCATACCTCTGGACTTGAATCCTCTCTTACCTCTAGACTTGTGTCCTCTCTTACATCTAGACTTGCGTCCTCTCTTACCTCTAGACTTGTGTCCTCTCTTACCTCTGGACTTGTGTCCTCTCTTACTTCTGGACATGTGTCCTCACTTATCTCTGGACTTGTTTCCTCTCTTTCCTCTGGACGTGTTTCCTCTCTTACCTCTAGACTTGTGTCCTCTCTTACCTCGAGATTTGTGTCCTCTCTTTCCTCTGGACTTGTGTCCTCTCTTTCCCCTGGACTTGTGTCCTCTCTTACCTCTAGACTTGTGTCCTCTCTTTCCTCTGGACTTGTGTCCTCTCTTACTTCTGGACGTGTGTCTTCACTTACCTCTGAACTTCTATCCTCTCTTTCCTCTGGACTTGAGTCCTCTCTTACTTCTGAACGTGTGTCTTCACTTACCTCTGGACGTCTGTCCTCTCTTTCCTCTAGGCTTGTGTCCTCTCTTACCTCTGGACTTGTGTCCTCTCATACCTCTGGACTTGAATCCTCTCTTACCTCTAGACTTGTGTCCTCTCTTACATCTAGACTTGCGTCCTCTCTTACCTCTAGACTTGTGTCCTCTCTTACCTCTGGACTTGTGTCCTCTCTTACTTCTGGACATGTGTCCTCACTTATCTCTGGACTTGTTTCCTCTCTTTCCTCTGGACGTGTTTCCTCTCTTACCTCTAGACTTGTGTCCTCTCTTACCTCGAGATTTGTGTCCTCTCTTTCCTCTGGACTTGTGTCCTCTCTTTCCTCTGGACTTGTGTCCTCTCCTACCTCTGGACTTGTGTGCTCTCTTACCTCTGGACTTGTGTCTTCTCTTACTTCTGGACATGTGTCCTCACTTACCTCTGGACTTGTGTGCTCTCTTACCTCTGGACTTGTGTCTTCTCTTACTTCTGGACATGTGTCCTCACTTACCTCTGGACTTGTGTCCTCTCTTTCCTCTGGACTTGTGTCCTCTCTCACCTCTGGACTTGTGTGCTCTCTTACCTCTGGACTTGTGTCTTCTCTTACTTCTGGACATGTGTCCTCACTTTCCTCTGGACTTGTGTCCTCTCTTTCCTCTGGACTTGTGTCCTCTCTCACCTCTGGACTTGTGTGCCCTCTTACCTCTGGACTTGTGTCTTCTCTTACTTCTGGACATGTGTCCTCACTTACCTCTGGACTTGTGTCCTCTCTTTCCTCTGGACTTTTGTCCTCTCTCACCTCTAGACTTGTGTCCTCTCTTTCCTCTGGACTTGTGTCCTCTCTTTCCTCTGGACTTGTGTCCTCTCTTACCTCTGGACTTGTGTCCTCTCTTACCTCTGGACTTGTGTCCTCTCTTTCCCCTGGACTTGTGTCCTCTCTTTCCTCTGGACTTGTGTCCTCTCTTTCCTCTGGACTTGTGTCCTCTTACTTGCCAATATGACTTTAGATATTGTCCCTAAGTTGTGGTAAGGTTGTGAGCTGCTCTCATGACTCATGGCTTTTTCATTTTTTAATATGTATCTCATGTTTGCAGTGTCACGTGATTACCACACACATGCAAATATCGCATATGCATGGTGTGTATGATGTTACCAATTCCCTAGCTACGAAAAAAGCACATGAAATATCTACTTGAATACAAAATGTGGTTTTTTTTCCACAGGTATGTGAGAGCACCAGCGTTAGATTAGAAGTTGACATAGGTCCTCCTAACATAGTGGCAATATCTAAAGGCATATTGGCCAGACAGGAGCCCGATTCTCGTCCTGAAGAATGCCGCAGACTCATTAGAGCCAATGGCAGAAACATGTTGACGCCAATATTGGTGATGAGGTAATAGTTCCCCTAATTCCCATATTCCGGCTTTTAGTACCAAGTAACACCCTACCATTGAATGTGATTTGGGGTAGTACATTGGTTTTTAAATCAATTTTTGCACAGGCCCCACTAAAATGATTAGAAGTGCCTCCCTGTCTCCAGGTGTCTGCTCGCCCTCTATCAAACCGGGTTTTTAGGGAGCGAGGACGGCCGTTGATGAAGCATGACACCGGGTGGTGCTTGAGGTCAGTCCTTAACATTTTATGAGATTCCCAGCTCTCCATCTATATAGCGCTTGTAGAACTACGGTTACGTCAAATAAGTAACTACAACATTGGGGTAGCTTCTAGAGTGAGTATATATTTGGATGGCTCCCAGGATTTGGAATGCCCTCGCTCCAGAAACGAGACTTATCTCATCCACCGCATCCTTCAACAAGCATTAGAAATGCAATCGGGCTCGGATTTATTTGAGTTTGAGCTAATGGCATTGTAAATGGCAATGTATTGTTGCTATGTGTTATGGAGTGTGTTCATGTGGTGTGTACTGCCAGTGATATCCTTGTGAGTGTGAGAATATTGCACCGTTACTGCCTGTGATGGCCTTCTTGTGAGTGTGAGAAGCTTGCACCTCTGCTGCCCGTGGTCTCCTTGTGAGTGTAAGAAGCTTGCACAGCTGCTGCCTGTGATGTCCTACTCACTACTCTACTCACTATTCACTACTCTACTCACTACTCACTACTCTACTCACTACTCTGTACTCACTACTCACTACTCTACTCACTACTCACTACTCTACTCACTACTCTACTCACTACTCACTACTCTACTCACTACTCTACTCACTACTCTACACTCTACTCACTACTCTACTCACTACTCTACTCACTACTCTACTCACTACTCTACTCACTACTCACTAATCTGCACTCACTACTCTACTCAGTACTCACTACTCTACTCACTACTCTACTCACTACTCACTAATCTGCACTCACTACTCACTACTCTGAACTCACTATTCTGCACTCACTACTCACTACTCTACTCTACTCACTACTCTGCACTCACTACTCACTAATCTGCACTCACTACTCTACTCACTACTCTACTCACTACTCTACTCACTACTCTACTCACTACTCTACTCACTACTCTACTCACTACTCACTACTCTACTCACTACTCACTACTCTGCACTCACTCCTCACTACTCAACTCACTACTCTACTCACTACTCTACTCACTACTCTACTCACTACTCACTACTCTGTACTCACTACTCAACTCACTACTCTACTCACTACTCTACTCACTACTCTACTCACTACTCACTACTCTGTACTCACTACTCAACTCACTACTCTACTCACTACTCACTACTCACTAATCTGCACTCACTGTTCACTACTCTACTCACTACTCTACTCACTACTCTACTCACTACTCTACTCACTAATCTGCACTCACTACTCTACTCACTACTCTACTCACTACTCTACTCACTACTCACTACTCTACTCACTACTCTACTCACTACTCTACTCACTACTCTACTCACTACTCACTACTCAACTCACTACTCTACTCACTACTCACTACTCTGTACTCACTACTCTGTACTCACTACTCAACTCACTACTCTACTCACTACTCACTACTCTACTCACTACTCACTAATCTGCACTCACTACTCACTACTCTACTCACTACTCTACTCTACTCACTACTCTACTCACTACTCTACTCACTAATCTGCACTCACTACTCTACTCACTACTCTACTCACTACTCACTAATCTGCACTCACTACTCTACTCACTACTCTACTCACTACTCTACTCACTACTCACTACTCTGCACTCACTACTCTACTCACTACTCACTACTCTACTCACTACTCACTACTCTGCACTCATTACTCACTACTCTACTCACTACTCTATTTATTTATTTATTTATTTTTATTTATTTATTGACATTTGTAGAGCGCGGCGAATACCCGTGGGCGTCTCGGCGCTAGTTAAGGGATGGATCAGCAACTGGGTAAAGAAGATATACAAGGCTATTGGTCAAATAACCACGTCTTTAGCTGTTTGCGGAATGTGAACAGGGAGGGACTTGCTCGGATATGTGCAGGAAGGGTGTTCCAGAGTCTAGGGGCGGCAACCAGGAAACGCCTGTCGCCCCAGGTGACTGTTCTAGTGCAAGGCACAGCCAAGAAGTTCTGAATAGAGGAACGAAGAGATCGGGTTGGGACATGATGGAGAAGATTCTGTTTGAGAAAGTGGGGACCTTGATTATTGAGTGACTTGTAAACAATACACAGCGATTTGAATTTGATACGGCTGCGTATCGGGAGCCAATGGAGATCCCTAATGATGTTTGTAACTGGTGCGAACTTGGGGATCCCAGCCAGCATTCGTGCGGCTGCATTTTGGATTGACTGCATCTTATTTGTCACTCGGACTTGGGCATTTAAGAATAGAGCATTACAATAGTCCAAGGAGGACAGGACTAGTGAGCTGACCAGTGTTTTCCCGGCCGTGTTCGGTAGGAAAGGTAGTATTTTCCTAATCATTCTCAATTTCATATGAGCTGAAGCCGCAGTTTTATTCGCATGTGCCATAAAATTGAGGCCAGCATCGAAGAT
This sequence comes from Lissotriton vulgaris, assembly GCF_964263255.1. Taxonomy (NCBI): domain Eukaryota; kingdom Metazoa; phylum Chordata; class Amphibia; order Caudata; family Salamandridae; genus Lissotriton; species Lissotriton vulgaris. The sequence goes on along the minus strand of NC_141693.1, from coordinate 2,017,701,115 downwards.
GACGCCTAGATTTCTCACTTTGCTAGCTGGACTCGGCGGGGGACCGAAAGATGGTGGCCACCAGACAGGTGACCAGCCCGGGGAGAGGTGACCGAAGATGACCACTTCAGTTTTTTCTGAATTGAGTTTCAGACAATTCGTGGCCATCCAGTCACCTATTGCCATCATTCCTCTCGTGAATCGATTGGCCACTTCCTCCCCGTCCCCTTTGATAGCCAGTACCAATTGGGTGTCATCGGCGTAGGAGGTCAGGCTCATCCCAAATGCTTTGATGACATTTGCAACTACTCTACTCACTACTCTACTCACTACTCTACTCACTACTCACTACTCACTACTCACTACTCTACTCACTACTCACTACTCTACTCACTACTCACTAATCCGCACTCACTACTCTACTCACTACTCTACTCACTACTCACTAATCTGCACTCACTACTCTACTCACTACTCTACTCACTACTCTACTCACTACTCACTACTCTACTCACTCACTACTCTACTCACTACTCTACTCACTACTCACTACTCTGTACTCACTACTCAACTCACTACTCTACTCACTACTCTACTCACTACTCTACTCACTACTCTACTCACTACTCACTACTCTACTCACTACTCACTACTCACTACTCTGCACTCACTCCTCACTACTCAACTCACTACTCTACTCACTACTCTACTCACTACTCTACTCACTACTCACTACTCACTACTCTACTCACTACTCTACTCACTACTCACTACTCAACTCACTACTCTACTCACTACTCACTACTCTACTCACTACTCACTACGCTACTCACTACTCACTACTCTACTCACTACTCTACTCACTACTCTACTCACTACTCTACTCACTACTCTGCACTCACTACTCTACTCACTACTCACTACTCTACTCACTACTCACTACTCTACTCACTACTCTACTCACTACTCTACTCACTACTCACTACTCTACTCACTACTCTGCACTCACTACTCACTACTCAACTCACTACTCTACTCACTACTCACTACTCTACTCACTACTCTACTCACTACTCACTACTCTACTCACTACTCTGCACTCACTACTCACTACTCACTACTCAACCCACTACTCTACTCACTACTCACTACTCTACTCACTACTCTACTCACTACTCTACTCACTACTCTACTCACTACTCTACTCACTACTCACTACTCTACTCACTACTCTGCACTCACTACTCACTACTCAACTCACTACTCTACTCACTACTCACTACTCTACTCACTACTCTACTCACTACTCTACTCACTACTCTAATCACTACTCACTACTCTAATCACTACTCAGTACTGTACTCACTACTCTGCACTCACTACTCACTACTCTACTCACTACTCTACTCACTACTCACTACTCTACTCACTACTCTACTCACTACTCACTACTCTACTCCTTACTCTACTCACTACTCTACTCACTACTCACTACTCTACTCACTAGTCTACTCACTACTCTACTCACTACTCTACTCACTACTCTGCACTCACTACTCTACTCACTACCCACTACTCTACTCACTACTCTTCTCACTACTCTATTCACTACTCTACTCACTACTCTACTCACTACTCTGCACTCACTACTCTACTCACTACTCACTACTCTACTCACTACTCACTACTCTACTCACTACTCTACTCACTACTCACTACTCTACTCACTACTCTGCACTCACTACTCACTACTCATCTCACTACTCTACTCACTACTCACTACTCTACTCACTACTCTACTCACTACTCACTACTCTACTCACTACTCTGCACTCACTACTCACTACTCAACTCACTACTCTACTCACTACTCACTACTCTACTCGCTACTCTACTCACTACTCTACTCACTACTCTACTCACTACTCTACTCACTACTCACTACTCTACTCACTACTCTACTCACTACTCACTACTCTACTCACTACTCTACTCACTACTCTACTCACTACTCTACTCACTACTCACTACTCTAATCACTACTCTACTCTGCACTCACTACTCACTACTCTACTCACTACTCTGCACTCACTACTCACTACTCTACTCACTACTCACTACTCTACTCTGCACTCACTACTCACTACTCTACTCACTGCTCTGCACTCACTACTCACTACTCTACTCACTACTCACTACTCTACTCACTACTCTACTCACTACTCTACTCACTACTCTACTCACTACTCACTACCATTGAATGTGATTTGGGGTAGTACATTGGTTTTTAAATCAATTTTTGCACAGGCCCCACTAAAATGATTAGAAGTGCCTCCCTGTCTCCAGGTGTCTGCTCGCCCTCTATCAAACCGGGTTTTTAGGGAGCGAGGACGGCCGTTGATGAAGCATGACACCGGGTGGTGCTTGAGGTCAGTCCTTAACATTTTATGAGATTCCCAGCTCTCCATCTATATAGCGCTTGTAGAACTACGGTTACGTCAAATAAGTAACTACAACATTGGGGTAGCTTCTAGAGTGAGTATATATTTGGATGGCTCCCAGGATTTGGAATGCCCTCGCTCCAGAAACGAGACTTACTCATCCACCGCATCCTTCAACAAGCATTAGAAATGCAATCGGGCTCGGATTTATTTGAGTTTGAGCTAATGGCATTGTAAATGGCAATGTATTGTTGCTATGTGTTATGGAGTGTGTTCATGTGGTGTGCACTGCCAGTGATCTCCTTGTGAGTGCGAGAATATTGCACCGTTACTGCCTGTGATGGCCTTCTTGTGAGTGTGAGAAGCTTGCACCTCTGCTGCCCGTGGTCTCCTTGTGAGTGTAAGAAGCTTGCACAGCTGCTGCCTGTGATGTCCTACTCACTACTCTACTCACTACTCTACTCACTATTCACTACTCTACTCACTACTCACTACTCTACTCACTACTCACTACTCTACTCACTACTCACTACTCTACTCACTACTCACTACTCTACTCACTACTCTGTACTCACTACTCACTACTCTACTCACTACTCACTACTCTACTCACTACTCTACTCACTACTCTACACTCTACTCACTACTCTACTCACTACTCTACTCACTACTCTACTCACTACTCTACTCACTACTCACTAATCTGCACTCACTACTCTACTCAGTACTCACTACTCTACTCACTACTCTACTCACTACTCACTAATCTGCACTCACTACTCACTACTCTGAACTCACTATTCTGCACTCACTACTCACTACTCTACTCTACTCACTACTCTGCACTCACTACTCACTAATCTGCACTCACTACTCTACTCACTACTCTACTCACTACTCTACTCACTACTCTACTCACTACTCACTACTCTACTCACTACTCACTACTCTGCACTCACTCCTCACTACTCAACTCACTACTCTACTCACTACTCTACTCACTACTCTACTCACTACTCACTACTCTGTACTCACTACTCAACTCACTACTCTACTCACTACTCTACTCACTACTCTACTCACTACTCACTACTCTGTACTCACTACTCAACTCACTACTCTACTCACTACTCACTACTCACTAATCTGCACTCACTATTCACTACTCTACTCACTACTCTACTCACTACTCTACTCACTAATCTGCACTCACTACTCTACTCACTACTCTACTCACTACTCTACTCACTACTCTACTCACTACTCACTACTCTACTCACTACTCTACTCACTACTCTACTCACTACTCTACTCACTACTCACTACTCTGTACTCACTACTCAACTCACTACTCTACTCACTACTCACTACTCTGTACTCACTACTCAACTCACTACTCTACTCACTACTCACTACTCTACTCACTACTCACTAATCTGCACTCACTACTCACTACTCTACTCACTACTCTACTCTACTCACTACTCTACTCACTACTCTACTCACTAATCTGCACTCACTACTCTACTCACTACTCTACTCACTACTCACTAATCTGCACTCACTACTCTACTCACTACTCTACTCACTACTCTACTCACTACTCACTACTCTGCACTCACTACTCTACTCACTACTCACTACTCTACTCACTACTCACTACTCTGCACTCATTACTCACTACTCTACTCACTACTCTACTCACTACTCTACTCACTACTCTACTCACTACTCACTACTCACTACTCACTACTCTACTCACTACTCACTACTCTACTCACTACTCACTAATCCGCACTCACTACTCTACTCACTACTCTACTCACTACTCACTAATCTGCACTCACTACTCTACTCACTACTCTACTCACTACTCTACTCACTACTCACTACTCTACTCACTCACTACTCTACTCACTACTCTACTCACTACTCACTACTCTGTACTCACTACTCAACTCACTACTCTACTCACTACTCTACTCACTACTCTACTCACTACTCTACTCACTACTCACTACTCTACTCACTACTCACTACTCTACTCACTACTCACTACTGTGCACTCACTCCTCACTACTCAACTCACTACTCTACTCACTACTCTACTCACTACTCTACTCACTACTCACTACTCTACTCACTACTCTACTCACTACTCACTACTCAACTCACTACTCTACTCACTACTCACTACTCTACTCACTACTCACTACGCTACTCACTACTCACTACTCTACTCACTACTCTACTCACTACTCTACTCACTACTCTACTCACTACTCTGCACTCACTACTCTACTCACTACTCACTACTCTACTCACTACTCACTACTCTACTCACTACTCTACTCACTACTCTACTCACTACTCACTACTCTACTCACTACTCTGCACTCACTACTCACTACTCAACTCACTACTCTACTCACTACTCACTACTCTACTCACTACTCACTACTCAACTCACTACTCTACTCACTACTCACTACTCTACTCACTACTCACTACGCTACTCACTACTCACTACTCTACTCACTACTCTACTCACTACTCTACTCACTACTCTACTCACTACTCTGCACTCACTACTCTACTCACTACTCACTACTCTACTCACTACTCACTACTCTACTCACTACTCTACTCACTACTCTACTCACTACTCACTACTCTACTCACTACTCTGCACTCACTACTCACTACTCACTACTCAACCCACTACTCTACTCACTACTCACTACTCTACTCACTACTCTACTCACTACTCTACTCACTACTCTACTCACTACTCACTACTCTACTCACTACTCTGCACTCACTACTCACTACTCAACTCACTACTCTACTCACTACTCACTACTCTACTCACTACTCTACTCACTACTCTACTCACTACTCTAATCACTACTCACTACTCTAATCACTACTCAGTACTGTACTCACTACTCTGCACTCACTACTCACTACTCTACTCACTACTCTACTCACTACTCACTACTCTACTCACTACTCTACTCACTACTCACTACTCTACTCCTTACTCTACTCACTACTCTACTCACTACTCACTACTCTACTCACTAGTCTACTCACTACTCTACTCACTACTCTACTCACTACTCTGCACTCACTACTCTACTCACTACCCACTACTCTACTCACTACTCTTCTCACTACTCTATTCACTACTCTACTCACTACTCTACTCACTACTCTGCACTCACTACTCTACTCACTACTCACTACTCTACTCACTACTCACTACTCTACTCACTACTCTACTCACTACTCACTACTCTACTCACTACTCTGCACTCACTACTCACTACTCATCTCACTACTCTACTCACTACTCACTACTCTACTCACTACTCTACTCACTACTCACTACTCTACTCACTACTCTGCACTCACTACTCACTACTCAACTCACTACTCTACTCACTACTCACTACTCTACTCACTACTCTACTCACTACTCTACTCACTACTCTACTCACTACTCTACTCACTACTCACTACTCTACTCACTACTCTACTCACTACTCACTACTCTACTCACTACTCTACTCACTACTCTACTCACTACTCTACTCACTACTCACTACTCTAATCACTACTCTACTCTGCACTCACTACTCACTACTCTACTCACTACTCTGCACTCACTACTCACTACTCTACTCACTACTCTACTCTGCACTCACTACTCACTACTCTACTCACTGCTCTGCACTCACTACTCACTACTCTACTCACTACTCACTACTCTACTCACTACTCTACTCACTACTCTACTCACTACTCTACTCACTACTCACTACTCTACTCACTACTCTACTCACTACTCTACTCACTACTCAGGTGGTGTTAGTACTGGTAGTACTGATGGTGGTAGTACTGGTAGTAGTGGTGGTGGTTGTGGTACTGCTAGTACTGGTAGTGGTAGTACTGGTAGTGGTAGTACTGGTAGTGGTAGTACTGGTGGTGGTACTGGTAGCACTGGTGGTGGTGGTAGTACTGGTGGCTGTAGTAGTGGTAGTACTGGTGGCTGTAGTAGTGGTAGTACTGGTGGTGGTAGTACTGGTAGTATTGATGGTGGTAGTACTGGTATTACTGGTGGTAGTGGTAGTACTGGTGGTGGTGGTAGTGGTAGTACTGGTGGCTGTAGTAGTGGTAGTACTGGTGGCTGTAATAGTGGTAGTACTGGTGGCTGTAGTAGTGGTAGTGCTGATGGTGGTAGTACTGGAAGTACTGGTGGTGGTGGTGGTACTGGTAGTGGTAGTACTGGTGGTGGTGTTACTGGTAGTACTGGTGGTGGTGGTGGTACTGGTAGTGGTAGTAGTGGTAGTACTGGAGGTGGTGGTACTGGTAGTGGTAGTACTGTTGGTGGTAGTACTGCTGGTGGTAGTACTGGTAGTGGTGGTACTGGTGGTGGTGGTACTGGTGGTGGTGGTACTGGTAGTGGTAGTACTGGTGGTGGTACCGGTAGTGGTAGTGCTAGTGGTGGTGGTACTGCTGCCCGTAGTACTGGTAGTGGTAGTACTGGTGGTGGTGGTACTGGTGGTGGTAGTACTGGTGGTGGTAGTGGTACTGGTAATGGTAGTACTGGTAGTGGTAGTACTGGTGGTCGTGGTAGTGGTAGTACTGGTGGTGGTAGTACTGGTGGCTGTAGTAGTGGTAGTACTGGTGGCTGTAGTAGTGGTAGTACTGGTGGTGGTAGAAATGGTAGTACTGATGGTGGTAGTACTGGAAGTACTGGTGGTGGTGGTGGTACTGGTAGTACTGGTGGTGGTGTTACTGGTAGTACTGGTGGTGGTGGTGGTACTGGTAGTGGTAGTACTGGAGGTGGTGGTACTGGTAGTGGTAGTACTGTTGGTGGTAGTACTGCTGGTGGTAGTACTGGTAGTGGTGGTACTGGTGGTGGTGGTACTGGTGGTGGTGGTACTGGTGGTGGTGGTAGTGGTAGTACTGGTGGTGGTACCAGTAGTGGTAGTGCTAGTGGTGGTGGTACTGCTGCCCGTAGTACTGGTAGTGGTAGTACTGGTGGTGGTGGTACTAGTGGTGGTAGTACTGGTGGTGGTAGTGGTACTGGTATTGGTAGTACTGGTAGTGGTAGTACTGGTGGTCGTGGTACTGTTAGTACTGGTGGTGGTGGTAGTTGTAGTACTGGTGGCTGTAGTACTGGTAGTACTGGTAGTGGTGGTACTGGTGGTGGTGGTACTGGTGGTGGTGGTACTGGTGGTGGTGGTAGTGGTAGTACTGGTGGTGGTACCGGTAGTGGTAGTGCTAGTGGTGGTGGTACTGCTGCCTGTAGTACTGGTAGTGGTAGTACTGGTGGTGGTGGTACTAGTGGTGGTAGTACTGGTGGTGGTAGTGGTACTGGTATTGGTAGTACTGGTAGTGGTAGTACTGGTGGTCGTGGTACTGTTAGTACCGGTGGTGGTGGTAGTTGTAGTACTGGTGGCTGTAGTACTGGTAGTACTGGGGGTGTTGGTGGTACTGGTAGTGGTAGTACTGGTGGTGGTGGTACTGGTGCTGGTGGTGGTACTGGTAGTGGTAGTACTGGTGGTGGTACCGGTAGTGGTAGTGCTAGTGGTGGTGGTACTGCTGCCCGTATTACTGGTAGTGGTAGTACTGGTGGTGGTGGTACTGGTGGTGGTGGTACTGGTGGTGGTGGTACTGGTAGTGGTAGTACTGGTGGTGGTGGTACTAGTGGTGGTAGTACTGGTGGTGGTAGTGGTACTGGTATTGGTAGTACTGGTAGTGGTAGTACTGGTGGTCGTGGTACTGTTAGTACTGGTGGTGGTGGTAGTTGTAGTACTGGTGGCTGTAGTACTGGTAGTACTGGGGGTGTTGGTGGTACTGGTAGTGGTAGTACTGGTGGTGGTGGTACTGGTGGTGGTACTGGTAGTGGTAGTACTGGTGGTGGTACCGGTAGTGGTAGTGCTAGTGGTGGTGGTACTGCTGCCCGTAGTACTGGTAGTGGTAGTACTGGTGGTGGTACTGCTAGTGGTGGTGGTACTGCTGCCCGTAGTACTGGTAGTGGTAGTACTGGTGGTGGTGGTACTGGTGGTGGTGGTACTGGTGGTGGTAGTACTGGTGGTGGTAGTGGTACTGGTATTGGTAGTACTGGTAGTGGTAGTACTGGTGGTCGTGGTACTGTTAGTACTGGTGGTGGTGGTAGTTGTAGTACTGGTGGCTGTAGTACTGGTAGTACTGGGGGTGGTGGTAGTACTGGTGGTGGTGGTACTGGTGGTGGTGGTAGTGGTAATGGTAATGGTAGTACTGGTAGTGGTAGTACTGGTGGTGGTGGTACTGGTAGTACTGGTGGTGGTGTTAGTGGTAGTACTGGTGGTCGTGGTACTGTTAGTACTGGTGGTGGTGGTAGTGGTAGTACTGGTGGCTGTAGTACTGGTAGTACTGCTGGTGGTGGTGCATGTATCAATGAGTCTAATTTTTCCTAATGAAATAGCCATTGCCATTACGTAAGACACACAACACATTTGTGAATTCCCATTGTAACCGCGGGAAGGCTCTGTTTTCCATGATTATTGCATATTCACGTTTTTTCCACAAACTTTACAATAATGATGACTGCATGTTCACTCTGCGAGTCAGGCTCGACAGCACGTGTCACGAAGGTCACTTTTAACCCTCATAATTTATTCAACCAGTAGTCTGCATGTCAGCACTTATTAAAATTCGGAAAACAGCGGGTTTATAGGTGCATGTGCCATGCTCTTCGAAATCCTGCGAGTGCTTTCCTTGCCCCCATCCCCAACACACACACACACACACACTTAATTTCCTATTATGCCCTAGTCGCTTATTTCCAAACTTGGGGATTGAGTGGCCGGGAGATGAACGATCTGTTTGTGCTTGGGACTGGAGTGACACTTTCTTATTGGGTATGATATATTTATTTTCGGAGGAAAAGAGTGCCTTTCTCAGGCCCATAAAATCTGCCAGCAGAGACATTTGTTTTGGTTGTTTGAAGGAAAATGAATGGACTGCCGTGCGCGAAAGGCGCGCGCATGATACAAGCAATGCAATGGTGAACGCGCTCGCACCATCTGGATTGCATTACACGGGCACTCTGACAGCTCCTAATTAAGATTAATCACTCTGCCGTGCTCGTTCGCGCACAGAATATGCCATACAACTGCAATAAATGACGGACGAAAAGTAAATATACCCTATCACGTCAAGGCTACTAAATAGACAGCACAGCGAAGACGAATCACAAGGCAGGTGCCATAAAAAACGCCGGCGCGCACTAAAGAATGTGCCAGCCAGACCCCTTTCAGAATTCTTTTTTTCTAAATACAAGAGAGCTCGGAAGCTCCGCCCCCACTTCGTGGTGGGCGAGGCCCGAGCCCTAAAAAGGAAGTCAAATCGATCCTCCTGGCTAAATTCACTTGTACATAAACTTTGGAAATACTATTTAATGTTTATCTTTCCCCTATATTACAGTGTTTTGTCTTTTCATATCTATGTAAAGCGCTCTGATATCTGTAAGGATCTTGTTCGCTCTATATAAAACCTTGAAAATAATAAATAAATTAATAGTAGGCTTGGAGGCCAGCTCACCCTAAAGACCCCGCAGCCTCCAGTTCCCTCCCTTGAATATCTCTAAGGGTCTTGTGTGTGTTCAGTTCATCATTCCCTGAGTTGTGGGCTCACTCTTAGCTTAAGAGGCAGGAATGGGACAGTTGTTCTAGGGTGATATTCAGTGTCTGCTACCGATTTACCAATGAATCAATCGATCAGCATTTATATAGCGGAGAGCTGTCACCCCTAGGGGCATCTGAGCAGAGAGGGAGTCGCAGAGAGAGACTCAACAGGATGGAACAAAGACCGCCTGGCCTCAGGTTTTTACTTTATTTCCGTATGTGGCGCTCATTCCTGCTGTTCGATAGTATCTCTGATGCTGGGGATCTTTTTAGTGAAAAAGAGGAGGTGCCGCTGTCTTTCGAGATTTCCATTGAAGGCACCATATAATTATTGAGCGGATTAAAAATCCTTTTGGGTCTGCCTTGAGATGGATTGATTGAGTCTTGGCCTTTTAGGTGTTTTTTGCAGGCTCCTAGAGAGTGTGTGTGCTGGCAGTGCGTGTGTTTGTAAATAACACCTTGTAAAGCACAGAAAGGCTGCCGTTCTGAGCAGTGCGCGCTGAATGAGTGTGTGTGCTGATTGGATGTGTGTCGCGGTGGCACAAAGCATGGAGGTAACAGTACTGCGAGACTCCTATCTGTGACCAGGACTGGGGCAAAGGCCTGCTAGTCTCTCTGCTGGGTGAGTAAACAAAACAAGCCGCGGAACAGGAGCTCTAGGAAAGAGCTCCGGGATTAGGGATCACCAAATCTGGTATTAATCCCCGAAAAATCCCTGCAAAAACCCTCTCTGCGACCTGGAACAGAGCGTGTATAGAGCGTGTACATTACTGAGCGGGAGAAGGAAAGAAAACTACGAGATACGACTTACAGACGACTAGCTCTCCATGACTGCAGGACTGCAGGACAGAGGTATATGGTGGATAGGAGCTGGACACGAAGAGTCCACAGCCAGCAACGGACACGAGAGAGACATCAGCAGCACCAACAATACAGCGCTTGGCACAGTGAGCTACGCTGATCTGCCCCGCTACAGGAGAAGCTAGAAGCAGCGTCGGGAGCTTCGAGAGGACTACGGGCATGGTCTGGACACGGCAGACGGGGAGAGCAGATCGAGGCAGGAAGAGCGGGCTTGCGCAAATAAAGGTAGGGGCATCCTAACCCCTCCGCGTATCCCCCCCAGCCCCCACCGCTCCCCCTCCTTTGGATCTTCCAAGCACAAGTAACGGGAGATAGGAAAAGTCTGATTTGATCCGTCCCGCCTGATCTAACAATGGCGGCGAAAATGGACAAATGAAATAAATACAGACCGCAATTCTCGGAATTGTCATAAGGGACTAGATGCTACCAACCCCAACCAAGCAGCGCATGACTGGATGATCTAAATAAGAAAGACTCACCAATTATATAATCGGAGGAAAATAAGGTCCGGCTTGCCTGACCTTAAAATGGCGGACGTTTCTGACATCGTCAGGCATGAAACAAAGACTGCACCCAAATAAATACATCATGCATGAGGAAAACACAAGAGGACAAAGAGGTGAAAGTGAAAAGGGACTTTGATTGCAACAACAACAAAGAAAGTCAATTGAGAGAGGACTACAAGCAAGCGAAAGAGAGAAGTGACTTCAGCTCTCACTGTGAAAGAGAGAAGAGACTTTCAGCTCTCACTCAGACAGAGTAACAAACGGCCATCTTGGAACTGGGAGCAACCTCATCAATAACAAAACATCCTCACACAAGATTCACATGCAAACAAGGAAAGAAAAAGAGGACAAAGTGTGGTAATAAAGAAACAAAGGACTAAGATAGTAGCAGTTGACAAAGAGAAATGAAAGAGATCAGGCAAAACAGTGGAAAGAGTAATGAGATCACAGCTATAATTTAAGAAAGATAATAAGGAGGTCTCAGTGAAACCTGGAAGGACAGAAACGAGAAACACTTAAAGATCTACACGAATTAATGAACCATTATGTCGGTCAGGTACACAGAGCGTGAAGACATGAACGCGCAAGTAATAACATACCCACCCAAGATTTCTAAGAACGCGGCAAAAAAGGTCAAACACAACTTACTGAAGAAACATCCTGAACAACTGTTCTTGGACCCCTCGTTCAACACAGATAGTGGCATTATCATAAATGACCTGATATTCTTCACTAGAAGAACGGCGACCTGGCGTAATGTCGTGGCAAAAAGACTAAATATTGAAAATATAACCAACATCCCACACGGCACAAAAATTAGGAGCAAACCTTCAGCATGGTGCAGAGCTGTCCTAAACATAACTATATACAAAAATGGAATTGTACTCATCCAAGCAGCTGACAGAAAGCTAGTAAAATTTGACAAAGTATTCTCATCGTTAAAAACAGAAGCAGAAAACTCAAGATCCCAGACACCTCGAACCCAACGAGTAGTCAATATAGTCCAGAATAGTTCTTCCAATACTGATGGCACACCAAACATAAACCTTCAAGATCCACCACAACCAACTCGCCAAGGAGAAAGACCTAATCATCAACAAAACATGACCCCACCTGATATCACGAATGACATAAACAACTCTGTCACCAGAGAAGCCAACCAAACGGGCTGCCGGAACGATCTAATCCCTAACACCGGAGATTTACCTGAAACTACGATGGCCATACCGGAGAAGGAGATTAAAAGGATAGGGTTATCTCCTAACCCTCGAAACAATGAGAAGAGCAAGGCACAAATAGAAATGCCGGTGCCGATACCACATGACGCCACAACACCTGAAGAGGGGGGCTCAGTTCCGAGTGAGATCGCCTGTGAAGATAACTACAAAAAGAACAGGGCAGAGGTTATCAACATTCCCCAATCTCCCTCGAATGCGAATCTAGAGTCCATTAGATCTTTATCCACTAAAACACCCTCTACAACTAATATCATAGGAAGCAATGGAGACACCCCTAATAAAGTCAAGAATCATATAAAAAATAAGGATACAGCGGTAAGACCGGTAGCAATGAGAAGAGACCTGTCATGGAGGAGGGAAAAATGTAGAGCAAATACAGCCAGGTCTATTTCACATAAGAAATCTGCCCGAACATTGAAAGAAGTCAATGAGCTCAAGAAACTAATATGCAACCTAGCACAAGACTCGATGAATGTCGCAAAGACAATTGAAAAAATCTGGGAGATGACGATGAATACGCACACGAAGGTCTGACAAATCCAGAATCTGGTACTCCGACCCAACAGACCAAACAGGACCAATCCCTTAACAAATAAAGAAGCCCTGGCCTTACTTCAATCTTATGAACAACCGGCTCAGGGAAAGGAGGAGTATATCGAAATTGTACCTATTGACTCGAATAGAACGTCCAGAAAGAATGACAGGAAAGCAATCCACCACAACTTACAACATATTCAGGTAACTACAATCGACACTGAAAATGAAAACCCCGTTAACTCACAGAAAGCCCTGAAATGCCTACTTCTTAACTGTCGTTCGGCAACTAAACATGCGTCAGATATAGCCGCCCTCATCATCAACAAGGAAATCGACTTGGCCATCCTTACGGAAACATGGCTCAGTGAATCATCATCTCCTACCATTGATCTCCTAGTACCACCTCAATATAACATTGTCAGGTTAGACAGACCAAGGAAAGTGGGACGAGGTATAGCGTGCATTCACCGGTCCGAGATTAAGGTCAACCAATTCCAATCTGACCCCATTGAATCCTGTGAATACCTTGGTCTTAACATAAGATCAATAAATAATCAAAGCTATAACCTGCATGCGTTCTACCACCCACCGGGAGAGAACACTAAGTTCACAGAGCAACTAATAGAGATTATAACTGCCAATTCTAACTCGGATGCCAACAACATATTCCTAGAAGACTTTAACCTCCACTGGGACGACGGCAATGACAAAATGGTGAACTCGATTAAAGACTTCCTCAATGAGCTAAACCTTACGCAAGCATGCACCCAGCCCACTCACTCACAAGGAGCGACTCTTGACTGGATTATTTCAAGAAACAAAGAGACTTCAATCCTTGCTATAGACCCGTGTGATTGGTCTGACCATCACGCCATAACATTCGCGATACTCACAATGAAAAAGGGTAAGACCGTGCAACCCCGCAGGTGCAAAAAACTGATTCGAGACACAAAAGAAGCCAATATTGAATTATTGGTGGAAAGATGTGAGAAAGACCTGAAGCCTCGTAACAACAGGCAGAATGTCAATGTCAACGAGCTGACGGATCATTACATAACCTCGATCCGTAATATAGTCAACGACACCTTGCCTCAAAAACTGAAAAATGTCTCAGAAATACCAAAAAATCCTTGGTTTAATGAATCATTGAACGAAGACAGGCGTAAACTGAGAATGGCTGAAAGGAAATGGAGGCAACATCCCTCCTCCCCTGAGCTGAAAGACCTCAGAAAAACGAGAAAACAATATAACAAAAAGATAATCAACACCAAAAAAGACTTTATAAGGGCTGAACTTGACAATGCCACAAACAGACCAAGAAAACTCTTCGAGATCCTAAAACAACAGTCTAATAAACTAGCCAAAACGTCTCAAGAGAGCTCAAAAACTCCCATTAGCTGCGAGGAGTTCTCTTCATTTTTCACGGAAAAAAACAAACTACTAGAAGGTGAGCTCACAAGTGCAGCAGCTAACCTCATGACCCTTCCCTCACCTATAAATGAGGCCAAGGCGACAACTGAAGGTCCTCATACAAAAAATAAGGCAAATTGGTCACATTTGAACTATATGACCAGGGAAAGATCGCCAAAACGCTAACAGAACTCAGACCGAACAACCACTATCAAGACCCTCTACCAGCAAAATGTGTAAGAGAAATCAGCCACACCCTAATTCCTATCTGGACTGAGATAATAAATGCTTCACTTGCACAAGGGACCCTCCCTGACTGCCTAAAAACTGGGCAGGTAGTTCCAATCATCAAAAAACCGACAGCGGATGCAACAGACCCGAAGAACTATCGACCAGTGACCAACATCCCTCTACTTGCCAAACTTATTGAGAAATGCGTGCAGGGCCAACTGAGTCAGCACATCGCTAAGTTCTCATTACTAGATGACTGCCAATCAGGCTTCAGAACTGGGCATAGTACTGAAACGGCGATCCTGCATATTGTTGATGATGCCTTACAAGCCCTAGACCAAAATCATGCGTGCCTACTGATCCTACTAGACTTATCATCAGCATTTGACACTGTAAATCACGAATTATTGATGACCAGGCTACGTGACAGGATGGGCTTATCTGGAAACGTACTGAATTGGTTTAACTCCTTCCTACAGAACAGGACACAACTATTCCTGGTCAACCAAGTAATCTCCTCCCCGTGCCCTAACGCAATAGGGGTCCCACAAGGCTCAACGTTATCCCCAGATCTATTCAACTTGTATGTTGAACCTCTCACGGAGATTCTTCGTAAATCCCAGATCTCCTATCACATGTACGCAGACGACACGCAAATTTATATGAAGATCGCCTGTCGGGATGACATTGACCTAATGAATGAAACTTTAAAGCGAGCGTTACAATGGCTAACAGCTAATCATCTAAAACTTAATGCCGACAAAACAGAATTCCTACTAATATCACCTGCAAGGAGTCAACCAGAGGTAAAAGATTGGACTAAATTGGTAACTGCTCTGAACTGTACTCCGACCCTAATTAACTCAGCTAAATCACTAGGAATTACGTTAGACGAGAATCTTGACATGAAAGACCACATCAACACAATGGCCAAGAGCGCCCGTTTCCACCTGAACTATCTAAGAAAACTGAAACCCTTTATCTCAGAAGCAGATCTAAAACTGGCTATCCAATCTCTAGTGATCTCAAGAATTGAATATGGCTGCACCACGTTAGCTGGCCTACCAAAAACATCCACTGCACCACTAAAAGCCTGTCTCAACGCTGCGGCAAGACTCATCACGGGAACGAGGAAATTCGATCACATATCTCCCGACTTAAAGGCACTAAACTGGCTACCCTACGAAGCGAGAATTAAAATGAAGATGGCCTGTATTACCCACAAAGCGGTTCACTACAGCACGCCTAGATATCTAGCCAAGAAAATTAAGCTATCGGGAGGCAACAGACCAACGAGAAGCGCTAAGGAGTTGCTACTACGACCGGCCTTCTTCCGGAAGAAAAAGACCTATGACCGAGCATTCTCCGGAGCCGCCCCCAGAGTCTGGAATTCACTCCCCCCCAACATCAGGGTGATTCAAAACACTGTAAAATTCAAACGGGAACTTAAGAACCACTTGATGAGTAAATACCCTACATAGAGATACATACCGACCATTAGTTTGAACACTCAAGACAAAGAAGATCGGACTCATCATGAATATTCTGAAGATCAATTAGACAATGACATTGAATCGATCAAACAGCGGCTACACACCTTTAGGTCACTTCATATATATGTAATCTCTACAGTATATCTCACATCCATAATGATATAATTCTCTACCCTACTTGGTTTATCTATTTAATCCTTGCCACAAGCCATACCTAGCCAACTCTTATTGCTGATTACTCATGTAATTGCACTGATAATACTATGTAACCCTACCTCATCGAACCTGACGATATGACTGTGACACAAGCCAAGCCTATGCACCTCCTATGGCTAATATCACAGGCGTTAGGAATATATGTATTTAATCACCCCGGATAGCATATCGCCTACTACCTCATATATGTGTGTTTATCATAATTTACTACTATAATGACAATCTGTAATTTGTAATCTTTTTTATGTTTCTATGTTAAGCGCTCTGATACCCACGGGTCTTGTCCGCGCTATACAAAACTCTATAAATAAATAAATAAAATAAAATAAAAAACACCACCCAGGGAAACCAAGAGCACCTGCCCTGGAGCACCATAGCCTGCCTGTTTGCCAAGACCAGTGTGCCTTGTGAAGAAGATGAGAGCGGTGTGGGGAGACCCACCCAGAGGACTCCAAGAGCAATATGTAAGAGGACGTCTGTGCACCGATTGGGTCATTGTGCATGTGCAGGAGCGATCCTGTGACCCCTGTATGCCAGGGGAGTGCCGCCGTGGCCTGAGCCGTGCCGCAAGCACAGTGTGGGAAGCCCTGGCCCTCACCGCCTCATTGCGGTGACACTGTATGCCAGAGGGGGCCACAATTGAACTATTTGTTGCCAGAAGTGTCAAGACTTGTTACAGCCTTAATTGGAAATCCCATATGTCAGGAGGGGCCACTGTGGTCAAGGCAAGTGTATTGGAGAAGCCTGAACCTCCGCGGAGAGTGTATCGGAAATCCTATATGCCAGAAGGGTCTGCCAGTACCCACATTTCCAGGAGACCACAGTGTTACATAGATGGAAGATTGCATCTGTGACCAGCGGGTCAAGTTTGCACCCACAGGCCTGCACCTGACAAATTCCTCAAGGACAATGAAGGATGCCACCTGAGAAATCGCACCCTTGCTGGTCTCCAGTTGGGAACCGGGGGATCGAACTCCCCTCCCCTGTGAGGAGAGAACTGAATTGCCTCGTTTTCGGGGCGTGGCTTGCATCGCTGGGACAAGCTGGCAATGCAGCTCGAGGGAGAAAGCCTGCACCTGGTGGGTGCTGCCGAGTGTACCATGGCCAGTCCAACTTTGCCAAACAGGATACGGACTTGTGAGTGCCCACGGAGAGAGCACTCGTTGCACCGCTGAATGTTTCCGTACCCACGGAGCAGGTTAGACTGGAATTGGGCCTGTGGGCCCTGGGGGAGTAGCTGCTACCGGTGCTGCGGCACCATAGACACTTTTGATGACGTCCTCAAGAGTCAAAGGGGAGCTCTTAGGTACGGCCTAATAGTGAGTATTCTCTGGATGCTGCCAATGATGGATGGGCAATAACCTGACCATGTCATAAGGAAGAGGGTGGGACAGTGATTTCTTGACAACTACTAGAGCCCTGACCTCAAGGGGATTGTGTTGTTGCTCGTGAGTGGCATTATTCCTTTGAATGTGTAGAGTTAGAAATAAAATGCTTCTTTTTCTCTAAAAGTATGTATTGGACCATAAATTGATTTATTGTTTGTTTTGTGTGCACTTTGCTGTATGAGTTGTGTTCATTTATCAGTGTCTACACTTCCTGTCCAAGGGGGTCTTTGGCTGCTTGTGCACAGCTGCCACTGAGAGCCAAGTGCAGAATGGCCCCTAGTCCCAGTTGCTCAAAGCAGTTTGGACCACGGGACATCAGGAGTAAAAGGCCCCAACTACCAAGGTTGGGCCGTGTGCCCTGTGGCCCGCTAAATTAACCGTGGAGGGAGGGCTCCGCTCCGCCTTCGGAGTGTGCGGAGAATTGCCTACTCCGCGTTCCACGTAGAACGCGGAGTAGGCAAATCTCTGCACACTCTGCGGCGGAGCAGAGTTGTTGGCCAGCCCGCTTCCCACCCCCCCTATTAACAACTGATTTACAATTAAATAAAAACACTTTAAGGTAAACTGAAAGCACTTACCTGAGCAGCGGCGGCCCCAGGCTGCCCTCCTCCTCTTCATCGCTGTCCATGGGAAAACTGTGCATGCGCGCACGAGAAATGTGTATGCGCGGACATGTGCGCATGTGCAGTTTTTCCAGGGACAGTAAGAATCAGTGAGTGGGTGTGTAGTTATTGGTGTTGGAGTGTCGATGGTTTTGAGAATGGCAGTCTGTAATTTAGAATGAGTGCATCAAAAGTTATATTAGGGTGTGAGAAGATGCATGAAATTATCACATGGATGATGTCATCAGTGATGTCACTGACCATGTCATGAGTGATGTAATATGTGACGTCATCTGCAGTGCATTGCGGGGGCGCGAGTTATAGTTAGCTGAACTAACTATAACAGGGGACTTTGTATGGTTTTTGTACGAGTGAAATGTCCAACTTACTATAACATCCTTGAAACCTGTGCTTTTTTCAGTGAATATATATATATATATTTGCAGTGCCAGTCCCCTCATCACAGATAGGACTGGGGCGTTCGAGGTGTGTGTATTCGCTGTTGTGTGATGTATTTGGAAGCATTAGGGAGGCCCCCAGACAGGCCACTTGTAGCCACGCCTATAATCACACAGGCCACGCCTTCCCTAGAGACCGCCTGGTTACGCGTCTTGGCCATTTTCATATCACTTTAAAGAACTGGCTGCTGATGTCTGGGGGCTGCTGGGGGGGGCTCTCCTGCCGCTCCCCAGACATTTCCATGTCTTCCTAGTTAGAGAGCTGTCCCCGCTCCTAAAGGGCAGCTCTGTCTCCTCTTCGAGGCGCTACAGCAGCAGCGCGTCTCAGCCTCAGTCCAGGCCCGAGGGTGCTGCTGGACACCACCACGGTCAGCTCCTTGAAGGGCATCTTCTGAGCGCTGGCGTCGAGCCCCGTGGGCTGCTCGGTGGTGCCTCCAGGGGGCAGAATGGGACCCTCTTTGGGGCACTGAAGGTGCCAAGGACAACCGAAGGGCAGTTCAACTGAAGTGTGCAAGCCTCCTGCAGTCCGGGCGGGGGGCCCCTCTGGGCTCTACCCAGACTGCTCTGCGAGGCCCGAGATGAGCGGCTCCTCTTTGAGGATGCAGATGCGGGTTGATGCGGTTGCTAGGCGACGCTCCGGCCCAGTGTAGCAGACGCCGCTCCGCAGCACATTTCATCAGAGCATCACACAGCTCTGCGGTTCAGGGACAGGGGCCCTGCAGGCAGGAGCTGCAGGGTGACATGTGCCAGGACTGGGCAGGAAACCTGCAGGAGGGACAGACATGCGTGCGGTGAAAGAGAGGGGGGACCGGCCTGCGCCCCTCTAACTATAGCAAGCTCCTCCCCCCGCCACTAGTCTCCTGTGTGCCTGTGGCCTATGTTTCTGTGACCTCTGTGACATGTGTGCCTGGGCCCTGGGGCCTGTGTGGACGTGGCTTCGCGTTTGCACGTCACGCGAGGCAGGGGCGTAATAAACGCCCCCGCTGCCCCCGCAGTGCGGGGGGGGGGGGGGGGCCTCACTCTCTACAGTTAATGAAGGGGGCCCCCAGGGGGCCCGGCCCCCTCAGCTCTTCTGAGGGCTGTGAGAGAGGCCTGCGCTGAAGCAAGCCTCTCTCCCTCTGCATCTGAAGCAGGTGCAGCCTGCTCGGAGCCCCTCGCCCCCCTCCCTCTGACTGAAGAGAAACAAAGTATCAACATTGTTTCTCTTCAGTCAGAGCCGGAGGCAGGCCTGGGACAAGGACGGCCCCAGAGACAGCAGTCTCCACTGCTCCTCTGAGGCAGCACAGAGCCCGGCCCCCCACTCTCTCCTCTCGATAAGCAAAGCCCACCCCACAAGAGAAGAGACAGGAACACGGAGGGGGTGGGGGCCCGGCCCACCCCACAAGAGAAGAGAAGAGACAGGGACAAGATGGGGTGGGTGCCCCATCCCACAAGAGAAGAGACAGGGACAGGCCCCCACCGAGAAGAGACAGGGACAAGGATTGGGTGGGGGCCCCACCCCACAAGAGAAGAGAAGAGACAGGGACAAGGATGGGGTGGGGGCCCCATCCCACAAGAGAAGAGAAGAGACAGGGACAAGGATGGGGTGGGGGCCCCATCCCAAAAGAGAAGAGACAGGGACAGGCCCCCACCGAGAAGAGACAGGGACAAGGATGGGGTGGGGGCCCCATCCCACAAGAGAAGAGACAGGGACAGGCCCCACCCGAGAAGAGACAGGGACAAGGATGGGGTGGGGGCCCCATCCCACAAGAGAAGAGACAGGGACAGGCCTCCACCGAGAAGAGACAGGGACAAGGATTGGGTGGGGGCCCCACCCCACAAGAGAAGAGACAAGGACAAGGATTGGGTGGGGGCCCCATCCCACAAGAGAAGAGACAGGGACAGGCCCCCACCGAGAAGAGACAGGGACAAGGATTGGGTGGGGGCCCCACCCCACAAGAGAAGAGAAGAGACAGGGACAAGGATGGGGTGGGGGCCCCATCCCACAAGAGAAGAGACAGGGACAGGCTCCCACCGAGAAGAGACAGGGACAAGGATTGGGTGGGGGCCCCACCCCACAAGAGAAGAGAAGAGACAGGGACAAGGATGGGGTGGGGGCCCGGCCCACCCCACAAGAGAAGAGAAGAGAAGAGACAGGGACAAGATGGGGTGGGGGCCCCATCCCACAAGAGAAGAGACACGGACAGGCCCCACTAGAGAAGAGACAGGGACAAGGATGGGCTGGGGGCCCCATCCCACATGAGAAGAGAAGAGACAGGGACAAGGATGGGGTGGGGTGGGGGCCCCAGAGACAGCACTCTCCACTTCCCCTCTGAGGCAGCTCAGAGCCCGGCCCCAACGCTCTCCTCTCCATAAGCAAAGCCCACCCCACAAGAGAAGAGAAGAGACAGGGACAAGGATGGGGTGGGGGCCTCAGAGAGCAAGAGCAGGAGACAGCACAGAGCAGTGCTCTGGACCCTGACAAGGGTGGGAGTGGGGGCCCCCAGAGAGAGCATTCTCCAGGGCAAAGCTCACATGAGAAGGGACGAGGCAGCAAAATGGTGCCCTCAGGTAAGCCCTCTTGTTAGAACACACCATGGGCATCCGCAGGAGGGGAGGAGGGGGGCCGAGAAGGGTGCAAGGCAGAGGGGGAAAGGGGTGCAAGGTAGAGAAGGGTGCAAGGCGGAGGGGAGAAGGGTGTAAGGCAGAGGGGAGAAGGGTGCAAGGCAGAGAGGAGAAGGGTGCAAGGAAGAGAGGAGAAGGGTGCAAGGTAGAGAAGGGTGCAAGGCGGAGGGGGAGAAGGGTGCAAGGTGGAGGGGGAGAAGGGTGCAAGGCAGAGGGGAGAAGGGTGCAAGGCAGAGGGGAGAAGGGTGCAAGGCAGAGGGGAGAAGGGTGTAAGGCAGAGGGGAGAAGGGTGCAAGGCAGAGAGGAGAAGGGTGCAAGGAAGAGAGGAGAAGGGTGCAAGGTAGAGAAGGGTGCAAGGCGGAGGGGGAGAAGGGTGCAAGGTGGAGGGGGAGAAGGGTACAAGGCAGAGGGGAGAAGGGTGCAAGGCAGAGGGGAGAAGGGTGCAAGGCAGAGGGGAGAAGGGTGCAAGGCAGAGAGGAGAAGGGTGCAAGGAAGAGAGGAGAAGGGTGCAAGGTAGAGAAGGGTGCAAGGCGGAGGGGGAGAAGAGTGCATGGCAGAGGGGAGAAGGGTGCAAGGCAGAGGGGAGAAGGGTGCAAGGAAGAGAGGAAAAGGGTGCAAGGTAGAGAAGGGTGCAAGGCGGAGGGGGAGACGGGTGCAAGGCAGAGGGGAGACGGGTCCAAGGCAGAGGGGAGAAGGGTGCAAGGCAAAGGGGAGAAGGGTGCAAGGCAAAGGGGAGAAGGGTGCAAGGCGGAGGGGAGAAGGGTGCAAGGCGGAGGGGAGAAGGGTGCAAGGCGGAGGGGAGAAGGGTGCAAGGCGGAGGGGAGAATGGTGCAAGGCAGCGGGGAGAAGGGTGCAAGGCAGAGGGGAGAAGGGTGCAAGGCAGAGAGGAGAAGGGTGCAAGGAAGAGAGGAGAAGGGTGCAAGGTAGAGAAGGGTGCAAGGTAGAGGGGGAGAAGGGTGCATGGCAGAGGGGAGAAGGGTGCAAGGAAGAGAGGAGAAGGGTGCAAGGAAGAGAGGAGAAGGGTGCAAGGAAGAGAGGAGAAGGGTGCAAGGCGGAGGGGGAGAAGGGTGCAAGGCAGAGGGGAGAAGGATGCAAGGCAAAGGGGAGAAGGGTGCAAGGCAAAGGGGAGAAGGGTGCAAGGCAAAGGGGAGAAGGGTGCAAGACAGAGGGGAGAAGGGTGCAAGGCAGAGAGGAGAAGGGTGCAAGGCGGAGGGGGAGAAGGGTGCAAGGCAGAGAGGAAAAGGATGCAAGGTAGAGAAGAGTGCAAGGCAGAGGGGGAGAAGGGTGCAAGGTGGAGGGGGAGAAGGGTGCAAGGCAGAGGTCAGAAGGGTGCAAGGTAGAAAAGGGTTCAAGGTGGAGGTGGACTAGGGTACAAGGGGAGGGGGAGAAGGATACAAGGGGGAGGGGGGAAAGGTGCAAGAGGGAGGGCAAGAAGGGTGCAAGGCAGAGGAGAGAAGGGTGCAAGGGGGATGGTGATGAAGTTAAAAATGTGCCCCCCCTGGAAACATTTCTGCGGACACCCATGGAACGCACACTACTTTGTGAGGGAGAGTGGGAGAGAGTGGAGAGAGAGAGAGTGGAGAGAAACAGTGGAGAGAAACAGTGGAGAGAGAGAGTGGCTAGAGAGAGAGAGAGAGAGTGGAGAGAGACAGTGGAGAGAGAGTAGACAGTGGAGAGAGAGTGGAGATAGACAGTGGAGAGAAAGAGAGTGGAGAGAGTGGAGAGAGCATGGAGAGACACTGGAGAGAGTGGAGAAAGAGAGAGTGGAGAGAGAGAGAGAGTGGAGAGAGAGAGAGAGAGAGTGGAGAGAGAGAGAGTGGAGAGAGAGAGAGTGGAGAGAGAGAGAGTGGAGAGAAAGATAGAGTGGAGAGAGAGAGAGAGTGGAGAGAGAGTGGAGAGAGACAGTGGAGAGAGACAGTGGAGAGAGACAGTGGAGAGAGCGAGTGGAGAGGGCGAGTGGAGAGGGCGAGTGGAGGGAGCGAGTGGAGGGAGCCAGTGGAGAGAGCGAGTGGAGAGAGCGAGCGAGTGGAGAGAGCGAGCGAGTGGAGAGAGCGAGCGAGTGGAGAGAGCGAGTGGAGAGAGCGAGTGGAGAGAGCGAGTGGAGAGAGCGAGTGGAGAGAGCGAGTGGAGAGAGAGAGTGGAGAGAGATAGAGTGGAGAGTGGAGAGTGGAGAGAGAGAGAGAGAGAGAGAGAGTGGAGAGAGAGAGAGAGAGTGGAGAGAGAGAGAGAGAGTGGAGAGAGAGGGAGAGAGTGGAGAGAGAGAGAGAGAGTGGAGAGACAGTGGAGAGAGAGAGAGACAGTGGAGAGAGAGACAGTGGAGAGAGAGACAGTGGAGGGAGAGACAGTGGAGGGAGACAGCAGAGAGAGAGTGGGTGGAGAGAGAGAGAGTGGAGAGAGAGTGAGTGGAGAGAGAGTGAGTGGAGAGAGAGTGAGTGGAGAGAGAGTGAGTGGAGAGAGTGAGTGGAGAGAGAGTGAGTGGAGAGAGAGTGAGTGGAGAGAGAGTGAGTGGAGAGAGAGAGTGGAGAGAGAGAGTGGAGAGAGAGAGTGGAGAGAGAGAGTGGAGAGAAAGTAGAGAGAGAGAAGGGGGAGAGCGAGTAGAGGGAGACAGTGGAAGGAGACAGTGGAAGGAGACAGTGGAGGGAGACAGTGGAGGGAGACAGTGGAGGGAGACAGTGGAGGGAGACAGTGGAGAGAGAAAGTGGAGAGAGAGACAGAGGAGAGACCGTGGAGAGAGAGACAGTAGAGATAGAGTGGACAGAGTTGAGAGAGAGAATGGAGAGAGAGTAGAGACTGACTGACTGAGAAACTGACTGAGAGAGAGAGTGACTGACTGACAGAGAGAGAGAGAGACTGATTGAGAGTGAGACTGACTGACTGACAGAGACTGACTAAGGTAGAGAGAAACTGACTGAGAAAGAGAGACTGAGAGAGCGAGGCAGAGACTGACTGACAGAGAGATAGACTGATTGACTGTGAGAGAGACTGACTGACAGAGAGAGACTGACAGAGAGAGACTGACTTGGAGAGAGACTGACTGAGAGAGAAACTGACAGAGAGAGACTGACTGAGTGAGAGAGTCTGACTGACAGAGACTGACTGACAGAGCGAGAGAGAGACTGACTGACTGGGGTAAAGAGAGAATGACTGACTGAGAGAGACTGACTGACTGGGAGAGAGAGAGACTGACTGGGAGAGAGAGAGACTGGCTGACTGAGAGAGAGATTGACTGACAGAGAGGGAGACTGACTGACAAAGACTGACAGAGAGAGAAAGAGACTGACAGACTGACAGAGAAAGAGAGACTGACTAACAGAGAGAGAGAGAGACTGACTGACAGAGATAGAGACTGACTGACAGAGAGAGAGACTGACTGACAGAGAGAGAGACTGACTAAGAGAGATAAACTGACAGACTTAGAGAGACTGATTGAGAGAGACTGACTGAGAGAGAGAGACTGAGACTGACAGAGAGAGAGAGACTGACTGACAGAGAGAGAGACTGACTAAGAGAGACTGACTGAGAGAGACTGACTGAAGAGACTGACTGAGAGAGACTGACTGAGAGAGACTGACAGAGAGAGACTGACTGACAGACAGATAGAGAGCGAGAGACTGACTGACTGACAGAGAGACTGACTGAGAGAGACTGAATGACAGAGAGTGATAGACTGACTGACAGAGAGAGAGACTGACTGACAGAGAGGGACTGACTGACAGACTGACAGAGAGAGAGAGAGAGAGAGAGACTGACTGACTGAGAGTGACTGACTAAGAGAGACTGAATGACAGAGAGAGATAGACTGACTGACTGAAAGAGAGATACTGACTGACAGAGAGAGAGAGACTGTGATGGAATTGGGGTCAAAGTGTGTATGAAGCTATGCAAAGCCTCTTAAGATTGCTATTGTCTAATAAAAATAAAAATGTATTATCAAAATGTGCTCTTTGTAGTTATATCTGCTTTTGAAATACTGCATTCTCGCTTTGTCTAATGTTTTAAAACGGAAACGGGAAGGAGCAGTGGATGCACTTTTGTCAAAACTGAACGATGAGTGGGCCCGATGTTGTATATCATGACAGGAGTCTGCATCAGCAAACCCACCTAACATTGGGCAAACTTCCCCGGCGTACTGATGGCAGGGACCCTGTAATGAATGGACCACCACCTATGACAGCCTGCTGGCAGACTAAGCCCAACCTTTAACTCCACCATCCAGTGTTACTTATAACGGCTGCATTGGTGACAGTGGCGTAACAATCGCCCGCATCCCCTGCAGTATGGCGGGTCGCTGGCCTGAGAGCTCGAGACTGGCACGGATGATGGGAGGGGGGCCCCCTCCATGTAGTTTGCAGGGGGGCCCCCTCATGTTTCGTTACGCCACTGACGCGAGGACCCCGGTTCTTCTGTAAAGACACCTCCACCCTCAGCCCCTCCTCTTTCTCCTCATTTCCTCATTTCCTCTTCCCTGTTTCCTCTTTTCAATGCATCAAGTCCCCCTAAAAGGTTTAAGATCCCCTTTGGGAGTGGTGGGGGAAGGGGGGCAGTGGGGGAGGGGGGGGAAGAGGGGGGGCGGAGAGTCTGGGCCTGCACCCTAGGACTGCAATTCTGCAGATCTGGGGGCATTGGGTCTGCTCCCTTGTAAAGTGCGTATAATGCTCTTATGTTTATTATACTTTACTTGGGTATTTCTTCTATGTTCATTGCATATGTAATGTTGGCATTCCATGGCACACATCTTTGAAGGAATGTTTTCCTTCAAAGATGCATCGCTCGTGGTGAATGTTTTCGCTGTGTATGCCAACTGCTGAATGAATCATTCAGCAGTTGGACTTCACAACGCTAAGAATTGCTCCTGTGTTTATGCTGTCTTCTTTAAGAATAAACGTCCTGTTTAACTTGAGGCTACGAGTGTCTTCAGGAATATTTCATTTAGTTATAAGGACGGCCTCTATATCTCTGATTTGGCGACGAGGATGGGATGCACAGATTTCTGAGGAGCTTTCCATTGTCAATGATGTAATTTTCAGAGGTGAACAATGTATTCCCCCTTTAGTTTTTCGGGAAAAGCTGTTTCAAGCATCTCTTCAAGGTCATTTGGGTGTTGGTGGTACTTCAAGAAAATTGAAAGAACACTTCTGGTGGCCAGCCCTTGACAGATGTTACGCAGTGGATACATTCTTGTGACACTTGTTTGGTATCGGACAAACACTGGAAGACTCCTCATCTTCCTCTGCACTGAGTTCCTTTTCCAAAAGAGGCTTGGGACAAACTGGCCATTGACTTTGCAGGGCCTTTTGAAATTTTACCTCATGATAAGCGCTATATTGTATCACTTATTAATTATCACTCAAAGTGGGTTGAGTTTGAGTTTTTTGTAAATCCCAATTCTTCTGCAGTTGTTTGTTTTCTAGACAGAGTTTTTCTTTCAGAGGGTCCTCCTAAGGAGATTGTTAGTGACAATGGTTCTCATTTCTGCTCTTCAATGGTAAACTGTAACCTCCTTCTGCACCAACTGTTTCTCAATTTTTGCATGGCGCGAGACTCTCAATGAGGAAGTAAGCTTGGCAGTACAATAGGAGCAACATGCTGGTCCACAATGTAGACATAGGTAACAAGTAAATATGACCCCAATTACTCCTGGGAAGATCATGAAGATCTTCCAACCCCAAGTGGACAAAAGGTTCCAGAACCACCCTGTCAAAGACCAGGTACCAGTATCAGCATGAACTTCTGCTGCCAAGCGATGCAATTTCTGAATGGCCAAATGTATAATTGGAGCAGAATCAGGTATATACACGCAACGGAGCTGTCGATCACGCGGCATGCTCCTCCTCAATCGGCTAGGATGACCTCAAGCACCATCCGATTTTGAAGCGAGACGAGCCTTGTAGCTTGAAGCTCTACCGTCAAGTTATTTAAAATTCCAGCAGTGGTTTGAACTACATTCTCCACTACCCTAGACAGGCGTCTAACATCTGTGCTGGTAAAAATAGGACCCCATGTGGGAAATAGACCTTTTGCTATATCCACAAACTGCTGCAAGGCGGTGTCAGTCTGATCTGTATTATCGGTATTAATACTTCTACTAGTTCGTATGAAATCTGAATTTTGTTTAGTCAGTTGGTGATTCTTATGGTAGTTAGAAGGGGCAATATATACTGGAGGATAAAGGAAAGACAGATAACACTGCCCTGCCCATCCTCGGAGAAGCAAAGTGTAAGCGTTTTCACCGCATACAAAATACACTTTAGGCGGAGTTATCAAGGGCGGGGTGCTATTGGTATGCAAGGTGTACCTTAACATGACCTTTACCTCTAATACAAAATAAAGCAGTGCTATTTAAAATAGGAACTGGCATGGCCTTATCATCTGTGACGTTACGATCTTGGAAATGCTGGAAATATTGGTTGGAGTTAAAGTGTTCAAAATCTAACATTTCTTGCTTCAACCAGGTAGCATTCTCATAAGTGGTATACATATTCATACAGGCATCTGGATCTAAGGGTCCCTCTCCTTGGTTCCCCAAAGCGTCGAATCCCTGATGTTGTTCTATTTATCTTAAAATAGCTTCATAATCCTTTTCCGTATATCTTTTAGGTTCCGCCACATTATGTAAATACATCAAAGACAATAATTGAAACCAAGCCTCACAACTTGCTAAGTGTGATAGTGGTAAAGAAATGAATAAATCATGACGATGCATTACAGATGGCAAAAGGCCACATACCCAACAGTTTTTCCTATTTGTGGTGCTATGAGCATGATGCAGCATTTCAATAAACACATTTTTAGCATAAGTTTCTCGATGTCTTTCCTTATGGGGAGGTAAAGTATAAAAGAAATGTTCAGGCGGAACTGTTGTAGTATCTAACACCTTATGCATAGGATATTGAAATTCTAAATATACAAACACACTCATCAATATTATCATGATTACTGCAATAGTTATTACAAAGGCTATCTTGACTCTGATAGCCCAACTGGAAAACATGGGGATATTTCAAAGGAAGGGTCGAGGAGCAAGGGGTCGTTCATCTTGAAGGGCAAATCGGGCAAAGGGGTACATCCTAACGAAAAGTCCAAACTAAACTCGAAAAAGGTGCAAGCCAACTGCCAGAGCGTTTCTTCTTCCTGTGTCCGTCTAGAGCCTCACAGGCAGGCTCCTATTGTTCATCAAAAAGAACAATTTCAAACTTTGACTTCACTGTTGCAACTTAGGCCCTTAACACGGTCTTTCTTTCTGAACAGAGCAATGTAACAGTTCTAGGCTCTCAACGGGTTCAGTCTAAGCATGGGCGGAAAACCCGTTTCGCTCGCGGATTTTGCGGATTTTCGGTAAATTCGCAATCCGCGAGATTCGCGAATCTCCCGCAAAATCCGCAAATCCGCGAGCAGCGGATTTTATGGCTTGCTCGCACTGTTCGCGTGAGTTCGCGGCTTCCCAGTACAACTTCGCGCCCCGCGAATAAGCGCTAAATTGCAGAAATACGATCTTAGCAAAACTGAAACTACTTACCAGGTTCAAAAGTTCAGGCTCATCATTAGTAGCCATTTCCTGTAGAGCTTCCTGAGGGGCCCCTCCAGAGTTCAGTTGCCTACTTGCAACTATTATGTGACCCAGCTCTGAACCTCAGAATAGTTACACATATGCCACAAAGGTCCTGAATTACAGCTAAGGGAGACAAGCAGGAGCCAGGCTGGAAGTTCAAATCCATTAATCAGCCCCTAATTCATTATTGTCAGTTGGGGCAGGGCAGGTGTTGTAACTAATTTTGCAACAATGAAAGCACTTAGCAAGTGCAAAAGATCACTAATCAGGAAGTACTAAGGAAGCAGGTGCCAGCTAAAAAAATATTCTGTGACACATTAATCAGCCCCAATTTAATTCAGGTCACTTGAGGCAGGGAAGGTGTGCTTTGCTTTGCCACAATAATGTACACTGACTGGACAACCAGAGGGTGCTGTGATGAAACAGAGGGTGGCATGGGTGGGCCAGAGGGTGGCATGAGTAGTCAGAGAGTGGCAGTGGTGACAGAGAGTGGCAGTGATGAAGAAGAGTGTCCCAAACAGGCTGGACACGTAGAAACAACAAGTTCGCAAAACTTGCGACCCGACAGGTAAGTTTGCGTTTTGCGAAATTGTACAAAACCCTCGCGAACTGGCAGAAACACGCGCGAGTTCGCAAATCCGCAAAATTCGCCCATGCTTAGTTCAGTCCAGTGTCTTGCTCAGTACCCCAGTAAGAGCTAACTCCAACCCTACAGCTCAAGTCTTTCCCTATCTCCTAGAATCCGAAACTGGGGTACCGCGTTGTTTTCGGGGCCGTAAGTTGTATCGAAGATGGCCAGGTTGTTCCTGGTCTTGAAACAACACAGCAGCAGGGATATTCGGTGCAACAAAGCCCTCAGAAGCCTCCAAGGAATCAGCCTTATCCAAAGATTCAGAAACTATGGCTGATTTATTTCCTTCTGGTGCCAACAATCCTTCCTCTTGCCCGATTTTAAGGGCATCTGAGAAAGGCACAAAACTCAACCTCCGCTCTCCTTCTTGCGTTAGAACTCCGTCTCGGTTCTGCTGGTCAAACGGGAGCGGAAGAGGCAATTTTTTCACTTGGGAGACGTGAATCCAGTGTTTCTTCCCGTCCACTTTCACTGCTGTCCGCGTTGCCAAAAGGATCTGGTAGGGACAGCTCCACCTTGGTTCCAGACTCGATTTCTGCTGGTAATTTCGGACTAGGACCCACTGTCCTGGCTCCAAACGGTATCCGGGACACTCCGGCAGCGGCTGCAATACAGCTGACACCTGTTGATGAATGGAACGTAAATATTTAGTTAAAGCGAACAGGTAATCTGTCATCATATGATAATCAATATCACGGAAGGACCTAGGTCTCGGGACACCCCACACATTAGCTGGTCGACCAAAGATGACCTCATAAGGTGACAGCCCTGCTCGTGAATGAGGGGTCACTCTTAATGACATTATCGCTAGGTGCAAAGCATCAGGCCAGCTCAAACCTGTGCTTTCTTGAATCTTTGCCATCTTTAACTTCAGTGTACCATTATATTTCTCAACCAGTCCTGCAGACTGCGGATGTCGTGCTGCATGAAATTTCTGTTTTATTTGTAAACCATTACAAATATATTTGACAAGGTCTGCATTAAAGTGTACCCCGTTGTCCGTCCAAATGACTCGAGGCAAACCGAACCGGGGCAGGAACTCTTTGATTAGGGCTTTTGCAGTGGCGATAGCGGTGTTATCTTTGGTAGGATATGCTTCAACCCATTTACCAAAAGCACATACCACCACTAGCACGTATTTGAGGTTATTCACCCTTTCGAGCTGAATATAATCCATTTGTATTACTTCAAACGGTAAAGTAGGAGGTACAAAATTCCCACTGAGGACTGTCTCCCTCCAGGGTTATACTGTAAACAGATCATGCAGTATTTGACCACATGAGCAGCAGTTTTTGAAATATTTGGGTTGTTCCACACAGGATCTAATAATACACAAATGCATTTTGCACCCATGTGAGCGGGACCATGAGCCATCACAACTACTGCATATACCAGTACATTGGGCAATAACCATCGCTGCTTTTCAGTCAAATCAATCCAACAATTATTTTTATCCAACTTCCCTATTTCCTCTTCCCATTGTTTTATTTCATCAGGAGTAGCTTCTTTCTGTAGTTCTCTAACACTTTCAATAGTGTTATCAAACACTGTTGTCTCCGCCACCCACCTCGCTGATACACTGGGGAACATAGTAGACATTTTAGTTTGTGCTGCGGCTTTTGCTACCTGATCAGCAAAGGCATTTCCCTCCCCTGTGGTATCAATAACTTTCTTGTGGGCGCTACACTTGATAATGGCCACCTTCTCTGGTAAGGTTAGGGCATTCAACAATCTTTCAATCAAAGGGCCATGTTGTAGTCTCTGACCATGGGAGGTAAGAAATCCTCGTTCTTTCCACAGCCGCCCTAAACTATGGGCTTCGCCAAAGGTGTACTGGCTGTCTGTAAAAATATTTACTCTTAAACCTTCACTCAGTTCACATGCTATTAACAACGCTATTAGTTCAGCTGCTTGCACTGAGCGATAGGAAACCCAAGCGGTCTCCAATACAGTTCTTTGGGTAATTATAGCATATGCAGCTGTTGTCGTGCCATCTGGTAATTTAAAACAGGAGCCATCCACTTACGACTCCCCTTGGAGTTCAGATAACGGGGTGTCAGTGAGGTCTACTCGTCCCTTCGTTTCCTCTTCAGTTCGAAATATACAATCAATGACATCGTCCTTTTGATCACTCGAAGGTAGAGGTAGTAACGTGGCTGGGTTCAGAGTGGCACATCGTTTAATAGTAATGTGAGGTGCAAATAAAGTTTATTCATAGCCGGTCAATCACGCACTCGAAAGGTGCTGGATTTTTGTTCGATTCAATATTATATCCACAGCTTGCGGTACCATGACTGTGAGGTCGGTATTCAAAACAATCCCCTCAGACTGTCAAATGGCCACTGCCACAGCAGCAGTGGCCCTTAGACAGCTAGGAAGGGCTCTGGGAACATTATCCAATACTGCCGAGAAATATGCACAAGGTCGTTGCTTTCCGCCAAAACCCTGTGTCAGCACTGAAAGTGAACAACCGTCCACCTCATGTACGTAAAGTACAAAAGGCTTTCGGTAATCCGGAGTACCCAAGACGGGTGCAGAGCAAAGAGAAGATTTCAAAGAATCAAAAGCATCCTACATTCATCCGTCCAGGGCAAGGGTTCATGCACATCTTTGGTAGTCAAATGCAACAAGGGTTTAGAGAAAAATTAGGAATCCATTGGAGACAGTAAGAGGTTATGCCAAGAAAAGCACGAACATCACGTTGAGTACGGGGCACAGACAAGTTAGAAATACCAGCTATTCGTTTAGGAGTTAGTTTCCTCCCCGCTTTCGACAGTAAATGACCAAGGTAGGTCACTTCCTGTCGACAATACTGAAATTTTGATAAGGATACCTTGTTACCATTAGCCGCTAAATGAGTCAATAGTTTGACAGGTGGCTTCTTTACAACCGTCCGCTGTGTCTGACACCACCAATATGTCATCCACATACTGGATGAGAACATTTCCAGCGGTTAAGACTAATTCATCTAGTACTGCTTTCAGAGCTTGGCTATAAATACTAGGACTTTCAGTATAGCCTTGAGGAGCACGACAAAATCTGAAGCTGCGGCCAGATAATGAGAATCCGATAATATGACGGCTGTCCGGGTGGATTGGAATGCTTAAGAAAGCATTCTTCAAATCTATTACTGAGAAATACTGGGCAGTAGGGGGAATCATAGTAAGAATCGCAGTGATATGCGGAACCACTGGATATTGGGGAAACACTATTTTATTGACCTCTCTTAAATCAATCACAAATCGATATGTATTTTTATAATCAGGGTCACCATCCAGCGGGGCCTTTTTCAAAATCGGTAAAATGGGGCTATTACAAACATTAGCAGCTGTTTCCTCTACCACTCCTTTCTTAATCAAGTCACAAATGATCTGTAATAAGGCCTGTTTGCCCTCTGGCGAAATTCGATATAGTGGGATACTTGGCAAATGTGCATTCGGTTTTAAGGTAATTGATAAGGGGGGTATTTTTAACAATCCCACATCCGTGTCCCCCGTTGCCCAGAGGGTCTGGGGGATTTTTGAAACTTCAGGGGGAAGATGTTGAGTTTTTGGAAAAACATTGAGACGTGCTTTTAGTAGGAGGCTGCATTGTTAAATAAACACCGTCAGGTGAACAATAAATGCGAGCATGCAATTTCTTCAATATATCCAATCCTAACTGATTCTAGCCACAGCTGGAAGTAAGCAAAAATGGAGATTCTACAGTAACTGGGCCGATAGTAAATGGAAGTGGCTTGGAAATGGGGCTTACTACTGGGATTCCTGAGAAACCCACTGATACGTTATTTTGCCCAGACAGAGCAGACCCTAGGACCAGTGAATGAGCAACAGAACTATTCATTGCTCCAGTATCCACCAGAAACTTCTCAGATGTCCCCATCAATTGCCCTTGTACATAAGGCCCCTGTTGGTCAACTGGTACGGATATGTGGCCCCTGCTCTGTCCGTGGCTGTCTCATGCGTAACCATTTCCATCATAACCATCCTCCCGATAATCCTCATTGTAATATTGCCTCCCTTGAGGATCATCAAAATAATTCCTTCCGGACTCACCACCGGACATGTCCCCGTGTCTCATACTAGTCCGATCAGTACCACCTCGCCCTCTTCCTCTTCCTCTGTTAAAAGCGCCTCGTCCATATAGCAATGGACACTGAGTTGCCAGTTTTTCTCCTGTCTACAATTGGAACACTGATTTATCCCTATATCAGGAGCCGAACCCGCTCCTCTTCGTCGTCCACTCATTGCCCTTCTTGGAAATGAACCTCTTCCTCTCCTTCCAGCATTTTGTCCTCTACTAACCTGTTGCAGCAGCACTCGGGTTTTGAACTCTTTAACCTTTTTCCCAGACTTATCCTTACTCTCATTCTCCCGATGGTCATAATATTGGGCCATGCTGAGAATAACTGAAGGGGTCGAAGTGGTCCATGTGCTTTCAGCAGCCTGTAATCGTGTCATTATTTCAGGCAACAAATTAGAGACAAATCTGTTCACCAGTGCGGTAGCGACTGAGGGTGCCGTTGTGGGAGATGGAGCTCCAGCCATCCCCGTTCCAGCTACTGGTACTGCGGGATATAAACCTTGAGGGGCATATGGAGGTGGCGGACGGGCTTCTTATAATTCCTCTATATCATCCTCTGCCTCAGTCCGTGTCAAATAACTCTTATCTGTTTGTAATCGAAATTGTCTATCCATTTGTTCAATATTTTTCTCTACCTTTTCTTTTTCATATGCTACCACCTTTTGGGTAACAGTCTGTCCAGCTTGAATTTTTCCCATTTTTTCTTCACTTATTCATCGCCGTTTCGCCTCCTTCAACCATAGGTTCAAGGAATCAAACATAGTTTGACGGCTTCTCTTCATAAAGAATTTGTTTTGTAAATAATTAATTTTTCTTTCATCAAAAGACCCCGTTAAAGGCCATTGCAGCTCCAAATTATCTTTGGTATATTTATTTCAAAGTGTATTAAACAAAATGGGAGAGACACCATGTTTTACATACATATCGAAACTGGGGCTGCCTTCCTGTTGAGCAGGCTGTCTTTCGTCCAGCCGTCCAATCCGACGATAGCAACATCCAAAACACAATTTACTAAAACACGACATGTTTATAAATTCACTCACTCATACAGTTTCAACTAGACTTACTCACATGGACGCGTCTGTTTATCACATACCCTTTCGCTCCTAAATCATACAATCTCACTTGCCATTTATACATAAAGTGCGTCGACTCCTGTTCGGGGAACCAATCGCTCCGGATTCCAGACCACACAGATTCACAAAAGAGGCAGTTCAAAGACTGCCCTGAGATAATCAGACAGGCGAACCACGAACCCTCTTACAGACCATCCCACAGTCCTGTGCTGGTTGGGCCGGGGCGACTGGGCGCGTAGCTCCAGACCCCAAGCTTACCCAGTTGCTCCTAGGGCTTTTCCGAAGAGGATCCGGCCGAGCGAGCACCCCTCATGCAACACTAAGGCATCCGATGTTGTCTCAAATAATCACCAAACAAGTCTGTGGGGCATATGCCTGTGCAGTCACTTCACTGCGACCTCAGACCCCCAGATTCCCTGTGGTTCACTAACCACCAAATTCCAAATACAGGTAACTGTTTCCAAAAGCCACTTCTCCAAAGTGCTTGTTCCAAGGAAGTCAAAAGATAAACAGTACAATTCACTCACCTGGTGCACTTAGGTCTGATTGCGTGTTCTCCACTGCCGATTCCTTTATAGACCAACACGGTCAGCTGTTCCGGGTTAAGCCTGAAGGACTCCGGCGAAGGGTTATTTAGCAGCTGGGAAGGTCACTGGGCTCGAGAGTGGAATTTCCTTTTCTACCACAAACTGGTTTGTCAATTAGGATCCTTTTTCAATCCACCCACTCGACCAGAACCCCTCCCTGTCCCTCTACTCCTGTTTACAGGAGGCATCGGCCCTATCGAGGAGTCCCGGCAGAGTCGCCAACTGAAGTACCAAAAATTATATACCATAGAGCTATACTTACCAATAGCCCATATACCTTATTACCAAGAATAAGTCAGTCGGCAATGGAGAAGGTTCAATCGTTTATTTTGCAAAAGCGCCCTATATAGAGGAGCATCTCTCTCGTCCTCACCCCTAAAGGTGCGCAGAGGAGACTGCTGGATTACATTAAAAACAGTGCATCTATACCTCATGAAAACCCCGTACATGGAAAAGTACTACTTCTCGTGAAGCCAACAGGAAAACCCATATAAGGCACAATTGATTGATTCGGAACTCAGCTCAAACTATTCTGGGGGTAGGTCAGTGATAAGCATGAGCGTGAAATCCGTTACACTCGCGGATTGTGCGGATTTTCGGGAAATCCGCAATCCGCGGATTTCCCGCAAAATCCGCAAAAAAAAATCCGCGAACGTAACGGGTTCAAAAGTTGAACCCACACTCATTTAACTATTTTACAATGGCGCCAGCAAGCTGCCAGCGCCGTTGTAAAATAGTTACAAAGTTAGCTTGCACAGGAACCACTAGATAAAACGAAGCAGGTGCTTCCTGTGCAAGCTAACTTTGTAACTATTTTACAACGGCGCTGGCAGCTTGCTGGCGCCATTGTAAAATAGTTACAGGGCAGCACAGCCTTACAGGTCACTCAAGGGACCCCTGCGCCCTTCAGGGCGATTGCATAGTAACACACACATGGTCGCTCGAACTAGTTAATGCTCAAATTCAGTGACTCATTCATTAGCCCAAAAACAATCATGTGCCTCTTCCCAAATGTACCGCGGAAAATCAGCTGTGATGCTGGATAGAGGCCTTTGCATCCTTGACTTTCACGAGCGCAATACCCGTGCTGTTCCTGTGACCAGGAGCTTCTTTTTCTTCATCTGCTGAACCGATCTTTCTCTGACCTTTTATACATACAAGAGGCATGTGAACTCGCATGGAAGCACCCCCCCCCCACCACAAAATCCGCAAATCATGGTCGCTCGAACTAGTTAATGCTCAAATTCAGTGACTCATTCATTAGCCCAAAAACAATCATGAGCGTCTTCGAGGCTGGACAGGTGTGCCTCTTCCCAAATCTACCGTGGAAAATCAGCTGTGGTGCTGGGTAGAGGCCTTTGCATCCTTGACTTTCATGAGCGCAATCCCCGTGCTGTTCCTGTGACCAGGAGCTTCTTTCTCTTCGTGTTCGCACGGGTTGCTGCAAGCTCGCACGCGTTTTGTACAATTTCGCAATTTGCGAAATTGTACAAAACCCTCGCGAACTTGCAGAAACCTGTGCGAACATAAAAAAAAAGAATCCGCAAATTCGCGAGAATTCGCGGATTTTGCGGATTGCGAGTTCGCAAATCCGCAAAATCCGCGAACGCGAGATCCGCAAAATTCGCCCATGCTTAGTCAGTGAAGGTGCCTCCCTTTCGGTCTGGGGCACGGGAGTACAGGCACGGCGCCTGCAGGAATGTGCTCATCCTACAAGAAAGACAGATGTGACCTTGAGTCTCCTAAGTTAGAACCAATGGTCTGTTCATAGCCCAGGCAGACCTCCTACACTTTCACACAGTAGCAGGTCACGTGTTTTCCTAACTACCGAAAGAGACAGGGAGAGGAAACCAAGATGGCGTTTGTTCGGTCAAGGCCCGATTCTTAATGTATACATGGCTCAAGTGTATTTACAAGGGGTTCTCCTAAGGTAGCAGGAATATATTGGATACATTGGGCCAACATTATATGGCAGCGGATCTATATTCCTTCAGCATTACACCACACACACCATGCCATACAGGAGGATAAAAGGCACCATGTGCCTGCAATGCATGAGAAACACAACCACAATGGCAGTGTGGAGCAGCGGGGCAACACACTGTACACAAACACACTCAAGACACATGGATGATCAAACAAACACAACACTGATGTGCAAATCACACACTTTGCACACTCATAAGTGACTAAAACAACAAGGAGGAGTCAGACAGCACAGCATGGACACACAACACACTGCACAGTGCACAACACACAACTCACACATGTGCATACAACCCTATCCACAGGGCAGAACAATCCAAACAACAGGCACACAACTCCTGGGTGACACATGAGTGTCTTTCACAATCCAGGGGCACACACACATCCACACCCCCTACAAAGTCACACCCTTCACACTGCACATCTCCTGACTACCCAAGAGCACACATCTCATGTAGGCCATGGGACCAGGACCTAGGGCCAACACAAGATGACCATACACATACACAGCTGGGCACACATAAAGGAATAACACACATACAACATGACATTGCACAGCCTGCATGCAAACCTGTGCACAGCATCACACCCTGTGCTGGCAGGGTACCCCAACCTGACATCTGAACAATGTGGCCAACAATAGCAAACGACTAAAAAGAGAACTGCATGACAGGTAAAAGAACCATCACAGATAACACTAATATCAGTGTCTGAATGAACTGAAGACCCTGTCACCCCTGGTTAATAACTCTCCTCTCAGAAGCAGCGTAAAGGATTACTTTTGTTGTACTCGGGAATACCGTGGTGAAGCCGAAGGAACAGGCTTCCGCGGTTTCCAGATTTCTGCGTTTATGTTTATTCTTCAGCTGCGATTCCGGCTGCTTTCACAGCGCGCCGCAACACTTCTTGATTTTCTTTACGCAGAGCAGCCTGTAGCAACAGGGCTTCCGCGTCTCTCCATAGTTGCCACATTTTCCTTTGAACCTCATTTGTCTCTGCAGCAAGAGGTAAAACTGGTGCACGCTGAGCGCCCATGAAGAACCAGGCCTTTGGGCCTGGCGGCGCAGGGTACGCCTGAAATCTTCGAGTTCACCTGCCTTGTTGCACAGAGACACGGAATAAATACTCTGTTGGCGTAGAAAGACCAAGTTTATTAGCTGCAGCTAAGCACAGTTGTCCAAGAAGTACAGCAAGTATGTTCTCAGGAGACTGCCACTTTTCTCCGTGGCTCATAAACTTTTATAGCCAAAATACATCTGTACAAACATACACACAATGCACAAAGTTTTAGCCAATCAGAAGAGTTTGAAAATAAAGTGTTGTGCAACCAGAATGCTCTCTGTTTACATGTTGTGTGCTATCCAGCCCCAAGAGTTAATCAATACTGGTACCCATGGTTCAGTGTTGCAATGGCAGGATATGTCTGTATGCTGCAAAAGAAAGGTTGTGAAATAGGAAAACACAGGGAGAGAATAGCGAAGGCCAAAAAGATAAGATACGGCAAGAGAAGAATACTAAAGGCTAACAGGTAGTTGATACGGGGATTAGGTAGTCCAGACAAGGATTAGTTAGGCCGGCTGGTGTCTGAGATTGGTTTCAAAACAAGGACGGAGGGGTTTTTTGACACGTTGCAGTCCAAAAGGGCAGAGATACTTCGTTCATCGAGCAGCCTGTGTAAAGGAAACACAAAATGGCGGCGAATGTAAGATAGAGTCAAAATTAAAGAACCTCAGACCCTCCTTTTGCCATTACGCAGGCAATTCGCAAAGATTCACGCTAATCTGAATCAATGTCGATGGTCATGAGTCGTCAAGCTGTTGCTGCAACATCATCTTCATATTCTCTGTTTTCTGTGACATGGGTCTTGGGACACACATAGTAGCACAAAGACCACAGATTGCGGGGCCACATTGCAAACAAAGGCAACGCGAAAAGATGAAGGCCAAAACTACTCCAACAAAAATCAATACCTTCCATTCCCATGTGGACAGTAGTCCCCAAAACCATCCCATCAGAGACCAATTTCCTTCGTCCTGGTGGATGGACTCAGCAATGTGGTGTAATTTAGAGATGGCCTGGTATACTGTAGGGGCATTGTCAGGTATGTAAATGCAACAACTGGATCCAATCTATTTACAGACTCCCCCACGATATGCAAGAATGGTGCCTAACACCATTGTGTTTTGTAATGTCATAAGGCGATCCTCCTGAAGCTCAGCAGTTATATTACCCAGTGCTCCGACAGTTTCATTTATTGTTGCTTCAACTACTCGAATGAGATGCCTGATATTTCTACTATTGGCCATAGGGCCCCAAAATGGGAGGAATCCCTTAAGGAAGTCGCCTCCTTCTTGTCCTGCTGTGTCTTCCAAAGCAATAACCCCTCTACCGTACCTTGTCTTGTGATGTCCCGAAGGAGCTGTATATGTTGGAGGGAGGAGAAAAGCTATATAACAAGTTCCTGAGAAATCGGCTGGTAGCCATGTATAGGCTCTGTCATGGCAAACGAAATATGTCCCTTGAGAAGCTACCAGTGGTGGAGATATTTGGGATGCATAGGTATATGTGATGTTACAAGTGCTCTTTCCCAATTGGGCCTTAGGACTTTGACCATTTCATTGGAGACAAAAGTTACCTGGGTGAGGTACAGTATATATAGGTGGGGATCTTTTCCTTTTGGCTCTGTCTGTAAGACTAGTGACATAATGTGTCACATTCCAATCAATGTATGCTTGTCGTTTGTCAGTGGGGAATTCATTACATTTCTTATAATGTTTTGACATAGCCACTGTGAGAAGGTGGCCTGATATGCAGTGCTCACTATTCTAGTGAACACTATGTATCAGTCCAGCAACCCTTATTGATGATTGGTTGTAAGTCAACCTTATAGACCAGCTATCCTAGTAGCGTGGATACGAGCAGTCTAAGGCTAAAGACTCGAGAGGGCGTGTTAAGCCAGCTGTTTACCACACATATACCCCTTGAATACCAAGTGAAAGGACACCACACAAGTGTTATGAAAATAAACAGTTATTTATTTAAAGATCACAACAGCCCTGTACTCTTTATGAGGACAGGGTACTAAGCACAAACCAAAACTCTTACAAAAATACTTAAGTTAGCACAGTATATACAAATGCCCGAGGGGCACGGAAAACCATATACTATGAAAGTGGAATGCGAAATTCCTAGCAGGTAAGTACAGTACTAATAGCTTTTGGAATCGCTAGGACTTGACTAGGGAATCGTCAGATTACTTCTAGGAGGCCTAGGGGACTCGGGTGCAGTGTGTGCACTCTCACGCGAGATGCGGACAAAAGTCTATGGTAGCTAGGAATTAGAAAGTTAGTGTTCTCGGGCGAACCCGACCTGGTGGGGAGAAAACGAAAGTAGATTCTGACCCTTGGATAGTGAGGCTATGCTGGGGCACCGAAATGCCGAAGTTACCTAGCCCAGGGGCTGCAGCTGCATAGGTCTGAAAAGACGTCGGGAATCCTCGTAGACGGACCAGGAGCCGGAAGAAAAGATGCTGGCCGGTGACCAGTGAAGAAAGTTCAGTTGGATCCAAGCCTGGATCTCGAAGATAGATGACACCTGAAAGCAGAGGGGACCAAGTTCGAGACTACTAGCCAGTAGTCAGTGGGCACCAGGAGGGCACCGGATGGTAGCCACCTCGACTAGGTGAGTGGGTGACGCTTGACTCGAAGATCTCACGGACCAGGAGGCGTTGTCGGCGACCAGGATGGAGGATCGAGCTGTCCCACGAAGATGGAAGCTGTCGGCGTCGCTGGACCCAGGATTGGGCAACAAAGCCTTGGCAAATTCAAGCCCACGCGGTGGACCTAAAATGGCGTCTGGAGTGGACCAGGAGGGTCCGGGGTGCCTCTCTTGAACAAGGAAGCAAGGGCCAGCCTGG
Organism: Lissotriton vulgaris; assembly: GCF_964263255.1. NCBI lineage: Eukaryota > Metazoa > Chordata > Amphibia > Caudata > Salamandridae > Lissotriton > Lissotriton vulgaris. Next base: position 2,017,659,644 of record NC_141693.1, on the reverse strand, counting down.
AGCAACCAGACCAGCAGTCGTGAAGTCGTTGGGCGTCGTTCAGAAGGCCACAAGCCAGCCGGCTAGTAGCCAAACAACGCGGTGCACAGCAAACAGCAGAAGGGCCCCACGCCGATCGTGGAGATGCAGGGGGGCTGATCTTGGGTGCTGGAGCTGCGCAGGGTCGGGGCTTCTCGGACCCCAAAGCACTCACCAGTGGAGGACACGGTGGGCTTGCAGTAAAGATGTCGTGCAGTCTTGGCGATCGTCGGTCCCTTGAGGTCTCGTCGCACTCACGGTTCTCAGCTTGGCTGTAGAGGTGAGTAGAGGTCAGAGGTGCCAGGGAAGCCGGGTCTCGTCGAGCTGGGTCGTCGGATTCGTGATGAAGGACTTGCAGCAGACCGCAGTGTTCTTTAGGATGGTGCCCGCTTGATGCAGGGTGACTACTCCTTAGCCACAAGGGAGAATCTTGAAGAAGAAATCGTGAAGTCCTTTCGAAGAAAGTGGTATCTTGATTCCAAAGATGATCTAATTTTAACAGGGGGCCCGCTCCTATCTTTATACTAAAAAAAGGGGCTGACCCGGTGACTAGGTCCTGCCTATGGGTGGGACTAGGTGGGGGGTGGTTACACCCCTCAGCCATGCCGGACTTCCCCAGGCCAGGGGCTGGTGTGCCCCTGGAACTGGTTCAGACCGGCCTATGCGTAGTGAGCACCGGGGTGCCACTCAGCAGTCACCTTCCTGTAAAGCCCTGCCTACCCAGGATACACAAAACCATGTCTGGGACGGTGCTAGCACCGCCCCTGACAGGAAACCCTTTGTCCAGGCTCCCCTCGCTGGAAGGACTCCCAGCTGCAGGGGGTCAGACTTGTGTCTGTGGTGGCAGCATCCATTTTGTGGAGCTGAGGCTTCAGTTAACTTTAACCGGGGTTCACAGTTACATACATGTCGTGTCCCTCTAGAAGGGTGGAATGCTAACCCCGTCGCCAGAATTGGCGAGGGGTTAGTATTCCAATTCGTATGACACCTTACTCGACATGTTTTGATAAAGCAATACCAAAGATAGCATTTAACCGCGAGGATTATAATGCACTTAAGAGTATATGGTATGCGTTATCATGGAACAGCTATTAGGACTTGATTCCGCAAGCTGCAGACAGGCTCAGCTCATGCCAGAGCACCATCTCACACGATTCCAAGCACTCTGCCTTCAGGATTGTCAAGGCCTGCCATAGGAGTGACTGATAGGAATCTGTGTGTCCATTTTAGGGTTAGGTATAGGTATACTACACCTACAGCAAAGGGTGATTACACGACTTTGCCCCAGCTGTCATGCAGCCAGTTGTGTCAAATTTAGGAGGCCAGCCAGGGGTGGCATAATACATGCTGCAGCCCCTGGTAGCCCTGGGTACACCTATGCCCTGAGTTACAGGGTCTGATAAGGTGGCCCAGTACCAATTGGAAATGTACCTAGGGTACATGGAATCCATTTTAAAGAGAGAGCAGTAGGCCTGGGGTCCTGATTGGCAGGGTCCCAGGTCGACTATGTCCAAAACCAGCTAAAACACAGGGCAAAAAGTTGGGGGCAACCATAGTCAGGATGTACCTTCCTACACAACCCCCCCCCCCCCAAACGAAAGGAGATAAGGCTATCCTTGTCCAGGTAAGCCTCTATTACCTAAGTGGCCATATAAGGAAGTACCAGCTCTGGCTTGGTTTCCCCCTGTGTCATGGTCCACTAGGCAACCCCTCACCCTAAGGGTATCTGAGGGTCTCCACCATAGGGAATCTCTGTCTCTGGTGTGTCTTGGGAAAGAAGAAGGCTGATGCTGGGATGGAGTGCTGAAGTGAGGCTCCTCTACCTTTGGGCTCAACTTCCTCCAATCCCCATTCATCATGTGTGCCTTTCTTTCTTTAGCTGAGATGCACTGAGCTCTCAGGGTCAGCCTCTGGCTACCTAAAGCTGGAGGCTGAGTCCCTCTGTTTGGCTTACTGGAGGGACAGGTCAGGTCTGGGGTTTTTAGGCCCCATGTTTGGCTGTGCCCAACAGTGTCCAGCTGTGGGAGTTCCCTAACTACTTTTAAGGGGGATCCCTCAGGAGTCTGTTCTATTTTCACTTGGCTAGGTTTACCAGCTTCAGTGATCCTAATCTGCTGATTAAGGGGTTCTTTTGGACAGGGGGCCCTTTGGGGTCCACCACTGGCCTCCCTGGTCTCTTCAGCCCTGGGCTGACTGAGGCAGGGTAGAGAGGTGCAGGTTACCTGCTCCAGACTGGGTCCCACCTGGGAAGGGTCCACTGCCATCAGGGGCTCTGCCAGGCTAGGCCTGACTACCTCTGGGGCAGTTCCTTCAACAGGGGTAGAGTCAGTTCCCTGAGGAGGCTGGCTCTCACCTAGTGTCTGGGAGGGGGAAGACTCTTCTTCCTCCTCAATGCTCTCTGTTTGAGTGGAGTGATCCATTGTTTCAGGCTTCACAACCTCACTGTCTGTTTGAGTAGAGGCTGAGACCATTTCAACCTTGCCAACCTTTTCAGGAGGGCACTCAGTTTGTGTTTGGGCTGTGACTGTCACAGCCCTCCTATCCTGCTCTGGAAAGTCTGTCTGAGCCTGGGCAGTGGCTACCACTGCCCTTCCAACCTTTTCAGGGAGGAATGGTGCTGGGACTGGGGCTGTAGCTATTACTGCCCCACTAACCTGTCTGGATAGGCCTATCATTCTGGAATGAGTTTCTTGTTCCACCTCAGCCCATGCTGAGAGTTCCAGGTCATTCCCCAGTAAGCAATCTACAGGTAGGTTATCTGTCACTGCCACTCTCATGGGCCCTGTGACATTACCCCAGCTGAGCTTGACTACTGCCATGGGATGCCTTCTCTTCATTCCATGAATGTCTGTCACCTGATAAGTAAAACCAGGGGTCAGTTGAGCAGAGGGGACCAGATGGTCACTCACCATGGTGAGGCTGGCCCCTGTGTCTCTGAATGCCTCAACTTTCTGACCATTCACTAAAACTTCTTGTCTATACTTTCCCAAAATGTGGGGTCCAGTAGTGAAGTTGGCAAACCCCATGCCAGTCTCACAGACAAGAGTGTGGTCAGGGAACCTGGCTAAGCCATAGTCCTCCTGATTGCCCAAAGTAATGCCCACCACATTCTTGGGGGCACTCCCACCACCTGGGGGATTACCACTAGTGGTAACAGGAGGTTTAGGAGTATTACCTGGGGGCATATTTCCCTTATTACCATTTTTAGGGCAACTGGCATCACTTTTGTAATGACCCACCTGTTTACAGGTATGGCAATAAGGTTTCTTCTGTTCTGAAGGAGTGTTCTGGGACCCACCACCCTTGTTGGAATTTTGGGGCCCTTGGGAAGTCTTCTCTGTGGATTTATCCCCACCCTTCTCTTGAGGCCTGGTTGATTCCTTTTTCTGGTCACCACCCTGGTTTTTAGGCCTAACCCTGGTTCTGACCCATTTGTCTGCCCTCTTACCCAATTCCTGTGGAGAGGTCAACTCAGAGTCTACCAGGTGCTGATGTAATAGCTGGTTCTGACAATTACTTAAGATTTGCTCCCTCATAATTAGATTATACAATCCTTTAAAATCAGTAACCTTACTACCCAGTAGCCAGCCTTCAAAAGCCTTAGTGGCACAATCAACAAAGTCAGTCCAATCTTGAGACTGAGTTTTCTGGGTGTCTCTGAACAGCATCCTGTATTGTTCAGTGGTTAAACCAAACCCATCAACCAGTACATTCTTCAAGACTTGGTAATTGTTAGCATCCTCCACCCTTGTGGTGAGGAGCTTATCTCTACCTTTACCATCAAAGGAGAGCCACAAGATAGCTGCCCACTGACTTTGGGGAACACCCTGCACAGTGCAGGCTCTCTCCAAAGCAGTAATCCATTTGTGGATGTCATCCCCTTCCCTAAAGGGGGGCACTATCTTATTCAGGTGCTTTTTATCAAAACTCCTTTCCCTATTGCTAGGTTTATTGCTGCCACCAGTGGGAACTAGCCCACATAATTCTTGCTCTCTAGCAAGGGCAAGTCTCTCTTTGGCCAGGGCAAGTTCTTCCCTTTCAATCCTCAGTTTGACTGCCCTTTCTTCTGCTTCATACACTCTCCTCTTAGGGGAAGACATCCCTCTGTGAGAAGAGTTGAGAGAGCCATTGGTTCGAAAGGATCTGTTAGAGCCTCTTGATAGAGACCTAACTCGTCCATTCCCAATGTTAAGCTGACCTGAGAGTGGGCCCAGGGGTCCCCCAGTACCAAGCTCATGTCTGCTTAAGTTGGACCTGCTTAGTCTACTGACTTCTACCTGTCCCTTATCTGCCTCATCCCCTGATAACTCATCCTCATCCTCAGCAACATCTGCCTCAAGGAGGGGATGGATATCAAAGGGACCCTGTAAGGAGGGCAAACTTCCATCTGGATTAGAAGGGTCTGGGTTACCAGCCCTACTGGCATCATAAGCCTCTAAGAGACCAATCAGAAAGGAAGTGGTGGGGTTAGACCCCTGTTTTAGTTTCCTGAGAGTACACACTTGTCTCATCTCATGGAAGCTAAGAGCAGTATATTTTGAAGGGATGACCTGTGGAGGGTCAACTGACACAAGGGGAGACTCAGTGTTTCCTCCTGTGACCGACATACTGCTTCTAGTGTGGTGTAAGTGATGCACCTACCTACACTATGTGTTACCTACTGGTCCCTTGCTAGAGTTGCAGCCAAGGTGTGCTAAGCCTTGAGGAGCTACAACAGCTGGTTCAGTAGAACTCAGAGTATTCTAAGCTTTAGTTATATGTACCTAACAGTACTTATGTGATCTTTCAGCAAGATATTCTTAGGATACGTGTGGTAAAACAACAGCAAGCTCAAATCCCAACCGCTGCTCACCAATGTGAGAAGGTGGCCTGATATGCAGTGCTCACTATTCTAGTGAACACTATGTATCAGTCCAGCAACCCTTATTGATGATTGGTTGTAAGTCAACCTTATAGACCAGCTATCCTAGTAGCGTGGATACGAGCAGTCTAAGGCTAAAGACTCGAGAGGGCGTGTTAAGCCAGCTGTTTACCACACATATACCCCTTGAATACCAAGTGAAAGGACACCACACAAGTGTTATGAAAATAAACAGTTATTTATTTAAAGATCACAACAGCCCTGTACTCTTTATGAGGACAGGGTACTAAGCACAAACCAAAACTCTTACAAAAATACTTAAGTTAGCACAGTATATACAAATGCCCGAGGGGCACGGAAAACCATATACTATGAAAGTGGAATGCGAAATTCCTAGCAGGTAAGTACAGTACTAATAGCTTTTGGAATCGCTAGGACTTGACTAGGGAATCGTCAGATTACTTCTAGGAGGCCTAGGGGACTCGGGTGCAGTGTGTGCACTCTCACGCGAGATGCGGACAAAAGTCTATGGTAGCTAGGAATTAGAAAGTTAGTGTTCTCGGGCGAACCCGACCTGGTGGGGAGAAAACGAAAGTAGATTCTGACCCTTGGATAGTGAGGCTATGCTGGGGCACCGAAATGCCGAAGTTACCTAGCCCAGGGGCTGCAGCTGCATAGGTCTGAAAAGACGTCGGGAATCCTCGTAGACGGACCAGGAGCCGGAAGAAAAGATGCTGGCCGGTGACCAGTGAAGAAAGTTCAGTTGGATCCAAGCCTGGATCTCGAAGATAGATGACACCTGAAAGCAGAGGGGACCAAGTTCGAGACTACTAGCCAGTAGTCAGTGGGCACCAGGAGGGCACCGGATGGTAGCCACCTCGACTAGGTGAGTGGGTGACGCTTGACTCGAAGATCTCACGGACCAGGAGGCGTTGTCGGCGACCAGGATGGAGGATCGAGCTGTCCCACGAAGATGGAAGCTGTCGGCGTCGCTGGACCCAGGATTGGGCAACAAAGCCTTGGCAAATTCAAGCCCACGCGGTGGACCTAAAATGGCGTCTGGAGTGGACCAGGAGGGTCCGGGGTGCCTCTCTTGAACAAGGAAGCAAGGGCCAGCCTGGAGCAACCAGACCAGCAGTCGTGAAGTCGTTGGGCGTCGTTCAGAAGGCCACAAGCCAGCCGGCTAGTAGCCAAACAACGCGGTGCACAGCAAACAGCAGAAGGGCCCCACGCCGATCGTGGAGATGCAGGGGGGCTGATCTTGGGTGCTGGAGCTGCGCAGGGTCGGGGCTTCTCGGACCCCAAAGCACTCACCAGTGGAGGACACGGTGGGCTTGCAGTAAAGATGTCGTGCAGTCTTGGCGATCGTCGGTCCCTTGAGGTCTCGTCGCACTCACGGTTCTCAGCTTGGCTGTAGAGGTGAGTAGAGGTCAGAGGTGCCAGGGAAGCCGGGTCTCGTCGAGCTGGGTCGTCGGATTCGTGATGAAGGACTTGCAGCAGACCGCAGTGTTCTTTAGGATGGTGCCCGCTTGATGCAGGGTGACTACTCCTTAGCCACAAGGGAGAATCTTGAAGAAGAAATCGTGAAGTCCTTTCGAAGAAAGTGGTATCTTGATTCCAAAGATGATCTAATTTTAACAGGGGGCCCGCTCCTATCTTTATACTAAAAAAAGGGGCTGACCCGGTGACTAGGTCCTGCCTATGGGTGGGACTAGGTGGGGGGTGGTTACACCCCTCAGCCATGCTGGACTTCCCCAGGCCAGGGGCTGGTGTGCCCCTGGAACTGGTTCAGACCGGCCTATGCGTAGTGAGCACCGGGGTGCCACTCAGCAGTCACCTTCCTGTAAAGCCCTGCCTACCCAGGATACACAAAACCATGTCTGGGACGGTGCTAGCACCGCCCCTGACAGGAAACCCTTTGTCCAGGCTCCCCTCGCTGGAAGGACTCCCAGCTGCAGGGGGTCAGACTTGTGTCTGTGGTGGCAGCATCCATTTTGTGGAGCTGAGGCTTCAGTTAACTTTAACCGGGGTTCACAGTTACATACATGTCGTGTCCCTCTAGAAGGGTGGAATGCTAACCCCGTCGCCAGAATTGGCGAGGGGTTAGTATTCCAATTCGTATGACACCTTACTCGACATGTTTTGATAAAGCAATACCAAAGATAGCATTTAACCGCGAGGATTATAATGCACTTAAGAGTATATGGTATGCGTTATCATGGAACAGCTATTAGGACTTGATTCCGCAAGCTGCAGACAGGCTCAGCTCATGCCAGAGCACCATCTCACACGATTCCAAGCACTCTGCCTTCAGGATTGTCAAGGCCTGCCATAGGAGTGACTGATAGGAATCTGTGTGTCCATTTTAGGGTTAGGTATAGGTATACTACACCTACAGCAAAGGGTGATTACACGACTTTGCCCCAGCTGTCATGCAGCCAGTTGTGTCAAATTTAGGAGGCCAGCCAGGGGTGGCATAATACATGCTGCAGCCCCTGGTAGCCCTGGGTACACCTATGCCCTGAGTTACAGGGTCTGATAAGGTGGCCCAGTACCAATTGGAAATGTACCTAGGGTACATGGAATCCATTTTAAAGAGAGAGCAGTAGGCCTGGGGTCCTGATTGGCAGGGTCCCAGGTCGACTATGTCCAAAACCAGCTAAAACACAGGGCAAAAAGTTGGGGGCAACCATAGTCAGGATGTACCTTCCTACAGCCACTATTCCTTTTATTAGTGCGTCATGACTAACGTCAATTCCATCCCTATACGGACCAACAGGATGTTGATGTTGGTTCTCATAAGCATTGGCAAACATAGAGGTGTAAGCCCAAGCAGATCCTTTTAGGGAGAAGGGTAGAACTAAATATGGCATTCCTTTATCTGTATTATGGGGTAAAAAGTCCACATAGCCAGCAATCGGTGGTATTGATCACCAATTGATGCTGGTGTAACAATTCAATGAAGGAATTGTTAAAATACTCCATTCTCCTAATTTGCTCATGCTCTGGTAGCGTATGAAATTGGTGTGGGGAAACTGTAGTGCGAAAAGGTATGGGCTGGGAGGTAGATATAGGTACAGATGTTGGCTGCAAAGTGTGAGTAACCCAACCCACGCAAGCCAATAAAACACATAGGAAAGTTAAAACACATAGCACTACGCCACATCTATTAAATAATAATTTACAATATTTCTTCTTCATTTTGGTTCTTTTATTAATTTCTGATTCACCAGAAGTCATCCCCTAAAGTGTTGCTCGTGGCAATCTTCCTATCTCACTCAGTTGTGGTTATTAGCCGTCCTATGACACTGCAAGTCCTGCAGACCTATTGCCATTACTCAGGTCACAAACCAAGTCTCCTACCACGACCCTGCAACCTAACGTAGGATGAATCCAGTATCACATATATAATTCAGAATTTTCGAATGCAATTTAAAATGGAAAAAGGTTTCAAATGTCTTTTGCCACTCTAGGCCTCAAATTATATCTGTCCATATTTGGCACAGTTTGGTCTCAAAAAAGTGTCTCTGGATCAGTTGTATGTATTCTGAGATGCGATGGTACAGCTTTTTGCAAAACGTCATCGTCCTCTTTCTCAGACTGAGTCCATTCTCGGTGTTCATCACCAAAAGGTACAAACCGGGGGACCCTCTCTCCTTCACAATCACCTATACCTTCGCGGACCCACTGATCGAAAGGCAAAGGCAAGGGCACCTTTTTGCAGTGCACACCATGGATTCAGTTTTTTTTCCCAACAACTTTCACGGCTGTACGTGTAGTCAGCAGGACCTGCCTCGGCTCCCGCCAGCGAGGCTCCAAATTCCTCTTCCTTTGGAAGTCTTTCAGACAAATCAAGTCGCCAGGTTGGAGGGTGTGCCCAGGATCCGAGGAAGCCTGCGGCAAGGTGTCTTGTACCGGCTGATGGAGAATACGTAATTTAGTGGTGAGGTCATGCAAATAGTCAATTAGCATTGGGTATTCTATGTCAGAGTACTTCTTGGGTCTAGGGACACCCCAGACATTAGCTGGGCGTCCGAACACGATCTCATATGGGCTAAGTCTCATCATGGGCGAATTTTGCGAATCTGGCGTTTGCGAATTTTGCGAATTTGCGAACTCGCAATCCGCAAAATCCGCGAATTCTCGCGAATTTGCGGATTTTTTTTTTTTTTGTGTTCGCAAGGATTTCTGCCAGTTCGCAAGGATTTCTGCCAGTTCGCGAGGGTTTTGTACCAGTTCGAAATTGCGAACTTACATGTCGGCTCGCAACGGTCACGATTATGTTGTTTCTACGTCTGGTTCATCATCACAGGTTCCCAGCACCCTCTGTTTCACCCCTGCCACCCTCTGTTTCACCCATGCCACCCTCTGGTACATCAATGCCACCCTCTGGTTCATCATCACTGTAGATTATGGGGGGAAAAAGCAAGCACACCTGCCTGCTTCAACTGACATGAATTAATTTGGGGTTGATTTATTAATGTGTCACTGTTTTAAAATTCCAGTCTGGCACCTGCTTCCTTATCTGTAATTTGCTTTCTGTTGCAGTGCAATTTTTTTTTCCAGGACCTTTGTGGCCTACTTGTAGCTATTCTATGAGCCTGCTGTGAGGGTCAGAGCAGGGTCATACAATTGTTGCAACTAGCAACTGAACTCTAGAGGGGCCTTGTCAGGAAGCACTACAGGGAATGGTTACTAATGATGAGTTTGAACTTTTGAACCTGCTGAATGCTTTCACTATTGCAAAACTCGTTTTTCTGCAGAACAGCATTACAGCAACTGTAATGCCCCAAACAAGCTTATATGAGAAAGTTGATTTCTAATCCAAAAGTTATCCAAAGAAAATCTAAAGGCCTCAAATCCAAAAAAGTGCAGGCAAATGTCAACCTGAGGAGTTATTCTGATAAAAATCATCATTTTCAGAAGGTCTATGCTGCTTGCTAGTAGATTTCTTGTGCAGAATTGCAATTTTTGTAATTTCGCGAGTGCAAGATTGTTGCTGCCCGCCGCACCTACATGTTCGCAATTACGAACTTACACCGCACGCCGCAAAATTGTATCACCAAGAAAAAAAATCCGCTGCGTGCGAATTTGCGGATTTTCGGTAAATTCGCGAGCGTTCGCGGATTGCGAATTTACCGAAAATCCGCAAAATCCGTGAGTGGAACGGATTTTCCGCCCATGCTTAGCTAAGTCCCACACAAGAATGAACAGCTCTTCGAGTTGACAAGAGGGCTAAAGGTAAAGCATCGGGCCAGGCAAGACCTGTTCTGGCTTGTATCTTCGCAAGTATAAGCTTGAGAGTGCCATTATAGCTTTCTACCAAACCCGCTGACTGAGGATGGTTTGCCGCATGGAATTTCTGCTTAATAACAAGACCGGCACATGCTTTCTGCATGATTTGACCCACAAATTCACTTCCGTTGTCACTCCAGACAATTCGAGGTAAACCAAACCTCGGGAAGTTTTCTTTTAGAAGGACCTTGGCTATAGACAAGGCAGTATTATCCTTTAGGGGGTAATGTAGAAATAAAGAAGTCCAGTAGACAGCTCTTGTACTTGTTGTTTATTCCTTGAGCTTAGTAAGTTCCAATGTAAGTCTTAATGTAAGTTCCTGATATAAGCCCCACCAGGAGCGGCCTCCTGGCTGCTCAGCCCATCTTCTCTAACTGCTCTCACTTCAAGCACAAACCTCCTTAACATTCTAAATGACATCACATAGCAAGAGCATCAGAGACAGGGAGATGCATTACATAAGAAGGAGATTACTACCGGTAGGCCTCTATCCATCTAGAAAAGGCACACACCACCACAAGGACATACCTTAGGTTATTGCATGTCTCCATATGAATGTAGTCTATCTGCAGTACCTCAAAAGGATACGTTGGGGGAGCAAAACGGCCTACTGGGGTTGGTGTCCCTCTTCCTGGGTTATGCATCAAACAAACAATGCAATGTTTAACAAGATTGTTTGCACATTTATGAATCCCTGCATTCTGCCATACCGGAGCCAAAAGCTTGCATATTCCTTTCGCACTGATGTGGGCTGGACCATGCGCCATAGTTTGTGGAGAAGTGTGGCTCAATGGATAGAGCGGCAGACCCAGATGCAGAGGTCTAGCCCGGGACCAGGGTTCAATTCCTCGCCTCGGCGGGTCTTGGGCTCAAAATTCCACGGACCTGATCATTCTCGCCTCGGTGCCTATTCTAATCATAGAGTCCCACTCTGCAACTCTGGGCAATAGCTTGCTTAATCTCCACAACAGCCCCCACAACGCTAAGGATGCCTGGCCTTCACCCTGGGGGTGCCCAGGAGTGGACGCCTCACAGGGAAAGCCAGGACGGGTTCCACAGCGGTATTCGTACAAGCGCCTTGAGACCCTTGCGGGTGATTAGTGCGCTATACAAGTATCAATTTACAATTTACAAGTTACTACTGGAAGTACATAGGCGTCTGGTAACAGCCAGCGTTGGTGTTCTGACAATTCTATCCAACACCCTGTTGCATCCAACATTCCTGTACCATCTCTCCACTTACTCAATTCTTTCTCTGTAGCCTCTTCCTGAATCATTTTCACACTTTCTATTGTGTCCTCATACATTCCTCCTTGACTGACCCATCTAGCAGGTCCAGCAACATATATATGACTCGTCACATCTTTCGCTGTCTCTTTCGCTATCTGATCCGCAAAAGCGTTTCCTTCACCCACATCATCAGTGATCCTCTTATGCGCACTACACTTCACAATTGCTATCTGAGTGGGTAAAGCAAGTGATTCCAAAAGGTCATTCACTAACTGACTATGCTGTATTTTAGTACCATGTCAGGTAAAGAATCCTCTTTCCCTCCAAAGGCGGCCAAAACTGTGGGCCACCCTAAATGCATACTGGCTGTCGGTAAACACACTCACTCTCTTCCCTTTAGCCAATACCCAAGCTCTAGTCAGAGCTATCAATTCAGCTGCTTGGGCTGAATTCTGCCTAATGCGTTCTGTCTCCACAATTGTATGCAAAGTGGTAACAGCATAGGCTGCAGTCGTTTCACCATTGGGAAGCTTGAAACAAGAACCATCCACCCCTAGCATCCCATCCGGGTCCAGGAGCGGCGTATCTTTTTAAACAATCCTACCTTTTGTCTCCTCCTCTGTACGGAGAAAACAATCATGTTGCTCTTGAATGTCTTTCTCTACTGGGATCGGTAACAATGTAGCTGGATTTAGGGTATTACATCGCTTGATGTGCACGTGACTAGCCAAGAGCGTCAGCTCATACCCCGATAAACGGGCGCTCGTAAGATGCTGAGTTTTTGTCCTATTTGAGAGTATCCACTGCATGTGGCATCATGACAATAAGTGTATTGTCTAGCACCAATCCAGCAGATTGGTGAATAGAAACTGCTGCTGCTGCTGTAGCTTTCAGACAACTAGGTAATGCTTTAGCTACAGGGTCTAATGTAGCCGAAAAATAAGCACACGGGCCTTGTTTATCACCAAATTGTTGTGTCAAAACTGACAACGCACAACCTTCTCTCTCGTGCACATAAAGTGTGAAAGGATTGCTGTAATCCGGAGTACCCAACAGGAGCAGAACACAAGGAAGTACGCAAGTCAGTAAAACTTTTCTGGCATTCCTCTGTCCAAGGGAGAGGTTGGGGTGTATCTTTAAGGGTAAGTGCTATCAAAGTTTTCGCTAACAAAGAAAAATTTGGAATCCATTGTCTACAGTAAGAGGTAATGCCCAAAAAGGCACGCACCTCTCTCTGTGTGCATGGTACAGACATTTGTGCCATTGCTTGGATTCTTTCTGCGGTCAATCGCCGTCCCTCCTTCGACAAGAGATGACCTAAGTAGGTAACCTCTTGGCGACAATATTGTAATTTAGAGGGCAAAACCTTATGATGAAGGTCAGACAAGTGATGCAACAGTAAAACAGTAACTTGTTTACAAACATCCTCAGAATCAGCAGCAACCAATAGATCATCTACGTACTGAATAAGGGTGGCGCCTGGAGGCAAAGTGAAAGCATTGAGCTGGGTTTTCGAAGCCTGACTATAAATGGAGGGACTTTCACAATAGCCTTGAGGTGCACGCTTGAACCGGAAACTTCGGCCTCCCAAAGAGAAACCAAAAATATCCCTACTTTCCTCAGCAATGGGAATGCTAAAGAAAGCATTCTTAAGGTCAATGACCGAAAACCAGGCTGCCGAAGCAGGTATCATTGTCAATAAAGCAGTGATATCTGGGAGAACAGGAAACTGGGGTACAACAATCTTGTTGACTTCCCGGAGATCGATCACAAAACGATAAACAGGTGGCTGGGAAGAGTCAGTACGATTAAGGACTGGCAGAACAGGACTATTGCACACATTTCCTCTAGTCTCTTCATCCACATATTTCTCAACCAGATCATAAATGATAGCCATCAGTGCTCTCTCATCATCACTCGAAATTCTGTACTGAGGAATGCGAGGTAGCCTAACATTGGACTTGAGGGTGACAACATAGGGTGGAATCTGCAAGAGACCAACATCATTGGGGCCTGTAGCCCAAAGAGTGGCAGGCAGGGAACGTAATTCAAGAGGGAGTTGGTCTCTAGACAAATATGTCGGGGAGGTCAATCTCTTACCTAAAGTAAGATGTACACCAGAAGGAGAACAATGCAGAGTCGCATACAGTCTCTTTAACAAGTCCAACCCCAACAAATTCTCACCACAACCAGTCGTTAAAATAAGCGGAGCCTCCAAATCATAAGGACCAATGGAGATAGGCAAAGGACAAGAAACTGGGTTATGAACTCGGGCGCCAGAAAATCCTACAGAAACATTTGTTAAGCCAGACAAAGGTGCCCCAGGGAGTTTAGAGTGGATGATAGAACTCTTCGTTGCACCAGTATCCAAGAGAAATGGCTCTGACACACCAAGCGCAACAACATCAACATAAGGCCCATTTTGGTCCACTGGAACTGATATGACTCCCTCACTTTGTCAACGGCTGTCCTAGCTAGAGAAACCCTGATTCTCATCTTCCATATAATAATCGTCATTATAATAATGGACAGACTGAGTATTTTGCTGATCCAAATAATTTATGGAAATTTGAGGCAGAAAGGAACGTTGATCCTGGGACATTGTACTTCGCCCCCTCCCCCTAGGTGTTGACTGGAAGCCACCTCGGCCTCGCGGCCCAGGCGTACCACCAGCACGTTGCAATAAAATCGGGCAAGTACTCTTGAAGTGACCTTCTTCCTTGCAATAGGCACATTGATTAGGACCCAGTGGAGGTCGTGGAACAAAGGGCTCAGGTTTCTGAAACATCTTCTGAAACTGGGGTGTCGGCTGTAATTGGCGCTGAGCAGGACGAGGAGTATAAGCCTGTTGCACAAGAACCTTCGTCTTTAACTCTTTAGTCTTTTTATCCAATTTGTCCTTCTCGTCCTTATCCCTATTTTCGTAATACTGGGCAGTAGCCAATTTCTGGGCTGAAGAAGAAACAGCCCATGAACTTTCGGAATCCTTCAATTTATTAGAGAGTTCGGGAAGCAAATTGAATACAAATTTATCTATCGCTGTCCCCCCTCTGTGCTCATATCCTGACCACTGTGATCAAGGAATATTTCCTTAAAATGATAAAGAAGTCGGAGACACTCTCATCCTTCTTCTGCTTACAGGCAGATAATTTATCCCAATTAACTCACAGAGCGGGCATCATAGTTTTCATTAAGGGGATTATTCTACCAGGAAGGTCTGCAACTAAATTATCGGGTTCAGCACCACCCACCTGGAGTCTATCAGCAGCCAGTATAGCATTCCAATCACCTCCTAATTCTTGGATGTTGTCCTCATTCCGAATCCTAGCCCACAATGGTTGTGGGACAACATTTCCCATCAACATATCTATGTCAGCCAAATTCATGATACAAACATCAACAGTCTGAGATAATTCTTTGTAGTAACCAGCAGGGTTTTTACAGGGGTCAGTTAAGGACTGTTTAAGGGCCAGCACCTCAGATCTCTTCTAAGGTACATGTACCCATATACGTTGGAAGTGAGCTGGTATAGGCTGATTAGCATCCTGGGCTGCAACCGCTTCTCTCCACACTGGGGGAACCTCTCGCATAGGGTAGTGTTTCATTTTGCGCCTAACAGAAGGATCTGGTTCAGAAAAAGACCGGGAAAAGAACATTGATCTAAAAGTGATAAATGTCCGTACAGCATTCCCAACCTCAGGACCCACAATAATTCCCTTATCAAAATCAGTCCTAATATCCAGCAAACCCTTGGGAGATAAACCCAATCCTACAGCCTCCCATTCCTGACCTAAAATGCCACACATGGTGTCAAAAACAAATCTCTGTGTAGGGACATCCCACTGCTCAAAGGTTTCCATGATATCTTGCACGGTATACTCGGGACTCTGCAGGATCCATCTGCGTGCAAGAAGATCTAACGCATCTCGTTCTTGAGAATCAGGAAGTAAACTACAGCTCTGCCTACGGGGAAGAACAGGAGTCAGACTTACTGGCCCAAAGAGAGGAGAATAGAGACCAGAAACAGTCTCAACCATCCGCTGACGGACAGAAGGGGAAGTTGGCAGAAAAACAGGAGATAAGGTAGGAGACGGAGCAGGAGAAGAGGCAACAGGTAGAACGGAGGTTGAGGGCAAAGGAGGCTGAGGCAAAGAAGTCGGAGGCAGAGGAGCTGGAAGCAAGGGAGCTGGAAGCAAAGGAAATGGCGGGGGTGGTAGTGCCACAAAGGGCTGTGGTGGAGGTGCAGGAGCTGGAGCTGGTGGGAGAATAACAGGTTGCTGGACGGGTAACAAAAGCAGGGGTGCATTAGCACCTTGTACATAGGGCGGGGGCGATCTTAACAAGTGAGACATTAAAGGATCCTTCTCAAGATCAGCATCGGGATTCGGGGAAGAAGTCTGCAGCACCGGGTAACATTTATCAATCGCCATGCGAAGTTGCCTATCTGAGCTCTCTACCGCATGATCTATTTCACTATCTTTAAACTGTTGGGCAGCCTGTATAACAGTCATGCCTCTTTCTTTCCTATCTCTTTTTGCCTGTTTAATTTCTTTCTGCTTGGCTTCCTTGCGCCAAAGGCGAAAAGAGTCAAACATAGTCGGCCGGGATTTTCTTTTAAAGAAAGTAGCTTCTAAATTGTCTAAAATATCAGGCTCAAAACTACCATTATGTGGCCACTGTAAAATACCATCTTTCTTCGTATAGCGGACCCATACTTCATTAAAGGTGATGGGGCCCACACCATGTTTAGAGTAGAGCTCATAAGTAGGAGTTCCAGCCGGAGGAATTGGGCAAGAGTCCTCCAGTCGGGAGTCCACATCGCAACAAAAACAACACCATTTTTTAAACTTACTGAAACCAGGCATCGTTACTTCACTGGCTTCCTACAAACAACAAGGGGCTAATCAAAACAGCACAAACTTACTCACCCCTTGGCTTCGAAAATTGCAATTGTCGAATCTAAGAACCCAAAAACAAAGAAGTGGGAGCTACCCACCAGTACTTAACCAAATGTCTTCTCACGCCAACTGAGGTCCGTCTAACGTCTCGCAATACCAGACATCACCAAAAAGGGACCAAGGCAGGATGGCAGTCAGGGCAGCAGTCACCAGCAGCCGTTGGAAAGGAGAAGCCACACTTCAAAAGACCATTGGTCCACTTTTTGACATACAGGGGTCGCTGGTGTGGGGGCGCCTCCTCTGGAATTTTCCTGCGGGGCTCCTCACGATCCTTGGGCTCAACCGCTATCTCTGAAACCGCCGCACGTTGGGCGCCAATTGAAGAACCGGGCCTTTGGACCTGGCGGCGCAGGGTACGCCTGAAATCTTCGAGTTCACCTGCCTTGTTGCACAGAGACACGGAATACTCTGTTGGTGTAGAAAGACCAAGTTGATTAGCTGCAGCTAAACACAGTTGTCCAAGAAGTACACCAAGTAGATTCTCAGGAGACTGCCACTTTACTCCGTGGCTCACAAACTTTTATAGCCAAAATACATCTGTACAAACATACACCCAATGCACAAAGTTTTAGCCAATCAGAAGAGTTTGAAAACAAAGTGTTGTACAACCAGAATGCTCTCTGCTTACATGTTGTGTGTTATCCAGCCCCCAGAGTTAATCAATACTGGTACCCATGGTTCAGTGTTGCAATAGCAGGACATGTCTGTATGCTTCAAAAGAAACGTTGTGAAATAGGAAAACACAGGGAGAGAGAATAGCGAAGGCCAAAAGATAAGATACGGCAAGAGAAGAATACTAAGGGCTAACAGAAGGTTGATACGGGGATTAGGTAGTCCAGACAAGGATTAGTTAGGTCGGCTGGTGTCTGAGATTGGTTTCAAAACAAGGACGGTGGGGGTTTTTGACACGTTGCAGTCCAAAAGGGCAGAGATACTTCGTTCATCGAGCAGCCTGTGTAAAGGCAACACAAAATGGCGGCGAATGTAAGATGGAGTCGAAATTAAAGAACCTCACCCAGAACGGCTATCATTTTTATTTCATAGTGACTGTCAGTCATTCTCGATCTTGCAGAATTGGGCCAACATCGTGGTCTATGATCCCATAGAGCACAAAAAACTATTATATTCTAAAGGGACAAGTCTTAACACCTTGGAACTATACCTGATGTTGCGAGTCCTATTGGTTTATCCCTGATGTTATATGTTGGTTCTTTTCTAACCACAGGAGTTGAGGCTTCAATGTAAGTGTGTATACTTTAAAGTACATCTAAGGTGTTTTTCTGTGTGCTTGTGTTCTATGCTCTTTTACTATCTTCTGCCTTACCTTATACATGCAGATTGCCAGATTGAAGCAAGCACTCTTAACCAGACCTGTGAAGCAACAGGACAATCTTTGTTATTTTTTCCACTTCCCTTTTCCCTTGGGTACTCCCCATTTCCGCAGTGTGTGATTACATTGTGGGTGGGTAGTGTCTAGGGTAAGAGGGGGGCTACTCTTTACGACATTGTTCCTGCTGGCTGTTATAGACAGGTTAGTGGCGTTCTTCTTGCCTTGAGCTGCTGATAATCCTGACACTGGTGTGATGATGGTGGTGGTGGTGGGTGTGCTGTGTTCTCTTGCCTCTCCTGTCAGATCTGGTGTGTGTCCTTCTCTTCTGGAATGTTGCAAGGGATTGCGGTCAGTGAAGGGGCTGGTTTTATACACAGTTGTGTGGGTGTGTCCACATGGGATTTTGCTGTCAGGTGTGTTGTGGGGGTTGTCCTTGGAATTGTATGTTTCTGTTTGGCATATTTCCTTTTCATTTGTTTGTTTTTTGTGTATTTGGAGAGCATGGCTACTTTGGTTTGTGCAATGTTTGGCATTGCGGCTGTGTTTTAGCATCATCTGCCATGTTTTCCATGTATCGTCTGCTGCGGTGGCTATGCTGCAGCTCTTCTGATGTCCCTCACATTCACTCCTGTTTGCGACTGCGGCGGTCGGAAACAGCGGATCGTACCGCAGGACCATCGGGGATATAATAATTTCCCCGGCGGAGTCTTCGCTATACTTGCGGCGGGTTGTAGCTTTTCCGCTGGGTTTCCGACCGCCCTGGTCGGTTTTTGAACGTCAACGCCTGCGTCGGGTGGTTTTTATTTGCCCCGCACCGCCGCGGTCGTTTTTTTGGGCGTTTGTTCCTAATTTGACCGCCGGTTTCTCTACGGTCCTGGCGGTCGGTTGTTTCCCGCTTCCATGGCAATTGGCGTGGTTTTCCGACCGCCATCCTAATAGGCCCCTAAATGTACTCAAAAAAATTTGTGCAAGAGCAATGGAGAACATCTCGAAAGAAAAAAGAAAAATGAAAACCTAAGCCGGGAAAAGCCAGATCTGACAGAGAAAAAAGAGGAAGCAGGGAGCCTACTAGACAAGGGTTATTTACACTGATAATAGGAAACAAAAGTCCATGAAGTACAACATTTGCAAGCAAAATACTATCCCTTAGCAGCTCTGCAGAGCTAGTAAAATCAGGGGTTTTACTCTGTCTTAATAGAAATTAGATACTCTTTAGCCTGGACCTCTGACTGAAAAAAGTGGGTTTGCCCTTTAAAAACTACTTTTAGTTTGGCCGGGTTTAAAAGAAAAATCTGGGCTCCCTTCACCTGGAATTCAGCCATTAGTTGCCAAAGAAGCCATCGCTGTTGGACTGTCTTCTGACAGAAGACAGAGCGCACAAAGAAGTTGCAGCCTTTCTCGGCTCTTTTCCGGTCAGGCCTGGCAAGATCATATAGGGATACCCTGGCCAAAACGTTGTTAAGGGAGATGAAGATGGCATGAGGGCGATTGTCAGACTGCCCCCCTGATCTACGCTGGTTAAAAGGGAAGCAATGAGCCCTTCGAATTTGAGTCCTCCAATCCCATTGAGGAAGATCTGGGAAAGCTTCCTCAAAAACCTCGAACACGAATTGGTGGATGTTGGAACCCTCTTGGCCCTCCGGAATGCCCAGAATTTTTAGATTGTTCCGCCTAGCCCGATTTTCCAGGTCAGTCAGTTTGAACAGAGTATCATCTTTAGCAGATTGTATTAGTTCCGTTTTAGATTTCTGCGAGGCCAGTTCGTCTTCAAGTTGGGAGATCCTGGTTTCTGCTTCTCCTATTCTTGTGGAAAAGTCTGAGCATGTCTTGGCTGTCCTGCGAATAGAGTTTTGCAATTTCCTGCAGGCCCTTTGTGTGGGGATCTCTCAGCTCTTGACTCCTCCCTATGAGCCAAAATCACCGGGTAAATTGTGGATAAAGTGATTTCGTCAGGGCAGTTAGGAACTGTAGGCGTTCTGCCATATACTGCTCCATCCACTATGCTGTTCTTATCTCCCAAATCTGGTGAATAAAAATAATCCCAGGACATAGCTGCGGTGGCCCCCTCCGTCAGGGTCAGACAAGCAGATAATGCTCTCGTTTTTTAACTGTCTCTGAGTTCAGCTGAGAGTGGTCAGCTTCACCCTCAGTTTAGGACTCCTAACTTTAGGACTCCTAAACTGAGAAAAATCCTAACTTTAAGACTTTCGGTATTCACAGAAGGCATTTAGGAGTCCTAAAGTTAGGAGTCCTAACTTTACTACTCCTAAACTGAGAAAAATCCTAACTTTAAGAGTTTCGGTATTCACAAAAGGCATTTAGGAGTCCTAAAGTTAGGACTCCTAACTTTTGTGAATACCGAAATGAGTAAGTGCCTTCTGTGAATCCCAAAATGGTAGTATGTTTAGGATTTTGTCTTAAGTTAGTTCTATGAATCAGGTCCCACAGTGTCTTGTGCCTTTGTTTCAGGAAACACAGACAGTATTATTTGCAAAAATCAACATTTCAAACGTACCTTGGACATTACATACGGAAGTTCTAGGTTTCCCATCACAGCACTAATTTCTAGACTCTGCCCAGAGAACTAGCAGGAGAGGCATACTCTGGTTAGACTCTGACTAGAGGGTACTAGGGTGGCCTATGATGTTCGAAACTCTGTCAAGCGGGTTAGGGATTCTTCCTAGAGAGTCAGGGTGAGGGATTGACTATGGTCTAAACTTTGCACCAGTGGTTAGTGATGGGGCCTACTTTGTTCTAGACGCCAACTAGAGGGTCACAGTTGAAGGGCCTGTTCTGACCCATGTTTTTATCCAGATTGTTAGTTGGAGGAGCCTACTCTGTTCTAGACTCTGTCCTGATGATTAGTGTAGTTCTAGATTCTGTCCAGAGGGTCACAGGGAGAGGGGCCTCTCCTGCCCCAGGCGTTGTTCAGAGTGTCAGAGGCATGTTGTTTTCTGGACTGTGCCCAGATTGTTAGTGGGAGAGACGTATGCAGTTCTAGACTCTGAGCAGAGGTTCACAGTGGCCGCCCCAGGCTTTGTTCAGAGCGTTAGACAAAAGGGGCTATAGTATGATGGACAATCAAGTAGAATCCAGTAGAAGATGTTTCCAAGATGTTTATTAGATAATTAAGAATATAAATAACGAACCCCATAGGCAAACATAAAGTAAAGCATGCCCATCGCTGTTGGAAAACTGTTGTGAAATAAACAACTGAAAAATAAAGCGTGCCTATCGCTTTGATGAAAATGCTAAAATGCATTTTGAAAAGACAAAAACAAAGCGTGCCTATCGCTGTAGAAATTGCTGATGTAAAATAGGCAAATCCAAAATAAAGCGTGCCTATCGCTGTAATGAGGATGTTAAAATGACGTAAGGAGATGGAATAAAGAAGATGAGAAGTGCCAAACTAAAATGGCTGCACGTCGACGCGATAGATGCCGGAAGGCTCCCGTCAACTACGTGCTTCCAAATGTCACTGTTCCCGTCAAAAGCGTGCTTCCAAGTGTCACTGAGGGCAGACTCGCGTCATAGTGAAAGATGACGAAGACACGGTGGCACGGGAAACAGGTGAGGTGGCATGCTCTGAGTGCGTGCGCTCGCTGTGAAGCTCAAGAGCGTTTTGAACTTGGCAAAGCGGTTTAACTGTCAGGTAGTGGAAAGGTATAGACAGCATTAAAAAATGAATAAAAATGAAATAAAATGACACGCTATGTGCCGGACCACAAAGGGTGAAACAGTACGGAAAATAAAGCACTCTGGTAAACGCAGCAAATAAGATGGGCTCACCTGCCGTGCAGTTCATCTAGGGGCTGCACCCTACCTTCAAGTCCGAAACTAGACTTGTGCGCTGTAGGTTGTCAGCAATGTGGGAAGTGTACTTAGGCTGCCGGTAACTCAAGAAATGAAGTTTTGAAAACATTGAAGAGCAGGCAAGGCGGCGGACACGCGATGCAGCTGACATCTATAGTGCAGGGCGATCTGTGTCACAGGAACACGGATGAAGGCAGGTACTAGCATGAAAGTCACAATTGTCCGTGAATTTAGCAATTTACCGATGGCACAATTAAAGTTGAGGGCGACCGATGACAGGTCACGTACTTCACTTGTAGTACTGCTAACTCTTGTACTTCGGTTGAAGGTCACCCATTAGCCTTTCCTTCCCCGAACTGGTTCAGTGTAGGCGACCGATGTGTAATCTGCTCTGCAACAGGAATGTGTCACACTCACCGGTCAGGTAAAAGCTTGAAACAGCAGCGTTCAAAGGCAGCAGTCAAAGGTAGAAGGAAAACCAAACGGCGACTGGCACATATAAGTAGAAGGCGATCAATGGTCGGTCACTAGTGGGGCTCTCAGTGCCAATACGCTTGAACTGCTTAGTAAAAGGTTTTCTTCTCAGTCTAGATCCTTATCTTTTAAGTTCCTTTCTTTTCGTTCCGTTTCGTTTTTTCCTTAGAAAGTCTTTAAAATTAACGTGGAGGTTTGTCCCACTCCTGGTACCAAAATGTAGTATGATGGACAATCAAGTAGAATCCAGTAGAAGATGTTTCCAAGATGTTTATTAGATAATTAAGAATATAAATAACGAACCCCACCAGGAGCAGCCTGTATCATGCTCAGCCCCTTCAGTAACTGAACTAACGCTCTCACTAACGTTCTGAATAAGTCAGGTCAAGTCAAGTCAAAATATTTGTATAGCGCGCTACATACCCAGAGGGTCTCAAGGCGCTTGAAGAAGGGTGGGGAGTTACTTGTCGAATATACAAGTTTTGAGTTGCTTTCTGAATGCTAGGTGGTTCTGGGTAAGGCGAAGGTGAGTGGGAAGTGAGTTCCAACTTTTAGCTGCTAGGTAGGAGAAGGATCTACCTCCCATGGTGGTTTTGTTGATGCGAGGTACAGTGGCAAGGGCTTGGTTGGAGGATCGTAGCTGGCGGGAGGGGGTGTAGAAGGATAGTCGTGTGTTGAGGCATTCGGGTCCGATTTCGTAGAGTGCTTTGTGTGCGTGGGTTAGGAGCCGGAAAGTGATTCTCTTATTGACGGGGAGCCAGTGGAGGTTTTTCAGGTGATCAGAGATGTGTTCTTTACGCGGGATGTCTAATATGAGCCTGGCTGAGGCGTTCTGGATGCGTTGTAGTTTTTTCTGGAGTTTTGCAGTGGTGCCGGCGTAGAGGGTGTTTCCGTAGTCCAGTCGGCTCGTGACCAGGGCGTGGGTGACTGTTTTTCTAGTTTCGGTAGGGATCCAGCGAAATGTTTTTTTGAGCATGCGAAGAATGTTGAAGCAAGATGAAGAGACGGCGTTGACTTGTCTGTTCATCGAGAGTGAGGAATCCAGGATGACGCCCAGGTTCCGTGCGTGGTCCGTTGGGATGGGTGCTTTTCCAAGGGCCTCTGGCCATCAAGAGTCGTCCCAGGTGGAGGGGGAGGTACCTAAGATGAGGACTTCTGTTTTGTCCGACTTCAGTTTCAGACGGCTGTGCTTCATCCATTCGGCTACTTCTTTCATTCCTTCGTGTAGGTTGGTTTTGGCTGTGTTAGGGTCTCTGGTGAGTGATAGGATCAGTTGAGTGTCGTCGGCGTAGGAGATGATGTTGAGGTTATGTTGGCGTGCGATGGTCGCGAGGGGGCTCATGTAAACGTTGAAGAGGGTGGGACTGAGTGAGGACCCTTGAGGTACGCCGCAGATGACTTCAGTAGCCTCTGACTTGAATGGTGGAAGGCGGACTCTCTGGGTTCTTCCGGTGAGGAACGAGGTGATCCATTCCAGTGCTTTTCCTTGGATTCCGACGTTTCTGAGGCGCTGTAAAAGGGTGCTATGACAGACTGTGTCGAAGGCTGCGGAGAGGTCGAGGAGGATGAGGGCGACTGTGTCTCCATTGTCCAGTAGAGTCCGAATGTCGTCTGTTGCTGCGATGAGGGCTGTTTCGGTGCTGTGCTTGGCTCGGAAGCCGGATTGTGAGGAGTCGAGGGATTTGTTGGTTTCGAGGAATGCGGCGAGTTGGTTGTTGACAGCTTTCTCGATGACTTTGGCCGGGAATGGAAGGAGTGAGATCGGGCGATAGTTTTTGAGTTCGGTGGGGTCAGCTGTGGGTTTCTTCAGGAGGGCGCTGAGTTCGGCATGTTTCCAACTTTCCGGGAAGGTTGCGGAGTTGAGGGAGCAGTTGATGAAGTCTCGGAGGTGCGGTGCAATAATGGAGTCTGCTTTGTTAAAGATGTAGTGAGGGCAGGGGTCTGTGGGGGATCCTGAGTGGATAGAGTTCATCAGACGGAGGGTGTCCTCAGTAGAGATTGGCTTCCAGTCATTGAGGATGTTCAGGGGGGGAGGGGGTCCTGCAGGGGAATGGGTGGGTTGATCTCCGGGTTGGTTGTCGAAACTGTTGTGGATGTCTGCAATTTTGTTGTAGAAGAATGAGACTAGGGAGTCGCAGAGGGCTTGAGAGGGGGTGATGTCGTTGGAGTTGGCTGAGGGGTTGGTAAATTCCTTGACGATGTTGAATAATTCCTTGCTGTTGTGGGCGTTGTTATCTAGTCGGTCCTTGAAAGCGGCTTTCTTGGCAGTCCGGATCAGTTGGTGGTGTATGCGGATGGCGTTTTTGAAGGCGTCCTTGGTGCTGGTGGTTGGGTCTTTTTTCCAGGCCTTCTCGAGGGAGCGACAGAATTTCTTGGATTTCTTAAGGTCATCGTTGAACCAGGTGGCCTTCTTGCTGCCTAGTTTGATTTGTCGTTTTTTCAGTGGTGCTAGGATGTCGGCGCTGTTGGATAACCATTGGGTGAGGTTGGTGGCTGCTTGGTCTGGGTTTGAGGAATGGGCTGGGGGGTTTTGAAGAAGCGATGAGGAGATCTGGTTGATGGTGATTTTGTTCCAGTTTCTTTGCAGAGTGGGTTGGGGGTGGTTGTTGGATGTGGGCTTGATGTAGGTAAAGTGAACGCAGCTGTGGTCAGTCCAGAGGAGAGCTGTGGTGTGGCTGAAGGAAACATGCTTGCTGGAGGTGAAGATGGGGTCGAGTGTGTGACCTGCGATGTGGGTGGGGGTAGTGACAAGTTGTTTGAGTCCGAGGTTTGCGAGGTTGTCCAAAAGGGTGGTGGTGTTGCGGTCGTTGTTCTTTTCAAGGTGAAAGTTGAGGTCTCCCAAAAGGATGTAGTCCTCGGAGGGGAGCGCGTGTGGAGTGATGAAGTCCGTGATGTCTTCACTACAATCACAAAGCTGAGCATCATATTACAGGGGCCTGCTGTGTTCTAGACTCTGTACAGATTTTTGGTGGCAGGGCCTTATGCTGTTCTACACTCTGTCCAGAAGTGACAGTGGGAGGGGCCTATCCTGCCCCAGGCTTTGTCCTGAGTGCTAGTTGGGGAGGCCTCTCCGTTCTAGGCTCTGTACAGATTGTTAGTGGGCGGGGCCGTTGTGCTCTAGGCTCTGTACAGATTGTTAGTGGGCGGGGCCTGCTGTGCTCTAGGCTCTGTACAGATTGTTAGTGGGCGGGGCCTGCTGTGCTCGTGGCTCTGTACAGATTGTTAGTGGGCGGCGCCTGCTGTGCTCTAGACTCTGTACAGATTGTTAGTGGGTCGGGCCTGCTGTGCTCTAGGCTCTGTAAAGATTGTTAGTGGGCGGGGCCGGCTATGCTCTAGGCTCTGTACAGATTGTTAGTGGGCGGGGCCTGCTGTGCTCTAGGCTCTGTACAGATTGTTAGTGGGCGGGGCCTGCTGTGCTCTGGGCTCTGTTCAGATTGTTAGTGGGCGGGGCCTGTTGTGCTCTGGGCTCTGTACAGATTGTTAGTGGGCGGGGCCTGCTGTGCTCTGGGCTCTGTACAGATTGTTAGTGGGCGGGGCCTGCTGTGCTCTGGGCTCTGTACAGATTGTTAGTGGGCGGGGCCTGCTGTGCTCTGGGCTCTGTACAGATTGTTAGTGGGCGGGGCCCGCTGTGCTCTAGGCTCTGTACAGATTGTTAGTGGGTGGGGCCCGCTGTGCTCTGGGCTCTGTACAGATTGTTAGTGGGCGGGGCCTGCTGTGCTCTGGGCTCTGTACAGATTGTTAGTGGGCGGGGCCCGCTGTGCTCTGGGCTCTGTACAGATTGTTAGTGGGCGGGGCCCGCTGTGCTCTAGGCTCTGTACAGATTGTTAGTGGGCGGGGCCTGCTGTGCTCTGGGCTCTGTACAGATTGTTAGTGGGCGTGGCCTGCTGTGCTCTGGGCAGTGCCAGGGGGGCAGTGCCAGGGATCTGCTCTGTGCCGTTCTCTGCGGTGCTGCGGCCAGCTGCCCTCCGCCCAGAGACCCCCCATTTCCAGAGAGCGGCTGGGGGCGCTGCCAGGCCCTTGTAAGGCATGTGAAGGCCTGGGCTGCACGTTCCTGTTCCAAACATTGTGCAGATGTGGCCAGCAGCAGCGTGTAATTTCTCGCATCTGGAACCATTTCTGCAGCCGGGAGGATTCCAGGAAGGGGGGGGGGGAGGGGGGCGCAGAGGAATTCCTGCTCCTGCAGACGTTTGTTTCCAGTTTGTGGTGGGACGTGTGAGGGCTCGGAGTGGGGAATGTCTGCAGATTCTGCCCCCGGATGGCAGAGGCCTGTCACAGCACTTGGCTGGCACCGACGGGTGTTGTGCCAGTGCTCTGGTCTCGACTCTGGGCTTCGAGGAGCTTCTGAGCTCGGTCCTCAAAGACACCCCTTTGGGTGTCTTGACAAACCCGTTGCCCCAGGCTCTCCTCCTCTGGGCCTGGGGTCTGCTGACAGGGCACAGAACAGCGAGGCAGCCATGGGGGGCAAAGCCCTGCTCCCAGGGCCGAGGCAGGCAGAAGATGGTCGTCATTCAGCACTGGAGGCCAGCCCCCTCCAAGAGAGGGGCCCCGCAGCAGCTGGCACAGCCTGCAGCCCTGGGCTTGGCAGAGATGACCTCCCACCAGTGCCCGCCAGCATGCCGGGCACGCATCTCCTACAAATAAAGATGAAAATAATCAAAATAAAGAAACACTCCACTCTGATAAATCACTGAGATCATATTGAGTCGGGGCGTACACAAACACCTTCTTATGTTTATAGTATAGAGGACTTGAAACACGCCTGCTTTCGATCTCGGGGGACGGGTCACCCCGTCTCACCGATGAAGGATATTCCGTCCGCCGAAATATAAATCCCATTATATCCTACGGGATTCATGAGTACGCTGCCCACCAAGGTTCAAACCAGACCCCTAGCCTGCACTTGCAAAGGTTGTCTGGGAACATGGAGGGCAATCATGGGCACCAATCTCCACATAAGACTGCTTAGTCCAGCTTTCCCGGCCTAACCTTCTGTTTTGAAATCTTTCAACCAAACAGGACGCCTGCTAATGCCCTATGAAGTGCCACGCACCACGGGTCAGATCAACGCCAGTGATTCCTGCATTGGAACATTTTTTTACACAATTTAGAGAGTTACTTTGCACTCCGCGGGAGTTCTTTTTTAGTGCCGCAAGAGAAAAAACGGTCTTTTTCGAAGACTCTGAAAATCAGCATTTAATTGCTACCAGTGTCTAAACACAGGACATATTAAAGGTGGTCAAGGAAGGAACTACAGCTGTCATGGTTAAACTTCGGGACAGTGGTCACTGTTTTACAAGGCGCATGGTGGTTGGTCCCTGCTCCCTGCAGACACGGGTGACTTTAAATTCAATGGCAGTCTGCCCCCAGTGACCAGCACTGCCTCAGAGAGTGGCCCTTCCAGCTCTTCATAAGGCACCAACTGGGGTCCTTTCTAATATTCTTCTTAACAGGGACTTGTCTGCATGGTTTTAATCGCAATTAAGTTTCGCACATATTGTCACGGATAAAACATGGCTGTCAAGCACACTTAAACCACGGTGATGTCACATGTAAGCAATCTGAAACTTTTTTTTTTGCATATTTATATAGAGCAAACTCGACGCGAAGGTATTGGAGCGCTTTACATGAGCACCGTATTTATATTACACATTCAGGCACGGGGAGATTAAGTGATTTGCCCAGAATCACAGGATGTGGACGTGACCCCGAGGCTCGAACCCTGGTTTCCAGCACCAAAGCCGGCAGTCTAGCCGATGGACCACATCCTCTCTCCTTAGCAGCTATTTCTGTCCTCTCACTCAGTTCACACTTCCTTCGTGAGCTCATAACTGCCCTATACTGAGTCCCGCAACACCAGACATTATTCACTCCTTCTGCCATGCGAAAGTCTAGGAGTGGTAATGGCACCGTTTTTTTGCCAGACTGTTTATTAATATAGGTAATTCGGGTACCCCTTGTGCATGGAAATGGGAAACCCCTTACTCGTTAATTCAGAAGGGAAAGAAGTGCACCAGGAAAAGTAGCTTGTTCTGTAGCTGTTCGTTGTAAATCAAATTCAGAATCTAATTATATACTAGCCGTGAAATGAGGTTGGAAACTCGTATTTTCTTTTGATTTCCCCCAAATTTATTTGAGGTTATGAATTATCATGATAAAGAAACTTTTGTTGTACACAGCCAACACGTGTTTCGCCCCCTGTGGCCCGTGAGCCTGGACTTTTTCAAGGTGTAAGATCACAGGGTAAAAAATGTTCAAACCCTTTGGTTCTTCCAAGGAAAGGTGTATATCGATCTATTGTCGAGAAGATATGAATTTGCTCGAGTCGGCATGAAGGAATTTTTGGAAAGAGGTAGATTATTTCTAGTATTTACAGGGGGTCCTCGTCCATTTCTTTCGACAACCGCCATTATTCACTCCTGCCATGTATGTAATGCGAGAGTCATTTACATGAGCTGTCAAAGGGTAGGACCGCTAGCGGCTATCGGGATAGCAGGAGGGTCTAACAAAGCTACGTCCTGGGACTCAAGGGTCAGCTGCATGTTGATCAATGCTAGATCATTAGTCAAACATCACGTTCAATTCTCTGAGTTCTTAGATGTGCATCCGGCAGGATTTGGGTTTTGTCACCGAAACTTGGGCCAACAAGACCTCAGGCCCAGGGATGACAGTTGCAGTGCCCATTGGATACACCATCGTTAGACTGGATCGACCCCGTAAGAAAGGAGGAGGAATAGCGGTTATTCATCGCAACTCGTTCTCGGCTGTTTTTACACCAGCCTTGTCTTTTGAGTATAAAGCCCGCTTGTTCAATGCCGAATGAACCAAAATGTGAGTACACTCTATGTTAATCACTACTCCCACCCTGGAACCATACCTGAAATTTGTTACAAGACCCCTTCATAGACTCCTATTAGTGAGATTCAGGTTTAACTTGATTCAATTCTCCTTAGGTTGTTACCCATCTTGGGACAACTCAGAAGATGCCCCCCCTTGTGAGTGCGATAATTTTTCAAAGCAAGATACCATGCATTTTACGATGTTTTGTGGGTTTTATAATGCCGCTAGGAAAAAACGTCTGTTACCTGTGTTGAGGGAGGCGGGCTTTATTCAAGTTAGACCTGTGTTAATGTACCTCCAGATGTTGGGCAATATTTACATTACTTTTAGTGTTGCCAGCTTCCTAGCAGAAGCCTTTCGAACTAGGAATAAAGGTGTACCACTGAACATTTTATTGTAAATAAGGTATCTTTTAAACAAATCTTAATTCTTTGTGCTAGTCACGATGTAGTATAGTTAAATATTGGCTTGCTCTGTTTATGTGCAAAATATGAACTGTGATTTTAATGTATATGTATTGTATGTGCTTTTTATGTTTTTTTTAAAATCGAATAAAGCGTGCTTTGACTGACAAAAAAAAAAGCACCAAAATGCTGTCATTTAATGGGCTGTTGATATACTGCCCGCCGGGGCCCAGAACCCCTTTCATTCCTACTATTGAATCACTTCTGGAATCCTCCCCTTCCAAGTCAGATTTTGGTGACTTCAATTTCCATCTGGAGAACCAAAGGGATCCTGATATAGAACTTTTTGTCGACACCCTGTCTTGGTTTGGGTTTGCTCAGTTAGTAGGTGGTCCTACGCACCAATCTGGGCTTACACTCGATCGAGTACTAACACCTCAACCTTCACTAGCCCTACCACACTTCCCATAACTTGGTCAGACCACAGAACAGTACTCTGGGAAATCAAACTTCCCGGTAAACTCCCTTCGACCAATGGCCTGAAAATCTTTAGTCTCCCATGCCTGGCATAGGGTTCAAGCCCCAGAGTGGAACTCTCTTCTCACTGGCTCCCAATCAGAAGAAACCAATGACATTGATCTAATGTTGGTGAATTACTCAGTTTGGCTGAATTCTGCAGTTTATAAGGAAGCCCCGCAGTAACCAAAACAGTTAGGAGAAGTAAGCCCACTGTCCCATGGTTCAATGGCACTCTCAGGTCTGCAAAACAAGGGTTTCGCAGACGAGAGCAAATGTGGAAGAAAATCTATGACCCGATAGAGAAAGAAAAATATAAACATTGAATTGCACAGAATAAAAAACTTTTATTGACTGAAAAATCTGCCTTTTTCACTAAGCAAATAAAGTCTGCCAGCAATTCAACTGAGGCATTGTTGCAAGCTGTCACCAACATTTCTACTCCAGCTACCAGGAACTCAGCAGGAAGTAGTCAGGCTTCCTGCAATTCGTTAGCAAATATCTTTCAACAGAAAGTGGAGGTAATCTTTAACAGATTTTCCTCAAGTTTTTTCAAATGTCAAAATAGTAATGCGGTTGGACTAGTGGTCTCCGATGGGATCTTGATCACCGAATTCTGTCCGCTTTCTGAGGATCAAGTCATAGTGGCCACTTTCAACTCGAAATCAAGATCTCGAATGGATCCTTGTCCGTCTAAGATCTTCCATCTATTGCCTGCATCAGTGGCCCCACACCTGACTAAGATCTTCGATGCCATCTTTAGTTCTGGCGTGTTTCCTAAACAGTGAAAGACATCTACTGTTCTTTCTCTGTTTAAGAAATCCAGCTTAAATACGCTGGACCCCACACACCTATCAGCCTATCTCCAGGCTTCCCCTCCCAGCCAGGCTGGTTGAGAAGGCCACAACGGACCACGTTCCTGGAAAACAATTGTCTGCTGGAGGATACACAGTTTGGCTTCTGAGGTGGTCAAAGCACTGAGTCGGCACTAATTGCGGCCACGAAGGAAATTATGGTTTCAGGGGATACGGGTGGTAATGCTGCCCTTATCTTGCTTGACCTATCCACAGCATTTGACACGATCAACCATGAACTTTTGATTGACAGGTTACAGACCTTGGGGATCGAGGGTGTAGTCCTGAATTTGCTGCACGCTTTCCTCACAGGACACGCTTTCCTCACAGATCGCATCCAGTCTGTCTGCTTTGAATCCTTTGCATGGGAGCCTTGTTTGCTACCATACGGGGTACCACAGAGCTCGTCTCTGAGCCTGACATTGTTTAATCTTTACATCCCCCCTTTGGCAGCCTTCATCAAGTCTTTTGAGTCTTCGTTATTCTCTTACGCTAATAACACCCAGACTGCGGTTTCGCTCTCTAACAAGGGTCCTAATATGAGCGATACCTTTTGGAACTGCATGGGCGCAGTGAGTAAATGAATGGCCAACAATTGTCTTAAATTGAATTCTTTTGAGACAGAAGTTATCCTATTTGGTAACAACACCTCTGTCTGGTCCCCTTGATGGTGGCCAGATGAGCTAGTCTCCCTTTCAACGCCATTTAAGAAGGTCAAAAACCTCTGCGTCTTGGTCGATGACAGACTAACGTTTAACCCGTTAACCGCGGAGGTAATTCAGCCGCGGTGCGGGCGTTTTCCTGCGCGGCCGGGGCCCGTCGGCCATTGGCCGACGGCAGCACTTGGAAGGTAGTGCTGCCGTCGGCCAATGGCCGACGGCAGCAAGGAAAGTCTTAAAGAGCAAGTCAATAAAGTGATCTCTGCATCCTTTTTCTCCTTACACATTGTCAAGAAAATGGCCCCATTTCTGCCATTTGTCTTCCTGAAGACCGTTGTTATTGCATTAGTCCTATCCAGAGTAGACTATTGTAATGGTTTGAATCAAAACCACCCTAAAAAGTCTCTGAACAAACTGCAAATCTTGCAAATCTCAGCAGCCCGCATGCTTTTGAAGGTCTCTAGATTCTGTTCCGCCTCACAAGCTATCAGTAGACTTCATTGGTCCCCCGTAAAGAAGTGTATAGTCCAGTGGTATAACAGGCCATGTGGAGCAGTGGGGCCCCCGAGCTCCATGGGGTCCACTCCGAGTACCATGCACGGGCAGGTCTGAGAGCTTGAAGAACCGGGTTTTAGAACCCAGCGGCGCCTGGGGCACGCCCAATGTCTTCGGATTCACCTGTCTTACAATACAGAGACACAGGATACTTCTCAGGGACGTCAAGGATCAAATTTATTGGCTGTAACTAGGAACAGAAGTCTACGAAGCACGACACGGGTGGTTCATCAGAGACTGTACAACTTCAGTATTGCGAGACATCATCTTTTATGCCAAAAATCACATTCCTTACTAGCATCAATTACTTACGAACTGTCCAATCACACAGTGACATTTCAAAAGGTATCGCATAACGACAAGCCCACTTTCAGTTGTCCAGCCCATTATCAATTATAAGAAAAACCCAACATTCTTGCTCGGACAGGCCGGACAAACCCATAATAAAACGACCTCAACCCAAACCATAAATAGGCCATAAAAGAAGGAACAGAAACAGATGAGAAGCAAAATAGAAGGGTGTGCGTGTACCATAAACTCAACAATGTCCTACTCTTTGATCTCTATCTTGACCAGCTGCCGAACAGGGAACTGGCTCAACAAGGTTAGCTTCGGGCAATGGAGTCAGTTCGCTCAGATCACACAGAAGTCAGCTAAAGGTGTACGTGTCCCAAAGACTCGCTCGGCCGTAGTCATCGGCCTATGTGAGGACAACCACAAAATGGCTGCCGTACACAAAATGGAACCCGAAGGTTCGGAACGAAATCCCTAAATACACAGTGTATCCATCAATCGAACATGACGAAAACACTCGTACATTCCGCACTCATCATTTGCGGTTCACTGATACCAAAATCGTCACGATACGACAACCTTTATTGAACGGGTTCAGAATCACGGAAACTCAGACCCTCCTTTTGCCCTTACATAGGCAATAAACCCAAACTCACGTCAGTCTGAATCCAGGTCTATATTCATCAGATCATCAAGATGTTGCTGTAGCATCATCCTATTACTTAGTAGCTCTCTCTGGACAGGTCTCCTCGCACACGAAGTAGCACTAAGGCCACACACAGCAGGAGAACACTGTACGCAAAGACAGAACAGCAAAAGGATAGCTAAAACCATCCCAATGATCATCAGAATCTTCCATCCCCAGGTGGATAACAATCCCCAAAACCATCCCATTAACGACCAATCTCCTTCATCTACATGTACAGACTCGGAGATCTTATGTAGCTTGGAAATGGCTTGGTAGACTGTTGGTGCGTTGTCTGGAATGAAAACGCAGCAGCTCGATTGAATCAATTTACATACCCCTCCTCTATCTGCAAGTATGATATCTAACGCAACTCTGTTCTGAAGAGTCATAAGGCGATCCGACTGGAGCTCAGCAGTCTAGTTACTAAGGGCACCAGCAGTTTAGACTATGATGGACTCAACCACTCTCGTCAGCTGTCGGGTGTTCCTGCTGTTAACCATAGGTCCCCAAAACGGCAGAAAACCCTTCAAGAAATCTCCTAATTCTTTTCCTGCAGTATCTTCCTTACTGAAGACACCTCTAACAACTCTCGTCTTGTGGTAATCTGCCGCAGCTGGATACATAGGAGGCAACAGGAACGAGACAAAACATGTGCCAGAGAAATCAGGGGGCAACCATGTATACGCTATATAGTAACAGACAAAATAGGTACCCTTAGCTGCTAAAAACGATGGGGAAGTCTGGGATGCAAAAACATACGTCTCAGTGCAGACACTCTTCCCTAACTGAGCTTTCGGATTCTTGCCATTACCTTGCAGACAGTAATGACCCTGATGGGGTACAACCCAAATCAGAGAGGATCTTTTCGCTCGCTGGTTCTCACTCAGACTAACTCCATATCCAGTAAAGTTCCATCCAATATAAGCTAGTGTCTCATCTTTCGGGATAGTCTCATAGGAACTAATTCCTCTAATCATGTCCACTATACCATTAACTAGAGCACTATTCTTTGGATTGTCTTTGGATTGTCTTTCACAGAACGTAGGGGGTAAACTTCACAAGCATAGATGAGCATCGTTCTGTATGCCCACACGGAACCATTATAACTGAATGGCAGGACCAGGTAAGGAATACCTTTATCAGTAGTATGAGGCATATGACCACACACCCAACAATTAGTCGTGTTCACTGCTCGCTGGTGTTGGTGCAGAAGCTGAACAAAGGAGTTATTGATGAATTCCAATCTTCTAATGGACTCATGTTCAGGAAGAGGGTGAAAAGAATGCGAAGAAACAGTAGAGTTGCAGAGTGTGAACCCATGATTAGGTCAGGCACCGAAGCTAGAATTATCGAGTCCGTGGACATTTGAGCTCAAGACCCTGCCGCGTCGGGAATTGAACCCTGGTCCCGGGTCTGACCTCTGCTTCAGGGTTTACCTGCTCTAACCAGTGAGCCACACTTCTCCACAACAACAACCATTGCTGATGCTCTGACAACTCAACCAACAACCATTCAAATCCAATTTACCCTTACTTTCTCTCCTTTCATTCAACTCTTTCTCTCTAGCATCTGCTTGAATTGACTTCACACTCTCTATCGTATCTTCACACATACTTCTATCCGGAACCCATCTCGCCGGACCCGCAACATACATTCGACTTGTTAGACGGACCGGGAGGTTTGGACTCTGATACTGCGGGCAGCTGGGGTCGTTTGCATAGTGGCCGACTCGTTGGCATCGGTGACATGTAACATTGGCTCTGTATCCCGGTCGCGCCGGGGTGCTGCCCCGGTTGGCCGGGGGGGTGGTGCGGGTAGTGGGGGCGGCCGGAGTGTTGTCTCTTCCTCGTCCTTGGCCCCCTCCTCCTCCTCTGGGTCGGTGGTGACCATTGTTGTTCCTGTTCTGCTCGTAGGACCCATTCCGGCCCACTCGGGTGATCTCCCACCGGTCAGCTTCAGCTGCGAGCTGCCGGGGATCGGTTAGCTTGCTGTCGAGGAGGTGTTGGCGTAGTTCAATGAAGCAATTGTTGGACAGATGCTCCCATACCATCAGATTGAACAACTGCTCGTAGGTCGTGACGTTGTTCCCTCTGATCCAGCCTTCGAAGGCTCGGCTAAAGTACGTTACATAGTCCACCCAAGTTGTACCTGGAATGCGTGTGCAGTCTCGGAACCTCTGACGGTACATCTCGGGCGTGAGGCCATAGCGAGTGAGGAGGGCCGCTTTCATATGGTCGTAGGAGGTCATCTGGTGGTCTGGGAGCTGTAACAGAGTATCGCGGCCCTCATTGAGGAATTTGCCCCATAGGCCGGCTCCCCAGTCGGCTCTATCGATCCGGTGCGCAGTCATCGCGATTTCATATGCCTTAAACCATTGCTGGATGTCGTCTTCTCGAAAATATTCTCGGACCACATCCTTGGGGATGTGCACTTTTTTGTCCGTGGTCCCTGGGGTGGACGGTCTGTCGGGCACCCCTAACTCTTTATTCTGTTTGCGCAGGTTGATCTCGGCTAGGTTCCGCTCGTGCTCGTACGTTAGTCTTTTTTCCTCGAGCTCCCTTTGCCTCTGTTTCTCCTCTCTTTCTTCTCGGAGGCGAAGGTGCTCTAAGTTTATTTTTTGCTCGGCCAATTTGAGTTCTACGTCCATCTTGAGTCGGGCCATTTCGAGTTCGTGTAGTCGGGCTTTTTCTCTTTCTTGGATCTCGTCTTGCGAGAGACCCGTTCTTTGCTCTTCAGGGGCCGTGTTGGTCTTTTTCGCGGTGCTTTGCTCAGGGGCTTCGACATCCCCGGTCTCTGCCCAAGATTCTAGGGCATGCTTAAAATCGTCCTTGGTGCTTAGTCCGGTGGTAGCGATACCTAGTTCGATGCAGAACTGCTTTAGTTCACGATGGCTGTATTCCTCTAGTTTTTCCATTTGGAACTTCTCAGTTGCTCCGCTCTCTTTAGTCGACATTGTTGTTCGTTGTGGGGTGAGCTACTCTCTGTACGTTATGCGGTGATTCGGATCGCGCCGCTGGCCACCAATGTTAGACGGACCGGGAGGGTCGGCCGAGATTACGGGGAGAGGTCTCCAGGGAGAGCCGTCTCCAACGACTGTACAGGTAAGTAACTTCCCCCCCACAGACGGACACCACACAAGATTGAAGGTTAACGAGACTTTATATGCAATTCTTAGGTTACGTCGCTATGATACAAGGAGGTCTGGACTCAGGGGTCCCCTCGGTTCTGATCTCTGGTTGAGGAGAAAGGGTAGCGGGACAGTCTTAGTTACCAATGAGTTAAATAGCTCTCAATCCTCGAGCTCGGCGTGGTTGCTGATCGGGCCGTGGAGGAGCCAAGCAGGTCCCGAGATGGATGAAGGATGGTCGACGGGCCGTGGAGAAGCCAAGCAGGTCCCGATGAAGATGATGGGTACAACGGTCCGCGGCCTCGCCAGCGGATCCGGACGACGGTGAAGAATGAAGGTTACGACGGCTGTGGCAGCGCCAACAGGCAGGACGATGGTGCACAGGACAGAGCTACGGCAGCGCCAGTAGTTCGTCCAGGATGAGTTCCTCTTACGTCTCTCGACTCCAAGATACAACTGCCCTCCTGCTCTGGAGCTGCCCCAGTTATAGGGCTGGCGTGCTTTGATGTCCGGACCCTCGCACTTGGAGGTCGGGAGGTCCGGGATGAGGGAGTCCAGACACCCAGCAGGGGGGTGGAGCCAGCGCCCGGGGAGGCGATGGGCGAGCGGCACTGGCCGGGGGAGAACCATCGACACCTCTTCCTCCCATTGACTGGCCAAGTAGCTCGCTCACCTCCTGGGTGGAGGGTGGTGCCGGAATGTCTGAGGCCGGGCTAGGCCCAGGGTTGAGGTCGATCGGGGGCCAGGCGGCCTCGTGGCGAAGTGTCCAAGATGGCGGCCCCGGCTGGGCGCATGGGTCGGCAGTGGATCGGACCCACGAGGTTATCATGCTCGAGGACAGGTGTCCCTGAGGGGACGTAGGACGTGCAATGGTGGTGTGTGGTGCTTGCGTGACTGGCTCGGGCCTGGTCGAGCCGGGGGAGAGCGGCCCGTCATGTGGCCTGTCCAACACGACTCATTACATCTCTCGCAGTTTCTTTCGCAACTTCATCTGCAAATGCATTACCACGACCAACATCATCAGTAACTTTTTTATGTGCGCTGCATTTCACAATTGCAACTTGCAATGGCAAGGTAAGTGACTCAAGAAGTTCATTCACCAACTGACCATGCTGAATATTAGTTCCATGTGAAGTCATGAACCCACGTTCCTTCCACAATCGACCAAAACTGTGAGCCACAACAAACGCATACTGGCTGTCAGTGTACACAGTCACTCGTTTCCCTTTCGACAACACACATGCTCTTGTCAATGCAATCAACTCTGCTGCTTGCGCTGAATTATGTGGGATACGTGCAGCTTCAACAATCATATGCAAAGTCGTAACAGCATATGCCGCAGTCGTATCACCATTCGGAAGCTTGAAGCACGAACCATCAACCCATAAAGTACCATCACACTTTGGAAGAGGAGTGTCCCGAAGGTCTATTCTCCCTTTCGTTTCCTCCTCTGTCCTAAGAAAGCAATCATGCTGTTCAGAAACATCTGTCTCTACTGAAATCGGCAATAACATAGCTGGATTCAACGTGCTGCATCTCTTTATGTGCACATGACTCGCAAAGAGTGTCAACTCGTAACCTGACAATCGAGCACTAGTTAAGTGCTGTGTCTTTGTCCTATTCAACAAGGTATCCACTGCATATGGAACCATCACAATCAACGTATTATCCATCACCAAGCCAGCAGACTGTTGAATAGAGACAGCCGCTGCTGCTGTAGCTCTCAAACAACTCGGCAACGCTCTAGCTACCGGATCCAAAGTCGACGAGAAATACACACATGGACGTTGCTTATCGCCGAACTACTGTGTCAAAACTGACAATGCACATCCCTCTCTCTCATGGACATAGAGTGTAAAAGGCTTACTATAGTTGGGAGTACCCAACACGGGAGCCGAACACAATGCGTCACGCAATTCTGAAAAACTCTTCTGACATTCGTCAGTCCAAGGAATAGGATTCGGAGTATCCTTAACAGTAAGAGCTATCAAAGGTTTCACAAGAAGCGAAAAATTCGGAATCCACTGTCTACAATACGATGTAATACCCAGGAAAGCACGCACTTCTCTCTGTGTGGTTGGCACACTCATTTTCGCAATCGCTTGAATTCTTTCTGGGGTCAATCTTCTTCCCTCCTTCGATAAGCGATGACCTAAGTAGGTCACTTCTTGTTGACAATACTGCAACTTCGAAAGAGACACCTTATAATGGAAATCAGACAAATGATGCAACAACGACAAAATAGCCTCTTTACAAATCTCTTCATTGTCAGCAGCAACTACCAAACCGTCGACATACTGAATAAGAGCAGCACCATCAAGTAAGACAATCGTATCAAGCTGTGTTTTCAAAGCCTGACTATAGATGGATGGACTCTCACAATAGCCTTGAGGAGCGCGCTTGAACCGGAAACTTCGGCCTCCTAAAGAGAAGCCAAAAATATCTCTACTCTCCTCGGCAATCGGGATGCTGAAGAAATCCTTCTTCAAATCAATCACCGAAAACCACGTGGCAGAAGCTGGAATCAAAGTCAATAAAGCAGTAATATCTGGCACAACTGGAAATTGCGGAACTACAATCTTATTCACCTCACGAAGATCTATCACAAACCTATACACAAGCGGTTGTGAAGAATCAGTACGTTTCAGAACAGGCAACACCGGACTATTGCACACATTACCTCTCGTTTCTTTAATCACACCTTTCTCAATCAGATCATAGATGATCGCTAAAAGCGCTCTTTCACCATCACTAGAAATCCGATATTGGGGAATACGTGGCAATCTAGCATTCACTTTCAGCGTCACAACATATGGCGGGATCTCCAAAAGACCCACATCAATAAGACCAGTAGCCCAAGGAGAATCAGGAAGAGAAGACAATTCTGCCGGAAGTCGATCTTTAGATGAATACATCGGAGAAATCACTCTCTTACCTAATGTAAGTTGTACTCCTGAAGGAGAACAATGAGGCGTAGCATACAATCTTGTCAGCAAATCCAATCCCAACAAGTTCTCACCACAACCTGTCGTCAGAATAAGGGGTGCTTCAAATTCACAAGGTCCAACAGAAAGAGACAAAGGACTAGAAATCGGATTACTAACTGGGGCGCCAGAGAAACCTACTGAAACATTTGTTAAGCCAGACAAAGGTGCGCCAGGGAGTTTAGAGTGCATGATAGAACTCTTCGCAGCACCAGTATCCAACAGAAAAGGCTCTGACACACCTGATGTAATCACTTCAACATAAGGTCCACTCTGATCTACTGGAACTGAAATAACTCCCTCTCTTTGTCTATGGCTGTCCTAGCAATCATTACCGTCCATATTCTCACCTTCGACATAGTAGTCGTCCGCATAGTACTGAGTCGTCCTACCAGACGCACCATTCTGCTGATCAAAAATATTCATCGAATTCTGTGGAGGCAAGGAACGCGCATTCTGGGGGAACACACCACGTCCTCTACCTCTAGGAACTTGCTGAACACCTCGACCTCTCACACCAGAAGCACCATTTGTGCGCTGTAACAGAACCGGACAACTATTCTTAAAATGACCCTCTTCTTTGCAATACGCACACTGATTAGGGCCTATAGGAAAACGCTGTTGAGAAGACTCGAACCTTTGCGAGTTTCTCTGATACTGCTGAGGTTGCTGATAATCGCACTGATTATTACGAGGCGAATATGCTTGCTGTAAAAGAACCTTTGTCTTCAACTCTTTAGTCTTCTTGTCGGCTCTATCTTTCTCATCCTTATCCCTTTTCTCGTAGTACTGTGCAGTAGCCAATATCTGCGCTGACGAAGAAACAGCCCAAGAACTCTCAGAATCCTTCAACTTAGTACACAAATCTGGAAGCAAATTATGCACGAACTTATCGACGAACAACCGTTGGCCACCTTCCGTACTCATGTCCTGACCACTATGGTCGATAAACGTCTCTTCAAACCTAGTGAAGAAATCAGACACACTTTCGTCTTTCTTCTGCTTACTTGCAGACAATTTCTCCCAGTTGACACGCATAGCAGGCATCAAAGTTTTCATGTAATTAATAATCCTACCAGGGAGTTCCGCAACGAAAGGCTCAGGTTTAGCACCACCAACTTGTCGGCCATCTGCGGCACCAATATTATTCCATGTATCACCTAACTCTTGCGCATGATCCGTATGACAAATCAATCCCCATAAAGGCTGTGGAACTACATTTCCAAACAACATGTCTATATCGGCTAGATTCATAACACATGAGTCTGCAGTCTGTGATAATTCCTTATAGTACCCTGCAGGATTTTTATGAGGATCAGGTAAAGTCTGCTTAAGGGCCAAAACTTCAGCTCGCTTCCATGGAACATGTACCCAAACACGCTGAAAATGTGGCAAAATAGGTGGATTAGCGGCTACATCTCCTGCTCTCCAAACTGGGGGAACCTCTCTCATTGGACATTGTCGCACTTTTCTCCTAACAGAAGGATCAGGCTCAAACAACGACTGAGAAGGAGACTCACTCCTAAACGACAACAATGTCGCAACTGCTTTTTCAATGTCGAGACCCACTATAGTTCCCTTCGCAAACTCGGATTGTACACGGAACAACTCAGACGGAGTCTGTCCCAAATCACCATCTTCCCATTCTTTATGAAGGAAAGTACACATTTTGTCAAAAACATACCTCTGCTTCGGTGCTTCCCATTGACGGAAAACATCCATAACAGACTCTAAAGTATACCTTAAAGGATT
Organism: Lissotriton vulgaris; assembly: GCF_964263255.1. Lineage (NCBI taxonomy): Eukaryota > Metazoa > Chordata > Amphibia > Caudata > Salamandridae > Lissotriton > Lissotriton vulgaris. Next base: position 2,017,618,995 of record NC_141693.1, on the reverse strand, counting down.
AGTAACCCATTTACGTGCTAAATGATCCAATACTGTCCGCTCATCTGGACCAGGCAATTGGCTACGCAACTGTTTACGCTCTGAAACAGGGGTCATACCCAATGACCCAAAGAAAGGAGACAAAAGACCAGTAACAGTGTCAGTCCTTCTCTGTCGAACAGAAGGAGAATTTGACAAAAGTACAGGAGACAAAGCAGACTAAGAGGAAACTAACGTAGGAACAATAGCAGGAGAAGTAGCAAGTACAGGGGACAAAGTTGTAGGAATCGGAGGCGGAGCAGGTAGCAAAGTCGGCGGCCCTTGAGAAGGCTGCACCAGAGGAATAGGAGCCAACTGAAGAGGGGCTGGCGGTTGTAGAATTACAGGAGACAAAACAACTGGAGGTTGCGCAACTAAAGGTTGCGGAGGTGCTGTAGCACTCTGCACATAAGGGGGTGGCAAACTCAACAAATGTGACATTAAAGGATCTTTCTCAAGGTCCTTCGTTGCACCTTGCTGATGAGGTGGCAAAGTCGGATAACATTTATCAATTGCCATTTTACGTTGTTTGTGCAACTGCTCACTCGCTTGTTCTTCTTCGTTATCTTTAAACTGTATAGCAGCCTGCATTATCGAGATACCCTTCTCTCTTTTATTTCTCTTCGCTAACTTAATTTCTTTCTGTTTGGCTTCCTTTCGCCAGAGGCGGAAAGAATCAAACATCGCCGGCCGGGCTTTCTTCTTGAAAAGTTTAACTTCTAGATTATCTAAAATCTCCGTGTCATAGCTACCATATTGGGGCCACTTTAGGACACCATCCTTCCTAGTATATCTAATCCATACTTCATTACACGTGATGGGGCCCACGCCATGTTTCAAAGAGAGCTCATAGGTCGGAGTTCCAATCAGAGGCATCGGACACGAGTCCTCCAATCGGGAATCCCTATTACAACCACAACAAAATATCTTTCCAAGTCTGCTAAGACCAGGCATCTTCGCTCACTATTCTAGCTTCAAACTTCAAGGGATTACCAAACTCGATAGTCTCGCAAATATACGAGTCCCTCGGCTTTGGAGCTTACAAGTCCCAAATCAAAGATCCCAAGGGCATACCCAAAAAAAAACTAAGGACTGGGAGACGCTCCACTCATACTTAACTGAAATTTCGATGACGTCGCCAGAAGCACCGTCTATCGTCTCGCTCTACAAATCATCAAAGGGCTCCAAGACAGGGCGACAGTCAGGGCAGCAGTCCTTTGTAGCCGTCAGAAAGCGGGGAACCTCGCAGCAAAGACTTTCGGACCACGACGACATACAGGGGTCGATGAAGTGGCAGGCCTTCCTCCGTAATTTTCACACGAAGCTCCTCACGATCTTCAGGCTTGGACCGGTACCGCTGAAGTCGCTCCACGTTGGGCGCCAACTGAAGAACCGGGTTTTAGAACCCAGTGGTGCCAGGGGCACGCCCAATGTCTTCGGGTTCACCTGTCTTAGAATACAGAGACACGGGATACTTCTTGGTGATGTCAAGGATCAAATTTATTGGCTGCAACCAGGAACAGAAGTCTACGAAGCACGACACGGGTGGTTCGTCAGAGACTGTACAACTTCAGTATTGCGAGACATCATCTTTTATGCCAAAAATCACATTCCTGACTAGCATCAATTACTTACGAACTGTCCAATCACACAGTGACATTTCAAAAGGTATCGCATAACGACAAACCCACTTTCAGATGTCCAGCCCATTATCAATTATAAGAAAAACCCAACATTCATGCTCGGATAGGCCGGACAAACCCATAATAAAAAGTTTCAATTATGCAACCATTTCACGAAGATAGTGTGGGCATTTACTGAGTTGGCAACATTTAGACACATTGGACACTGACACATTTATCATTTGAGTTGTAAAGCAATATGCCAATGATTATGTTTTTAAACAAAACATTTGGCGAGGAGAAATGCTTGCATGTTTATATATTTTATGGGTTTGAGAAGGGGCATGTAATGCAGTATCATATTTTGTTTAGTTTCATGTCATGTAGAATGATTCATATACTCTGGGGACACTCACAGTCATTTAATTGTACATTAGCAGTTCTGTGTTTGGCAAGATGGGGCGCGGATACGGTTCAAGCAGTGCTTTATTAGAGCCGGTGGTTTCCGGTACTCACCACCAACACTTATTTCACAGCTACAATTTCTGACCCTGCAGGTGGTGGTCTCAATATTAATTGCCCAAAATAAAAAGATCAACAGACCTTGCATGGTGACGGGCTGGTATGTTTCCATAGGCAGGCGTAGGTCTGTCCAGGCAGGCATGATTGTGTATCACCACTTTAGTGATGACGTCATCATGCCTGTCACGAATCCAAGAAGTCATCATCAACGAATGGCTGGCATTCTATTCTCCGAGTCTGCGGCACCCTTCCACTGCCTGAGCCTAAGCCTCCCAATGGATAATTGTAGCTGGGGGCTGGCTCATTACCGAGTTAGGGCAAGGAAGCTGCGAGAGCGCATTTCGAAAGTGGGAGTGAGGGTTCGTGAGAAAGAATAAACAAAAGTAAGTGTGAACTTTCCACTTGCTGCATAGCCAGAGTAGTATAGCTTGCAGCCGTGCACTGCTACTATCCTCAATGTGCTCAATGCAGCTTTGGCCAACGCAACGCTTTGTGAGCTATGGAGCTACCTGCAGTATAGGTGCGCTGCCTCCCAGCATGCTAATTGCGGAGTGTGCGTGAGCTCAATAGACGCAACAGCCATACTCAGGTCTCACAGACATTGTCAGCATTTCGGCTCGGGACAGTGCTTGTGCTGTAGCAGGCAGGGTGACAGAAATTGCCGGATATGGTCTGGGATATGCAGATAGCAGTCAATTATGTAGTGTACCAGATTCCAGAAATTTCTGTCAGGTGGTGGGGGGGGCCTGACATCTAAAAAGATTGAGCTGGGGGGGCTCAAACTAAAAAAGTTTGAAGACCACTGCTCTAGGGTCTAGGTCCAGCCAATCCGAAAGAAATGGCCAGATGGTGTCAGTCTGGTAGGGCCCTTTGATCTAGCTCCGCCAGATAATTGGCATTTCCCTCCTGTAAACTGTCCTCTTGGGGTGCTTTGCCATCTACACCGTTAAAAACTGGAACAACCCTCCTGGGAAGTTGAGAGCAGCCACTTCTCCGAGGTCCAGTAGGAAAGGCTCGCTCACCGCCCTTCGAGTCCTCTTCTGGTGGATCCCATCAGCTAGAGGTGGGAGCCTCATCCGCCCCTCCCGGGGACATACTAGACATGAACCTGAAGGAAATTTGAGAATCACGCTTAGCGATCGAGAGCCAGCTGGGCACAATCTCTGTAGAACTTAACCTACTTAAGGATGATCACAGGAAACTATCTGATAAGGTAAAGAACACTGAGCACCTGCTCGACAAGATAGGGCCTCAAGTAACTGAGCATCACGCAGGCATCCAAGATGGTTGCGTGAGCAGAGAGCGCCCGAGACCCGCGCCGCCCTCTTACATCTATCCTTTTGATATCCTGATTATTTCTACGGGCTTTTGAAGTTCTACTTCTGCTGATCCTGCTACACTTTTGAGGTAATAGAAATTTCCAGGTAGCTAATGTGTCCCCCACTCGCACCCTATCCATGCACCCATGTTCCATGTATGTCGTGTAACTTCTGTTCTGTACATGCTAGACAGACGCAAATACATTTGCGTCCATCCTTAACATGTTAGCTATCCAGTCATGCAAAGAAATCCCGTTAATTCAAAGTCAAGTCAAAAAGCTTTATTTCGATAAAAGTCATTATCATAAAAGCAGATAAATGTATAAAAAATTACAATTGAGTACAATTTTAAAAGGATTCTATATCTCTGTTCCAGCAATAGTTTCAGAAAATATTTGCTCAGTTATACGTAGCCAGTTAGTTTGTTAAATAAAAAGATAAACAATTTTAGCAGCATTTCCAGTTACCAGAGATTTTTCTAAGAAAGAATTAAACAGATTGTTTTAGCTTTTTGGCTCGAATAGCCCAGGCCCAAGATAGAAATTTGGCCAGGGCACAAGCATAGGGTACGTAGCTGTCCGAAATAAGTATCTTAATTGCCACGTCATGGCTCCTGGTCCCCAGCTGCCGGCATAGGTTTTTCAGCCACACCCTCCTTGGATTAGCATACTCGCTGCAAACAAACAAACAATGCGCTAGTGTCTCCGGTTTAGCAAGGCACGATGGACATAGATCAGTTTTTTCTATACAAGATTTCCATCTTTTAGTGAAGGTGTTCAGTGGTAAGGTTCCCGTTCTGAATCTGAAATATAAGGCCCTATCAAAGGGTTTTCCAATTGTATCCAGATAAAGTTCCCGCCTGGGACAGTCTTTGAACATCAGGAAGTCCTCTGTTAGCCTGCCTAGAGATGTGCTAGAATGTCTTTGAGAGCAAATCCAGTCCCAATAGAGCTTTTTAAGTGTTTGCTTTGGGGGTGAAGTTCTACTTAGCCATGATTCAAGTTGGCCCAACTTGGTTAATAGGGTTTTCATGTCTTTTAGCCATTTGATTTTATACCAGCTTGGTGATGACATAATTTCTTTGAGGCCTCTGGCATATCCACTTAGTTCTTCTACCCGCCAAATACGGGCCCATAATAGTAGCGTGCGAAATTTCGCAATTTCGCCAATCTGGGTACAGCCAAGGTCCATAAATAGAGGAAGTGTCGGGGTGCCTTGTGGAAGGGACATTATTTCTCTGCAAAATTTGTTCTCAGATCTTTGCAGAGCGTCAGTGGACGAAAAGCCCCAAAGTTCCGCTCCGTAGAGGGCAGAGCTGACACCTTTAGCTGTATAGATCTCAAGGGCTGTTCCTATAGGCCTTGTTGTACTGGAACGTTGCTCTTTCAAAAGGGCGCCTGTAATCCTTTTGTGGCTCAACAGCATTTTGTCTAGGTGTGGCGTCCAGTCCATTTTGTCTGAAAGGCGTATCCCGAGGTAATCAAAGACTTTCACCCTTTCCAGGAGCTCAGCGTTTAGGGTGGGGGAACGCACATGTTGTTTCGGTGGATTGAGGACAAGGTACTTCGTTTTGTTGGTGTTTATTACCAGGCCTCAATCGGTACAAAATGATTGGAAATTATCCAAAAGTCTCTGGAGTCCCATTGGGGTTTTGGAGATTAAAAGCGTATCGTCCGCGAAGAGGAGGGTCGGTATGCGTTCACCAGCCAGGGATGGCTCGTCAGATGGATATTTGAGGAGATGCTCGACCACCCCATTGATGTAGAGAGAGAAAAGGGTGGGAGCCAGAACACATCCCTGGCGGACTCCTCTCTCGACCGGAATACTGCCCGTTTTCTCCCCTCCAGGGCCCCACCTGACTTGGGCAAAGCTGTCCTGGTGTAGTCTGACTAGTAGGGATAGTAGATAGTGTGGCAGCCCCAAGTCAGCCAGTACTTTCCATAATAGGTCCCTAGGTACGAGGTCAAAGGCAGTCTTTAAATCGATAAATGCGAGATAAAGACTGCCCTTGCCTATTACCACAACCTTCCAATATACCATCATGAGCCTGAATGCTTGCTCAATCGTTCCAGTGCCCACTCTGAAACCCGCCTGGAAGTCAGTAAGGATTTTATTTTCTTCTACCCAGTTGAGGATTCTGAGTAACAGGACTTTGCCGACAACTTTTTGGCTGATATCTAGCAAGCTGATCGGCCTATAGTTAGATGGGTCATCCCTCGAACCTTTCTTATGAATGGGGACCACCTCCGCCCCCATCCATGATGAGGGAATAGGGGCACCCCTACAGATGGCAACAAGGAGGGAGTGGATCAATTTACCCCATTTGGCGCTATCGGATTTTAGCAGATCCCCGGGAATCCCATCAGGTCCGGCCGCTTTTTGTGGAATAATAGAACTTATTGCGTATTCCACTTCCTTAAGTGTAAAGTCGGAGTCGCTGGGGCAAAATATATAGTTAGTAGTAGGAGAGGATATACCAGACCCACTCCCGTTAGGGCCGTCGTGACAGGAGTAGAGTTTAGAGAAGTGATCCTCCCACACCTGGCTTGAAATGTTGCAGGTTATGAGATCACTATCTGGTCTGTTACGTGCCCTTATAGTGTCCCAAAAACATTTGGAGTCTTTTTTCAAGCTTGCTTCTTTAAGGGTTAGCCAGTAGGCATCTTCCCACTCACTTTTAGCTAACCACAAGACCTTTTTATGTTCTCTTCTAGCTGTTTGAATTGATAAGGGGGACTTCCCTTTAACTGCCTCAATTAAACGTGACTTGGCCTTTCTGCATGATGCAGAGTACCAGTCATGCCTGCCTTTGGGTTTGGTTAGAGGTTTGGGTTTCCCTATAGTCCCTTTTACCCAAAAGAGGTCCCCTATAGTTTTTATGGGTGCTTCATAGATAGTAGTTACCTTGTCTGCTGCCTTGATTAAGTCTATGGAGCCAATTTCGTCTTGTGTGCCTTTTATTTAACGGTGGGCGGCCAGCTACGCTCCGTCTGCGGAGTGTGCGTAGTGCCGCCTTCTCCGCATTTTGCGGAGCTGGCGGAGCCAGGCGGCACTACGCACGCTCCGCAGACGGAGCGTAGCTGGCCGCCACCCGCCTCCCTCCCGCCCTCCCTAAATACTTTAAAATAAAGAAATGCAATAATTTTAAAAGCACTTACCTTGCCGCCGCTGGCCGCCGCGTTCCCCGGGGCTCGTTATCTTCCGTCTTCGGTCTTTTTCAGTAATGCGCATGCGCGGGCGGCCGCGCATGCGCATTTTCACGAGAAAATGCGCATGCGCGGCCGCCCGCGCATGCGCATTATTGAAGAAGACGGAAGATAGCGAGCCCCGGGGACGCGGCGGGCAGCGGCGGCAAGGTAAGTGCTTTTAAAATTATTGCATTCCTTTATTTTAAAGTATTTAGGGAGGGCGGGAGGGAGGCGGGTGGCGGGGCTGGCGGCCAGTGGTTTTGCGGAGTGGGGCTACGCGGAGTGCGGAGGTGGGCGTAGTTTCTCGCCCACTTCGCGTAGCTCCGCGAAGCCCCACTCCGCGAACTCCGCCCAGGGTTACTTTTATTACCTCTTCTATAGTGGATAGTTTATCAGTATTACACAAGATTTTGTTCCACTTAAGGCGTCTTCCACAAGAGGAGACAGTAATCTCCTGTGGGCAGCTCGATGGTGCTGACGGCGCTCCAGTGGGCCAAAAATTCATTAAGGTTAAGGAAAGTGAGTTATGATCACTCTCTATGGTAGGAATAACAACCATATCGATGACCGAACTCCAGAGCCCCCGATCCAGCAGAATATAGTCGATCCTTGTGGAGTGGCCAACTCTGTTGAAAGTTGGGGCACCCAACTGATCAGAACGTGTGCGGCCATTTGCTGCTCTTAAGCCAAACTCTAAGGTTAATGCATTGAGCTGTATTGCACTACGAGTCCAGCGCTTAATGGGTGGAATAGAGAGCATGGGAATACCCCACCTACTGTCCTCTTCTCCTAAGTCAGGTATTCCTTCTAGGGGGAGTGGCTCATATGTACAGTTAAAATCTCCTGCTACTATGGTATGGCCAGGTTCACTCTGGTCCCCTAGTTGGGCCTCAAGCTCCGCTACTGTTGGTGAAATGCACCCATTTTTAAATCCTCTAGCGTAGACATCGTAGAGATCTACAAGTAGTCCCCCACGTGGGCCCGATAGAGGGATACCAAGGATATCTGGGTTTCCTGCCTTCTTTATGGTTATCCGACAGTTAAGCGAAATGCTTACCCAGATGATGAGCCCCCCTGATGGCCGCCCCTTCCCTGCCTTGGGTTTACAGCTGGTGTAAAAAATGTAACAAACCCGACACGATGCAGTGGCTCAGTGGTCCAGGTCTCTTGGAATACACAAATCTTGTGGGCGTCAACCAGGACGTTCCACTCCGGGAGGCCTAATTTCCTAGAGATCCCCGCAAGGTTCCAGCTAAGGATTTTTATCTCGCCATGTGTTAGATCACCATCAGGGATGACAGTAATTTGAGAATTTGGTGGGTCTACACTGTCCCTAGTTAGTATGTGGGGAAGCGGTATTGGTGGTGTCACTGCTGGGTATTCGGGGCATATAGGGAAGGATGTGGCTGGCAGTACATCCTCCATATCATTGTTGGTGGAAGCGGGATTTATATCTAGACCTTCCATAGAACTAAGTCAATCTACCTCATCTAACACACAGTACCTATTTGGATGGGCGAATTGTGAATATGAGGGGTCAAAAGAAGGGGGCAAATCTTGCCATGGCTGTTGCCACTGGTGGTTGGCAGGTAGTGGGGGCTGAAGGGGTTGCTGCCACTGCTGAGGAGGCTGATATAGGGGTGGTGGGTGCTGGAAAGGTTGTTGCCACTGAAAACTAGCATGGTGTGGGAATAAGGTTGAGAAATGTGATGGCTGTTGCCAGTGTTTAGTGGCATGTTGCGGGGGATACACAGGCCCTCTGTTGTTTGGGAAAGTAGGCCGATGGGGATTTAGTCTTGGCGGCATGGGGAGGAAATAAGACAAGGGGAGTGGGTTGATTTGGGTGGCAGGACCACTGTTGGGTGTATTACATATGAAACTGGCTGCCCCTATATCCCTAAAGTTGACTGTAATTACATCCCCTGGTATTGTTTTCTTGCTCCTGCCCACCCAGTCCCCTCTACGCACAGTAAGAATTTCCCCACTCATAGTATTAGGTAAAGGTTTGTGTAATTGAAGCCACTGGGCACATTTGTTTCTTAACTCTACAAAGGTTTCTTTTACTCCCTCCTTCAGTGGGGGAACGGCTGTCAGCACAACCACAAAAGGAGAGACTTCTGGCGGCAGGCTGATTGATTTATAACGTGCCTGCTTTGGCTTAGAGCCTTCGGAATTGCTTGTAGAGTGAGAGACTGCAGGGTTAGTAGGCTTTCCTGTGAGATCTTCCGCTTGAGGGATGGTAGATTTATTACCACCAGCTGATTGTTGCAAGGTCAAAATAACACTCACCGCCTTTGGAGTAGATAGGATTGGGGGTTGAGCAGAATTATTCCCTGGATGGGACAAGTGTAGTACGGCTGGATCCTTGGTGACTGATGGAATTTTTGCTTTGTTAGGTGCATCTTTGGGGAGCTTGACACAAGGTGAAGGCTTGGGAAGTGTTTCTTTGATCCCTTGTAGCTGGACAGACCCAGGCCCGTTCATCTTATTGGGCCATTTCGAATTTATTAGCGACGTGAGTCTGTCAAGTTTGGAGATCAAAGGCTTTATTTGTGCTGCTATTGTGGCCTCAAGGTCCTGTTTGAGATCTGTTACCATGTTTTCAACCCAGCAGGGTATACCTGGCGCCAGGTGCGGGGTAGGCGATACCAAGTTGTGGTTCCTGGCTTTGGCTTTGGGTTTTTCCTTGGGCTTAGTCTTGGACGCTACCTTTGTTGGAATAATGATAGCCTTTCCCCCAGAGTCAATAGGCACAGAAGGTGTTGCTTTAACCGTTTGCCCATCCAGGCTTGGCTCCGTCTCTTCAGATGTCTGACAGACTTCTAGATCTGGGGTAGCCTCTAGATCAACGAAGGACGGATCCGAGTCAGATTGAGTGACTGACAAATCGACAGCATTCGGTACTGTGACTGTGCCAGTGGTAGTCAAGGGTAGGGGTAGGGAACAATTATTCAAGGCTTGTTGGGAGGGTGAATTTGCGTTCGCGAGAGAGCCCAGGGAAGAGCGCTTAGCGTTCATGAGGTCCAGGGAGACTCTTTTTTCCAGCAATACAATACTTTTATCAATGGTCTCATTCACCCGAGAGATGAAAAGATCAATAGGGCCAGTCACTTGTTTTACCCCAATAGCTTTTTTGGTGCAACTTCTAGTTCTATTGCGCATACTTGACATCTATAGTGCTGGGCCAGATGCAAAAAGGGGCCTTGCTGATGGATTAGGGGCGAAGATACAAGGGTTCAGGGCCAGGGCCGTCCTCTGCCGTCCTTGAACGGCCTTAAACGGCCCGCTCTTTGCCCGGTCTTCGCCCCGGTGGCCGCCCCGCGCGCGTCCCGCGTGCGCGTTGTTACCACAGCTTATCTAGGGAGAGGTCAAGTGAAGGGGGCGGGAAGAGGACCAGCTGCGGCCGATCCGCGCCGCTAGGCACGCTGGTCCTCGCAGTCCCGCCTCTGACCTTGGTGAGCAGCTGCTGGTGTCAGGAAGCGCGTTGGTGCACAGATGCACGTCGAGGGACAGGAGACTCGGTCCACAACAGCAAGAGTCTTTGCCTGCGAGCGGCTCCCGCGAAGCGGGGGCCGCGAGGCGTGGCGAAGTGGCCGGAGAGCTACAGGAAACAGGATCAACACTCCAGGCAGTAAGGGACCCAAGGCACACTCGCTCCCTGCAGATTTTTATGGGAGGAGGGGGCGGGAAGAGGACCAGCTGCGGCCGATCCGCGCCGCTAGGCACGCTGGTCCTCGCAGTCCCGCCTCTGACCTTGGTGAGCAGCTGCTGGTGTCAGGAAGCGCGTTGGTGCACAGATGCACGTCGAGGGACAGGAGACTCGGTCCACAACAGCAAGAGTCTTTGCCTGCGAGCGGCTCCCGCGAAGCGGGGGCCGCGAGGCGTGGCGAAGTGGCCGGAGAGCTACAGGAAACAGGATCAACACTCCAGGCAGTAAGGGACCCAAGGCACACTCGCTCCCTGCAGATTTTTATGGGAGGAGGGGGCGTGAAGAGGACCAGCTGCGGCCGATCCGCGCCGCTAGGCACGCTGGTCCTCGCAGTCCCGCCTCTGACCTTGGTGAGCAGCTGCTGGTGTCAGGAAGCGCGTTGGTGCACAGATGCACGTCGAGGGACAGGAGACTCGGTCCACAACAGCAAGAGTCTTTGCCTGCGAGCGGCTCCCGCGAAGCGGGGGGCGCGAGGCGTGGCGAAGTGGCCGGAGAGCTACAGGAAACAGGATCAACACTCCAGGCAGTAAGGGACCCCTTCAGTTTCTTGCTTCCCGGTGAGTACCGTTGTTGGGAACGCATCTAGACGGGTTCATTAATTTGTGCTCGGTAAAGACAGATTTGGGTACACAATTCTGGTCCTGACGTGTTCACTTAGGTGGATCCCGTTAATTAGGCTTCTAGGCATACGGTGCCAACGTCTTTACATGGTGCACTTCTGAAATTCGCACACGTTTTCTCCATGTTTCCTGGCCCAGTTGAGCTAGGCCCTTAAACGAGGCCTCTCTGCCTCATCTCTTCTGTCTCCGAAAGCTGTACGCATCCCTGACCCCTGCCTTACTTCCTGCCAGCGCAGCGGTGCCCGGCTCGGCCTGGACTACCTGCCAAATTCATGTTTTGCCTACAGTTATCTGCTCAGCCTCCTCGAAAAACACATTCCAGTCTAGTGAAATAGGTAAACATATTCCCGGCTGCAGAGCAAAGGGCCCGGCCTTTTCTGTCCTCCTTGCAAGTGATTTAATGAACCCGTTACCATGGTAGGCCCATGGCTCCGCACGTTGCACCCAGACACGTATGCACGCACCAGCTTTCATTATTGGATGGCCCCTGCCCGAAAGACCTTTTACTTCAGACACTACATCCTCCAAACATAAGATACTAGATATGCTATAGGTACAGGTTGCCCTGACACTCCAGACACCAGTCTCCTCCACTAGTGCTAAAGTCAAAGCCCCCCAGTTACACGTCATGCTAGTTGCGCGCGCATCCAGGTTAAGGGTTTCTGCTGATTCTGCAACTTTTCTCTATGCATCCACCCACATGTGACGTATCTTGTGACGTTTCTCTGACATGTACAGTGCACACCCATGTGTACGCCTCTTTTCACGCCTCCTCTTACGCACATGTGTTCTTATCTTTCTCTTTTCACCTGTTACGCCTACTGTATTGGATTCAATTCAATATAATGTGTAAGGTTAATAAAACGTTGACTGTCCCTTCCTGAACCTTAGAGGTGTTGGAACATGATGCTCCATCCTTGAGGATAATTCCATTAAAGCCAGTATGACTCAGATACCACGGACTCTGCCTCTCATTTAAATGAGCTGTCTTGTATTGATAATTATACGGAAAAATTGCATAGGTAAAATGTATTTACCACATAATTTGGCGCCCGAATAGGGACCCCCCCTTCCCCACTCGCCGGTGAAGTCACGCGGCTCTCGACCCCTTCTACAACCCCGACGGAAACCGTGCACGTTTGCGGGTCTTCCTGCTATCTTCCCTCTGGTCCACGAGGGAGACGGAGACTGCGGTCCGGCGTCCAGACGAGGTGGTGAGGAATGCGGAGGATCCCGACCAGAGCCCTAGTCGAGAGAGCAAGGTCCGAGGTGTCCGGAGGCCCACCTGTTCCGAAGCGCATGCGTGGTAGCGTGATGCGTGCCAGTCCGATGTCGTAGCAGTCCGGTCCAGTCCAGTTTCCGAGGCCTTCAGTTTCTTGCTTCCCGGTGAGTACCGTTGTTGGGAACGCATCTAGACGGGTTCATTAATTTGTGCTCGGTAAAGACAGATTTGGGTACACAATTCTGGTCCTGACGTGTTCACTTAGGTGGATACGGTCCGACGTGTCTCTTTATGAGACCGGTCTGTACTGTTTAGCAGTGCATCTAGTTATTCAGTTTTATCCCGAGAGTTTTTCAGAATATGTGTTTTCTGTGTTCCAGGTAATTTCAGTCCGACATGTTTTAATGTGTTTCAATGTTGTGGTATGAATGATTGTTTACCGTTTATTACTGTGTTTATTGTGTTCACGTCCGAATCACTCTAGTCATGCCGCTGTTTTCATAATTACGTCAGATAGGTACTAGGAAAGGGATACTTGAAGAAGCAGTTCCTGTCCCACCTAGGGACACTCCAGGATATTTTATGTACCACAAACATGGCTTAGATGCTGTGTTGTATTTAGACTTATGGGTGGACTACACCAAAAATCTGGAAGAGAAGTTTAGATGGCCTGTCTCAGGGACATGGGATGCCGAATGCATCATGAGAGTAGAAGAAGCGTTATGGAAAAAGAAAGCCAGACAATCGCAGAAAGATGCTATAGAATTGTGGCGCAAAGAATCGCATAGAAGAACAGAAAAAGCAATCAGAAAAGCCGAGAGAAGTAGAGAAGAATCCGAAAAAGCCAGAGAAAAAGAGTTACTAGAAGAAGGAGAACAGGTCAGATTAGAACAATTAGACCGCCAAAGAAATGCACTCATTACAGGCATGTATCCAGTTCTTGCCGAGGGCCTGCCCAAGGCGACCCCGGAAGTACCCCGTAACTTGCCACCACCATTGGTTCCGACTAAACTCCGTCACAAACCGACCGCAGCAGACATTTTCCTTTCTTCCTATTTGGATGACGTAGCTCCAGCATATACCAATGTACCCGTACAACCTGCTAATAATGTACCGCAGCATGTTCCGGCTGATCAAGCCACGACCCCTCCACGCCAAGACTCGCTTCCAGCGCCTGCTGTCACTTCCCCTTCTACTGCTGCTGCTACTGGTCCCCCTACTATTGGTCCTCTAAATCCTTTTGCAACAGATGCAACCCAGTATCAGTCCCCGTTACATGTACCTTTCCCTCCCGCCATGACGTCAGGTCATGCCCATGGTTCTGCCTCAGGAGGTGCCAAAGGAGGTCACTTTCACACCCCGCCACAGTTACAACGCGTGACAATGAGAGAATTAGCAACACAGCGTACTCCGAAAGCAATGACATATGAAAAGCTTAAACAGTATCTTACGGATTGTAGATATGATCCAGTACTTGGCAAAAGAGGAGACATGATGTTAGCCTCATTACGTCTACGACGTGTTACAGATTATTTGGTGTTGTTACCAGAAATGCCAGAACATCTAGACAAAATATATCATTTTATTAGAACTGGAGAGAAACCTGAATGTATTCGTGAAGCCATGGCATATCAGAAAGTGGAGACACAAGGTTTACTATTACGATTCCTGATTAATTGTTTGATAAGGGAACAAGATCAGCCAGATGTTGTTCAAGAAGAGATGGATGTCCTGATAAAATGGGGTCAAAATATTGCAGATTGTAAACATGACAAACAGAATTGTATAGATGCCATGTCTAGAAAGATCCGTAAAGAAATAGTAGCAATACATAACAGACGGAAGGCTGAAAAAGAAGCCGAGTCAGACAAGAATGACTCCTCGGAGGAGGAGGAAGAAGCAGAGACTCCAGCAGAGATTGAGGATAAAATAGCGTATGTAGGTAGAGTGAAACTCCCTAAACAGTATTCTTTTGATAGACCTTTTGACAGACCCATTCGTCTAGAAAACAAGAAACGTTTCCTTTCCCCGATACCAGAGCAATGTTCTCTTGAACACATATTCCAAGTTACTGATAAAATACTGAAAGAAAGAATAGGTTATCCTGAACTTACTACCTTACGTGATCAGGAACTAGCCCGGTCAGCAGTCCAATGGGCCGGGGATGACAGTATATATAAAGATGATTTAGTAGTACAAACATTTTTAAGCCTTACTCCAGAAGAACAGCAACTAGCTGGTATATACATGACCCAACATCTCATTACACTGTATGAAAATAAGCAATCCGATCCAGGTCCATTGTATAATCTATTGCAAGACTTACTCCTGAGAAGATGGAGAGGTCTGGGTACCGATTTAATTGATATCATTCTAGAACAACGTCACAAATACAGAACTTTCCTGACTCCACGTCTTGTTTCCGTTCCACCCCCAGTAAGACAGCCATATCACCTAGATAGACAGAACCCCTTACGAGAAGTACATCCAATCCGGAAGCCAGATGATACGCTTGAACGCGTATTCGTATACACTCCTTTGACTAAAATGGAATTATTGGAAATGAAGAAAATTGTACCTTGTCACGATAAAGATCCTGCAGGTTTCCACCGTGAATTAAAAGACATGTTACTTATGGGAGATTACACGTATACCGACATTCTTAAAATGCTAAAAGTATTATTGCCAGCAGGGATTTACGAAAAACTGAAAGAAAAAGAATGGGAGGTGGGAGATAAAAAGATTATTTGGGCTGAATTAGAGGACGAGGAAAAGACACGTACCCCAGGTTTGGGTCTTGGGGAGAAAACTAAAGCACTACCAGGATTATTAGTACAGGTTTTGCCTCGATTATTGACAGTTAAAAAGGAAGACTGGGATGCAATCTCAGCCTGCAAACAGAAACAAGACGAAGACACTAGTGATTTTTATTCTCGATTCGAGAAATGTTTTATTATTAATAGTGGCCTGAAAACAAGTAGCGAGTCATTCCCACATCTTTTTGTGACCAAACTAGTCGAGAATTCCTTACCACAGGTTAAGAACAGAGTATTGAAAGTCGAAAGTACATGGCAAGCTAATACACCTTCCCAAATGTTACAGATGTTACAGTACCACCAGAACAGAATTAGAGAGGAACACGATCATGAGCAGAGACGCATGAAAGACACGAAAATGAAAGTACTAGTTGCCCAGTCTGTTCCAGCAGATGGTCAGAAGAGGGGTAACATGCAGAACACACAGACTAGTCATTCTGCAGCTCCTGTTAAAGGGAATTGCAATTACTGTAAACAGCCAGGTCACTTTATAAGCGATTGTGCCGTTCTCAGACACAATATTCTTACAGGCAAAACGAAAGAAAGACCACGTCCGCCTAGAACAGAACATGTTCAACAGAATATTCCACAGAACCCGCAACCTCCACAGAATGCACAGCAACAGACAGTAGCTGTACCCCAACCCCAACCCATTGCCGCAACACAACACGTCACACAGCAAATGTACCAGTATGCACAATCCGATTACCCAGATTATCAGCAGTACACATGAAACAGCCTAGAGAGGGAGGTTGGCTTGCCCCTTATCGAGGTTCCTGTAGATCAAGATGGTCCCTATGTACATAGTCATGGTCCACGAGTCATGGTCCACGAGGGAGACGGAGACTGCGGTCCGACGTCCAGACGAGGTGGTGAGGAATGCGGAGGATCCCGACCAGAGCCCTAGTCGAGAGAGCAATGTCCGAGGTGTCCGGAGGCCCACCTGTTCCGAAGCGCATGCGTGGTAGCGTGATGCGTGCCAGTCCGATGTCGTAGCAGTCCGGTCCAGTCCAGTTTCCGAGGCCTTCAGTTTCTTGCTTCCCGGTGAGTACCGTTGTTGGGAACGCATCTAGACGGGTTCATTAATTTGTGCTCGGTAAAGACAGATTTGGGTACACAATTCTGGTCCTGACGTGTTCACTTAGGTGGATACGGTCCGACGTGTCTCTTTATGAGACCGGTCTGTACTGTTTAGCAGTGCATCTAGTTATTCAGTTTTATCCCGAGAGTTTTTCAGAATATGTGTTTTCTGTGTTCCAGGTAATTTCAGTCCGACATGTTTTAATGTGTTTCAATGTTGTGGTATGAATGATTGTTTACCGTTTATTACTGTGTTTATTGTGTTCACGTCCGAATCACTCTAGTCATGCCGCTGTTTTCAAAATTACGTCAGATAGGTACTAGGAAAGGGATACTTGAAGAAGCAGTTCCTGTCCCACCTAGGGACACTCCAGGATATTTTATGTACCACAAACATGGCTTAGATGCTGTGTTGTATTTAGACTTATGGGTGGACTACACCAAAAATCTGGAAGAGAAGTTTAGATGGCCTGTCTCAGGGACATGGGATGCCGAATGCATCATGAGAGTAGAAGAAGCGTTATGGAAAAAGAAAGCCAGACAATCGCAGAAAGATGCCATAGAATTGTGGCGCAAAGAATCGAATAGAAGAACAGAAAAAGCAATCAGAAAAGCCGAGAGAAGTAGAGAAGAATCCGAAAAAGCCAGAGAAAAAGAGTTACTAGAAGAAGGAGAACAGGTCAGATTAGAACAATTAGACCGCCAAAGAAATGCACTCATTACAGGCATGTATCCAGTTCTTGCCGAGGGCCTGCCCAAGGCGACCCCGGAAGTACCCCGTAACTTGCCACCACCATTGGTTCCGACTAAACTCCGTCACAAACCGACCGCAGCAGACATTTTCCTTTCTTCCTATTTAGATGACGTAGCTCCAGCATATACCAATGTACCCGTACAACCTGCTAATAATGTACCGCAGCATGTTCCGGCTGATCAAGCCACGACCCCTCCACGCCAAGACTCGCTTCCCGCGCCTGCTGTCACTTCCCCTTCTACTGCTGCTGCTACTGGTCCCCCTACTATTGGTCCTCTAAATCCTTTTGCAACAGATGCAACCCAGTATCAGTCCCCGTTACATGTACCTTTCCCTCCCGCCATGACGTCAGGTCATGCCCATGGTTCTGCCTCAGGAGGTGCCAAAGGAGGTCACTTTCACACCCCGCCACAGTTACAACGCGTGACAATGAGAGAATTAGCAACACAGCGTACTCCGAAAGCAATGACATATGAAAAGCTTAAACAGTATCTTACGGATTGTAGATATGATCCAGTACTTGGCAAAAGAGGAGACATGATGTTAGCCTCATTACGTCTACGACGTGTTACAGATTATTTGGTGTTGTTACCAGAAATGCCAGAACATCTAGACAAAATATATCATTTTATTAGAACTGGAGAGAAACCTGAATGTATTCGTGAAGCCATGGCATATCAGAAAGTGGAGACACAAGGTTTACTATTACGATTCCTGATTAATTGTTTGATAAGGGAACAAGATCAGCCAGATGTTGTTCAAGAAGAGATGGATGTCCTGATAAAATGGGGTCAAAATATTGCAGATTGTAAACATGACAAACAGAATTGTATAGATGCCATGTCTAGAAAGATCCGTAAAGAAATAGTAGCAATACATAACAGACGGAAGGCTGAAAAAGAAGCCGAGTCAGACAAGAATGACTCCTCGGAGGAGGAGGAAGAAGCAGAGACTCCAGCAGAGATTGAGGATAAAATAGCGTATGTAGGTAGAGTGAAACTCCCTAAACAGTATTCTTTTGATAGACCTTTTGACAGACCCATTCGTCTAGAAAACAAGAAACGTTTCCTTTCCCCGATACCAGAGCAATGTTCTCTTGAACACATATTCCAAGTTACTGATAAAATACTGAAAGAAAGAATAGGTTATCATGAACTTACTACCTTACGTGATCAGGAACTAGCCCGGTCAGCAGTCCAATGGGCCGGGGATGACAGTATATATAAAGATGATTTAGTAGTACAAACATTTTTAAGCCTTACTCCAGAAGAACAGCAACTAGCTGGTATATACATGACCCAACATCTCATTACACTGTATGAAAATAAGCAATCCGATCCAGGTCCATTGTATAATCTATTGCAAGACTTACTCCTGAGAAGATGGAGAGGTCTGGGTACCGATTTAATTGATATCATTCTAGAACAACGTCACAAATACAGAACTTTCCTGACTCCACGTCTTGTTTCCGTTCCACCCCCAGTAAGACAGCCATATCACCTAGATAGACAGAACCCCTTACGAGAAGTACATCCAATCCGGAAGCCAGATGATACGCTTGAACGCGTATTCGTATACACTCCTTTGACTAAAATGGAATTATTGGAAATGAAGAAAATTGTACCTTGTCACGATAAAGATCCTGCAGGTTTCCACCGTGAATTAAAAGACATGTTACTTATGGGAGATTACACGTATACCGACATTCTTAAAATGCTAAAAGTATTATTGCCAGCAGGGATTTACGAAAAACTGAAAGAAAAAGAATGGGAGGTGGGAGATAAAAAGATTATTTGGGCTGAATTAGAGGACGAGGAAAAGACACGTACCCCAGGTTTGGGTCTTGGGGAGAAAACTAAAGCACTACCAGGATTATTAGTACAGGTTTTGCCTCGATTATTGACAGTTAAAAAGGAAGATTGGGATGCAATCTCAGCCTGCAAACAGAAACAAGACGAAGACACTAGTGATTTTTATTCTCGATTCGAGAAATGTTTTATTATTAATAGTGGCCTGAAAACAAGTAGCGAGTCATTCCCACATCTTTTTGTGACCAAACTAGTCGAGAATTCCTTACCACAGGTTAAGAACAGAGTATTGAAAGTCGAAAGTACATGGCAAGCTAATACACCTTCCCAAATGTTACAGATGTTACAGTACCACCAGAACAGAATTAGAGAGGAACACGATCATGAGCAGAGACGCATGAAAGACACGAAAATGAAAGTACTAGTTGCCCAGTCTGTTCCAGTAGATGGTCAGAAGAGGGGTAACATGCAGAACACACAGACTAGTCATTCTGCAGCTCCTGTTAAAGGGAATTGCAATTACTGTAAACAGCTAGGTCACTTTATAAGCGATTGTGCCGTTCTCAGACACAATATTCTTACAGGCAAAACGAAAGAAAGACCACGTCCGCCTAGAACAGAACATGTTCAACAGAATATTCCACAGAACCCGCAACCTCCACAGAATGCACAGCAACAGACAGTAGCTGTACCCCAACCCCAACCCATTGCCGCAACACAACACGTCACACAGCAAATGTACCAGTATGCACAATCCGATTACCCAGATTATCAGCAGTACTCATGAAACAGCCTAGAGAGGGAGGTTGGCTTGCCCCTTATCGAGGTTCCTGTAGATCAAGAGGGTCCCTATGTACATAGTCAGGTATTAGGGAAAGACAGAAAATTTTTGATTGACACGGGGGCGAGCAGAACTACCATTAGTCATGACGAGGTCCCAGGGGCACCCCTCTCAGGCTCACAGAATGTTTCCCTTGGATTTTCAGGAAAGCCTATTGTTAACGAAGTATCACAGCCAGTTCCCCTTGCAGTTGGTCCATTGTCCCGTACTACAGATTTATTGCTTACGAAATCATGTCCTGAAAACCTGCTTGGTATTAAAACGTTGAAAGCACTAGGAGCAGTGATTTGTTGTTCCCCAGAAGGAGTGAGATTATTCCTTCGTGATTTCAAGGGCCATTATGTATTGAGGGATTTTGATGTCAGATTGAAAAATGTTCCACAGCATTTATGGGCGCAAGGTCCAACTGATGTAGGTTGTATGCACATTACTCCTTATCGTGTCACACTCAAGCAAGGTGTTGTACTGCCCCGAATCCGACAATACAAATTGCCCCCTGAGGCTGTAGTAGCCTTACTGAAAATTATTGACGAACTCATTGCCCAAGGAGTAGTTATAGAAACTGACTCCAATGTATGTAATTCTCCTATCATTCCGATTCTTAAGAGAACTGACCCAAATGCACCTCCAGTCTATCGACTGGTGATCGATCTTCGAGAACTCAATAAATGCATAGTACCACAGTATCCAGTGGTCCCTGATATTTCATCACTACTGACTGCCATTGATTCCGAAGCTGCGTTCTTTACTGTAATTGATCTGAAGAACGCCTTCTTCAGCGTCCCCATTCATCCTGATAGCCAATACCTATTCGGATTCTGTTTAAATGGCCGAAGCTTCAAATTTGCACGTGCACCTCGAGGGTTCACGGAAAGTCCGAGTATTTACAGCCAAGCATTGAAAAGACAACTAGACAGTATTCACATGCCTACTGACACTGCTCTACTACAGTATGTTGATGATCTACTGATCACAGCACGGACCGAACGTGACTGCGAGCGCGCGTCACTGACAGTCTTGTATTTTCTGGCCGAAAAGGGGCACAAAGTATCCCCTTCGAAGCTCCAATTCTGTGCCCAGCAAGTGGTATACCTTGGGCACTTGCTGTCCAAGAGGGGTAGGCAGTTGACACCAGATCGTATTCAGTTAATTGCACATCTGCCACAACCCAAGACACAAAAGGAAGTACGGGCCTTTATTGGCCTCACTTCATACTGCAGACAATGGATTCCCCAGTATGCATTTCTAGCCAAGCCACTCATACAGTTGACAACACAGGAGGCAGCGACTTCGACTGTCCTCCCTTGGACTCAGGAACATACACAGGCTTTTAATGACTTGAAGAAAGCTTTATGTCAAGCACCAGTTTTAGCGACACCATGTTACAGCAAACCTTTTACACTGTTCGTCACAGAACGTGATGGCACAGCGTTGTCCGTTCTCACACAGGATCAAGCAGGACACCATAAGCCTTGTGCTTATTTTTCTAGTACATTGGATCCAGTAGCCCAGGCCCTGCCTGCATGCTTAAAATCAGTTGCAGCTACAGCTCTAGCTATCAGACAAAGCGATTCAATAGTGTTAGGACATCCCTTGACAGTACAGGTTCCACATTCCGTGGAAGTACTTCTGAACCGTACCCAGACTCAGCACTTGACCATAGCACGACTGACAGGTTATGAATTGACACTGTTCCAGCCACACATAGCTATCAGACGCTGCAACATACTTAATCCTGCCACATTGTTACCCTCGAGTACAACAGATCCAGCACCACATGACTGTGTAGAAGTCATTAATACAGTGACGAAGCCCCGACAAGACTCGACAGATATTGCATTGACCGATCCAGACCTGACACTTTACGTGGATGGTTCATGTATGAGAACAAGTACAGGAGAATTAGTGGCCGCCTATGCAGTGACCACTGACACTGAAGTCATAGAAACACACCGTATTGACACACTATCTGCCCAAGCTGCAGAACTGATTGCTCTGACCCAAGCATGTATACTAGCTAAGAACAAGAAAGTTAACATATACACAGATTCACAGTATGCATTCGGAGTCGTTCACGACTTCGGAGTCCTTTGGGAAGAGAGAGGTTTTTTTACTTCTCACGGTACCAAGATCCAGCATGGTCCCCTCATTCAAGCCCTGTTAGAAGCAATACACTTGCCTACAGCCATAGCCATTATGAAATGCAAAGCACATACCAAAGTCACCGACACTATTTCCCAGGGTAACGACCTGGCAGATCGTACAGCCAAATACACAGCTCAGACAGATATTCCGACTGACATGACAAAGACTGATCCGACTACACTGACACATTGCCTGACAGTTAAGGATCCCATTCTAGATGTACTCGACATACAGACACATGCCCACCGGTGTCATTGTCACTTTCACTTTCGGTTTCCCCTCTACCTCCTAATTGACTGCTCTGGACGTACTTCTCATTTCGGACCACGGTGGCCTGACCCGCTGCGCATTTTGACTACAACCCTGGCCTCGCTGGCTACGATTTTGGACAGAAGTGCTGATTTGGCGACCTAAAGATCACTGCCATTTACACCAGGTCCAAAGAGGCCCTTCGGGGCGCGGGTTCCAATATGGCGACTAAACCCGACATTGAGAAGCGCAAGACAAAGTTGCCTACCCGTGTCCAGTCCAATGTTATGGACCGGTACACGCAACCGAAAGGTTCCACCAGTGCTGCTGGCCGCAGTCTTGAGGACCTGAAGATGGACCAGGCGGCGACGTCGGAGGTGTCCCTCCAGGATCTTATGCGCGCCATCGCTGGGATCAAGACGGACATGGGGCACCAGTACGAGGCCATTGTTTCAAAGATAGACACAGTAGCGGTGGATGTTACCCTCATAAGAGCGGACCTGGCTAAGACCAATGAGAGGGTCAAAGCCTTGGACCTTAAGGCCTCCAGTCTTTTCACTGACATGGTGGACGCGCAGTCGGAGATCGGCAACCTGCGGTCATCGCATGATTTGATGGCCAGACGTCTGGAGGAGTATGAAAATAGGCCCGACGGAACAACATTCGCCTGGTCCGGGTACCCGAGAATAGTGGTGATACTACTGTGG